>NC_141554.1:71436071-71758928 GCF_021556685.1 Rattus norvegicus
AGATTTAAAGTATTAGACATGTGTTTCCTTCTGTGGAACAAGCCTTGCATTCAACCATGAGTCAGTTGGTCACCCTATACCATTTATGCAACTATTGCACCTACAAGCATATTTTTCTAAAATGATCATTATTATACCTTGCTAGAGCTATTATACCTATTCAGAGCTAGGTAACACAGCCTAATAACTTTACTCCCCCAGCACCCTGCCTAGCTTCTTCTGCTACTCTGAAACTTAGCTAGCAGGGGGGAATCTTTCCTATCAGTACCAAATTGATTTCTCTGTCCTATGACCTTTGGTCAATAGGGACTTACTATTAACTTCTAGTGAACTCTAGTGAACAACTAAGAGCAAATACAACAGTTAGAATTGACTGGGATGCCAGCGAGCTCTGTTTCTCTCTTGGGATATCCAGGCACTGTTGCTCATTGGGCCAGACAAGAAGGAATGAAACTTAGCTAGGCAGGTGGGTTCGAAAGGATCTCCATAGCCATGAGTGCTGGAGAAAAAAAACCTTTTCCAGAGACAGTTTTTAATGAAACAACTCTCTTTATTGAGGGTGAACAAGGACTATATAAACCTTGGGGAGTGGGCAGGGGTTTGGGAGGTTAGTGTACATTATTGCCTGGTATGCTTCATTTACATAAAGAGAAATTCTGGGTGCTTGCTGGCATGTCCTTAGAGGAAGTTTAGCATGTAATTTGACCACCAAGCTACATGACTACCTCAAGGGTGGCAGAGGTTGTGGTCCTAAAGCACAGAAACATGAAATCCCAGAGCAGAGAGGAGGAAGTTCTACTCCTGCCTATCTCTGGATGAGATTGTTGGGGTTCGGACACATCTTGGCCTTACTCTTCCTCTGACCGATTCCCCCAGTCACATAGATCTATGCTCCATACATGATGAGCTCTGTCACACTATTGAAAGGTCGTACCACAAACCTGGCAATGAGCTTTTTATTTGAATCTCTATTATTCTAACAAGAACATTATCCCCTATGTTGAATAATTCCAATTCTTTTGTAAACACTCACAGATGTGGGTGTACATGTATGTGCACACACTTGTGCATCTCCTTCCTATATAGCCTTTTCAAACATGCTTATTGTGAGTTACACTTTCCTCCTCCTCCTCTTCTGCCCTATTCTACTCTTCCCCTATTTCCATTTAAGTGTCCCGCCCCCATTTCCCCCTCCCCCTTTACATCTTCCATACTATACCTTTCCCTTAAGATCCTTCTTCTGCTACACAACAACAGTCACTTTCTAGTACCTTGGATTCTACAGACTTTCTAAATTTAACACTCAAATCTAGAGATTTGATGGTAGGATTTACCTATGTGTACTATAAGGCACTTGTCTTTCCTGTTCTGCGTTACCTCAACTAGTATATTTTTTCCCAGTTTATTGCAAATTTCATCTTTTTAATAGATCGTCTTGGCTATGGTTAATACTGTTGTGACTATACACCATGACCAAAGAATCTTGGGAAGAAAAGTTTATTTCATTTACCATTGTTCATTATCAAAGGATGTCAGGACAGGAACTCACACAGGGCAGGAGTTGATGCAGAGGGCATGAAGGAGTACTGCTTACTGACTTGTTCCTTATGAATTGTTTATTCTGTTTTCTTAAAGAAACCTGATCATCTGCCCAGGGATGGCCTCACCAACAGTGGGCTGAGCCCTTCTTAATTAATCACTAATTAAAATGTCATGTGCATGCCTACTTCCCAATCTGGTGGAGACATTTTCTCATTTGAGGTTCTTTTCCACTTAGATGACAGTAGCTGGTGCCAAATTGATATAAAACTAGTGTACAGCTGAACAAATTCAATTATGTACAAATACAACATTCATTGTCCATTCTTCAGTTGATGTGCACCTAGGCTGTTTCCATTTCCTGAATATGGCTAATAGAGTGGTGATTGGGAATGAGCATGGATGTCTTCAGTAAGATATACAGTCCTTTAAATATATGCATGGAAGTGGTATAGCTAGGTCTTGTGAAAAATCTATTTCTAAACTCTTTGAGGAACTAGTGCAATGACTTCCAAACTGTTTGCATCATTTCACACTCATCCTTCCAATGACTGAGAGCTCTTCTGCCCAGATACTTGCCAGCACCTGTTGTCATTTGTTTTCTTCATCTTAGTCATTCCAACTGGTAGAAGATTAAATCTTAAAATAGTTTTCACTTCAGTTACCACATGATATTTAACACTTTAGAAATATTTCTTAGCCGTTTTTCCTTGAGAATGCTTTGTCCATTTCTACAGCCTATTTGAAGTGTTTTCTTTTAAATTTTGTTTTGTTCTGTTTTATTTTCTTGGTATTGAGGTTTTGAGTTCCTTGTAAAGTTAGGCACTCTATCATATAAAAAATAGCAAACTTTCTTTTTTCATTCTGTATGTTGCCTCTTCAGTTGATTAACAAATTCCTTTATGATACAGAAGCCTTTTTAATTTTGTGAGGTGCCACTTGGTGTTGGGTTTTGTGAAACTGGGTCTTATTCAGAAAAATCCTTATCAGTGCCTATATAAAATGTTCTTCTTACTCTTACGTCTAAAGTTTCAGAGATTCAGATCTTCATGTTTTTTTCAACACCATTTATTAAAGATGTTGTCTTTTCTGTGTGTTTTTAGTGTCTGTAGCTGGGTGGTTTTGCATCTGGGTCATTCATTCTTTTCCAATGATCAGTGAATTAGGGGGAAGTAACATGCCATTTTTTTTCTTAACTAGGGACCATTTCTCTTTAAAGTTATTCAGATACTACTTTTATTGACTGTTTTCCTGGGGTTTTTTGTTTGTTTGTTTTATTTCTGCAATGTTAATGTTATAGATTTGTTAGTTTTCTGCATGAAAAAATGTTGGTTCCTTCCTATCTTTGTTTTGTTATTAATTCCTCTTATAAGAATCACCTTTTCATATATTATCGTGAATAAGAATGTCCTTTTTTGTTTTTTGTTTTGTTTTGTTTTGTTTTTGTTTTTGAGATGTTTATTGCTGAGTCTTGTTTTTATCTTTATTAACTTGGGTATTTCTTATTTACATTTCGATTGTTATTCCCTTTCCCAGTTTCCCAGCCAACATCCCACTAACCCCTCCCCCTCCCCTTCTATATGGGCTTCCCCTCCCCATCCTCCCCCATTATCGCCCTCCTCCCAACAATCACCTTCACTGGGGATTCAGTCTTGGCAGGACCAAGGGCTTCCCCTTCCACTGGTGCTCTTACTAGGCTATTCATTGCTACCTATGTCCTTTTTTTTAACACCTCTAATTTCCTTAGGTATCTTCTGCACTGTTGATGTGACGATTGTAAACTGCCTTAGTCTGTGAGTCTTTTGAAAGGTTATTATTTCACCATCAAGTCTAAAAGATAACAATCTTTGTAAGTAATGTATTTTCAGAGCTTAAAGTATATCATTCTCCTCACTTTTAGGTTACCAATGAGATACCTGATGTTATTCTAACATATTTTTCATTTGTAGAACAGTTGATGTTTTCCTTTAAACATTTAATAGGTTTTTTTTTTACTATATATTTGACATCTTTACTATTATATGTCAGAAAGAGGTTCTTCTCTGGTTATATCTACTTGGTATTCTACATGTCTCTTCTATTTAAATGCCTATTTCTTTTTGTAGATTTGTGGACTTGTGTGGTATAATTTTATTTAATAGCTTCTCTGTGCCTTTACTATTTATTTGGTTGTTTACATTTCAAATGCTGCTCCTCCTCTTGGACTCACACACACAGATTCCCTCCTCTCAGCCCCCTCCCACTCTTCTCTGAGGAGGTGGGCTCCCGTATGTATCCCCCACCCTGGAACATCACATGAAGTCTCTGCCAGATTAGGCACTGAGGCCAGACAAAACAGTCATGCAGACTGACCTGCACATGTGCCACATATATACCAGGGGCCTCTTTCCAGCCCGTGTACATTCTTTGGGTGGTGGCTCAGTCTCTGAGAGCTCCTAGAGATCCAGGTTAGTTAACTCTGTTGGTCTTCCTGTGGGGTTTCCCATTGCATTCAGGGTCTTCGATCCTTCCCCCAACTCTTTCATACCCAAGCTCTGCCCAATGTTCTGCTGTGTGTATCTTCATCTGTTTCAGTCCATGCTGGGTAGAGCTTCTCAGAGGACAATTACGCTATGCTCCAGTCTGCAGGCATAACAGAGTAGCATTAATAGTGTCAGGGACTGATGATTGCCTATGGGATTGGTTTCAAGTTGGTCTGGTTACTGGTTGGCCATTCCTTCAGATTCTGTTCTATCCCTTGTCCTTGCATTTCTCTTACACAGGACAAATTTTGGATTGAAATTTTTTCCTATTTTTTATTGCTTTTTTAAAATTTCTTTACATTCAAATGTTATCCCCTTTCCCTGTTTCCTGTCCATAAAACCCCATCACAATCCCCCTCCCCCTGCTTCTATGAGGGTGTTCCTCCACCCATTCTCTCACCCCTTCCCACCTACCCAACCTAACATTCACCTACACTTGGGAGTCAAGCCTTGGTAGGACCAAAGGCTTCTCCTCCCATTAGTGCCCAACAAGGCCTTCTTCTGCCACACATGCAGCTGGAGTCGTGGGTCTGTCCATGTGTACTCTTTGGGTAGTAGTTTAGTCCCTGGGAGCTCTGGTTGGTTGATATTGTTGTTTTTATGGTGTTGAAACCCCTTCAGCTACTTCAATCCATTCTCTAACCCCTCAAATGGAGACCTTGATCTCAGTTCGATGGTTGGCTACGAGAATCCTCCTCTCTGTATTTGTCATGCTCTGGCAGAGTCTCTCAGGAGAAAGATATATCAGGCTCCTTTCCCCATGCACCTCTTGGCAAATGGAACAGTGGCTGGCTTTCGAGGCTGTATGTATATGGGACTCTCTAAAGGGTGATTCCTTGAGTGTCTGCTACAAACTTTGTCACCATACTTCCTCCTATGAATAAATTCTTTCCCCTACTTAAAAAGGACCAAAGCATCTGCATTTTGGTCCTCATTCTTCTTGAGCTTCATGTGGTCTGTGGATTGGATCTTGGGTAATCCGAGTGTTTCAGCTAATATCCACTTATCAGTCATGAAGTAATTATTTTTAATAGCTAACTAGTACTCCATTGTGTAGATGTACCACATTTTCTGTATTCATTCCTCTGTAGGACATCTGGTTTCTTTCCAGCTTCTGGCTATTATAAATAAGTCTGCTATGGACATAGTGGAGAATGTGTCATTGTTATATGTTGGAGCATCTTTTTGGTATAGCTCAGGAGTGGAATAGCTGGGTCCTTAGGTAGTACAATGTCCAATTCTCTGAGGAATTTCCAGAATGATTTCCAGAGTGGTTGTACCAGGTTGCATCCGGCCAACAATGGAGGAGTGGTCCTCTTTCTCCACATCCTCACAAGCATCTGTTGTCACCTGAGTTTTTTATTTTAGCCATTCTGACTGGTGTGAGGTGGAATCTCAGAGTTGTTTTGATTTCATTTCCCTGATGGCTTAAGGATGTTGAACATTTCTTGTGTGCTTCTCAGCCATTTGATGTTCCTCAGTAGAGAATTCTTTGTTTACCTCTGTACCCCATTTCTAATAGGGTTATTTGGCTCTCTGGAGTCTAACTTCTTGAGTTCCTTGTACATATTGGATATTAGCCCTCTATCAGATGTAGGATTGGTAAAGATCTTTTCCCAATCTGTTGGTTGCTGTTTTGTCCTAATGACAGTTTCTTTTGCTTTACAAAAGCTTTGCAGTTTTATGAGGTCCCATTTGTCGATTCTTGATCTTAGAGCATGAGCCATTGGTGTTTGTTCGGAAAATTTCCCCAGTGCCCATGTGTTCAAGATTCTTCCCACTTTTTTTCTAATAGTTTGAGTGTATCTGGTTTGATGTGGAGGTCCTTGATCCACTTGACTTAAGCTTTGTACAGGGTGATAAGAATGTTTCAATTTGCATTCTTCTACATGCTGACCTACAGTTGAACCAGCACCATTTGTTGAAAATGCTATCCTTTTTCCATTGGATGGTTTTGGCTCCTTTGTCAAAAATCAAGTGACCATAGGTGTGTGGGTTCATTTCTGGATCTTCAATTCTATTCCAATGGTCTATCTGCCTGTCTCTCTACCAATAGCATACAGTTTTTTTTTTTATTTTATTTATTTTTTTATTAACTTGAGTATTTCTTATATACATTTCAAGTGTTATTCCCTTTCCTGGTTTCCGGGCAAACATCCCCCTCCTCCCTCCCCTTCCTTATGGGTGTTCCCCTCACAACCCTCCACCCATTGCCGCCCTCCCCCCATAGTCTAGTTCACTGGGGGTTCACTCTTAGCAGGACCCAGGGCTTCCCCTTCCACTGGTGCTCTTACTAGGATATTCATTGCTACCTATGGGGTCAGAGTCCAGGGTCAGTCCATGTATAGTCTTTAGGTAGTGGCTTAATCCCTGGAAGCTCTGGTTGCTTGACATTGTTGTACTTTTGGGGTCTCGAGCCCCTTCAAGCTCTTCCAGTTCTTTCTCTGATTCCTTCAATGGGGGACCTATTCTCAGTTCAGTGGTTTGCTGCTGGCATTCGCCTCTGTATTTGCTGTATTCTGGCTGTGTCTCTCAGGAATGATCTACATCCGGGTCCTGTCGGTCTGCACTTCTTTGCTTCATCCCTCTTGTCTAATTGGGTGGCTGTATATGTATGGGCCACATGTGGGGAAGGCTCTGAATGGGTGTTCCTTAAGTCTCTGTTTTAATCTTTGCCTCTCCCTTCCCTGCCAAGGGTATTCTTTTTCCTCATTTAAAGAAGGAGTGAAGCATTCACATTTTGATCATCTGTCTTGAGTTTCGTTTGTTCTAGGGATCTAGGGTAATTCAAGCATTTGGGCTAATAGCCACTTATCAATGAGTGCATACCATGTATGTCTTTCTGTGATTGGGTTAGCTCACTCAGGATGATATTTTCCAGTTCCAACCATTTGCCTACGAATTTCATAAACTCGTTGTTTTTGATAGCTGAGTAATATTCCATTGTGTAGATGTACCACATTTTCTGTATCCATTCCTCTGTTGAAGGGCATCTGGGTTCTTTCCAGTTTCTGGCTATTATAAATAAGGCTGCGATGAACATAGTGGAGCACGTGTCTCTTTTATATGTTGAGGCATCTTTTGGGTATATGCCCAAGAGAGGTATAGCTGGATCCTCAGGCAGTTCAATGTCCAATTTTCTGAGGAACCTCCAGACTGATTTCCAGAATGGTTTTACCAGTCTGCAATCCCACCAACAATGGAGGAGTGTTCCTCTTTCTCCACATCCTCGCCAGCATCTGCTGTCACCTGAGTTTTTGATCTTAGCCATTCTCACTGGTGTGAGGTGAAATCTCAGGGTTGTTTTGATTTGCATTTCCCTTATGACTAAAGATGTTGAACATTTCTTTAGGTGTTTCTCGGCCATTCGGCATTCCTCAGCTGTGAATTCTTTGTTTAGCTCTGAACCCCATTTTTTAATAGGGTTATTTGTTTCCCTGCGGTCTAACTTCTTGAGTTCTTTGTATATTTTGGATATAAGGCTTCTATCTGTTGTAGGATTGGTAAAGATCTTTTCCCAATCTGTTGGTTGCCGTTTTGTCCTAACCACAGTGTCCTTTGCCTTACAGAAGCTTTGCAGTTTTATGAGATCCCATTTGTCGATTCTTGATCTTAGAGCATAAGCCATTGGTGTTTTGTTCAAGAAATTTTTTCCAGTGCCCATGTGTTCCAGATGCTTCCCTAGTTTTTCTTCTATTAGTTTGAGTGTGTCTGGTTTGATGTGGAGGTCCTTGATCCACTTGGACTTAAGTTTGTACAGGGTGACAAGGATGGATCGATCTGCATTCTTCTACATGTTGCCCTCCAGTTGAATCAGCACCATTTGCTGAAAATGCTATCTTTTTTCCATTGGATGGTTTTGGCTCCTTTGTCAAAAATCAAGTGACCATAGGTGTGTGGGTTCATTTCTGGGTCTTCAATTCTATTCCATTGTTCTATCTGTCTGTCTCTCTACCAATACCATGATGTTTTTATCACTATTGCTCTGTAATACTGCTTGAGTTCAGGGATAGTGATTCCCCCTGAAGTCCTTTTATTGTTGAGGATAGCTTTAGCCATCCTGGGTTTTTTGTTATTCCAGATGAATTTGCAAATTGTTCTGTCTAACTCTTTGAAGAATTGGATTGGTATTTTGATGGGGATTGCATTGAATCTGTAGATTGCTTTTGGTAAAATGGCCATTTTTACTATATTAATCCTGCCAATCCATGAGCATGGGAGATCTTTCCATCTTCTGAGGTCTTCTTCAATTTCCTTCTTCAGTGTCTTGAAGTTCTTATTGTACAGATCTTTTACTTGCTTGGTTAAAGTCACACCGAGGTACTTTATATTATTTGGGTCTATTATGAAGGGTGTCGTTTCCCTAATTTCTTTCTCGGCTTGTTTCTCGTTTGTGTAGAGGAAGGCTACTGATTTGAGTTAATTTTATGCCCAGCCACTTTGCTGAAGTTGTTTATCAGCTTTAGTAGTTCACTGGTGGAACTTTTGGGATCACTTAAGTATGCTATCATATCATCTGCAAACAGTGATATTTTGACTTCTTCTTTTCCGATCTGTATCCCCTTGACCTCCTTTTTTTGTCTGATTGCTCTGGCTAGAACTTCAAGAACTATATTGAATAAGTAGGGAGAGAGTGGGCAGCCTTGTCTAGTCCCTGATTTTAGTGGGATTGCTTCGAGTTTCTCTCCATTTAGTTTAATGTTAGCAACTGGTTTGCTGTATATGGCTTTTACTATGTTCAGGTATGGGCCTTGAGTTCCTATTCTTTCCAGGACTTTTATCATGAAGGGGTGTTGAATTTTGTCAAATGCTTTCTCAGCATCTAATGAAATGATCATGTAGTTTTGTTCTTTCAGTTTGTTTATATAATGGATCACGTTGATGGTTTTCCGTATATTAAACCATCCCTGCATGCCTGGGATGAAGCCTACTTGGTCATGGTGGATGATTGTTTTGATGTGCTCTTGGATTCGGTTTGCCAGAATTTTGTTGAGTATTTTTGTGTCGATATTCATAAGGGAAATTGGTCTGAAGTTCTCTTTCTTTGTTGTGTCTTTGTGTGGTTTAGGTATAAGAGTAATTGTGGCTTCGTAGAAGGTATTCGGTAGTGATCCATCTGTTTCAATTTTGTGGAATAGTTTGGATAATATTGGTATGAGGTCTTCTCTGAAGGTTTGGTAGAATTCTGCACTAAACCCGTCTGGTCCTGGGCTCTTTTTGGTTGGGAGACCTTTAATGACTGCTTCTATTTCCTTAGGAGTTATGGGGTTGTTTAACTGGTTTATCTGTTCCTGATTTAACTTCGATACCTGGTATCTGTCTAGGAAATTGTCCATTTCCTGAAGATTTTCAAGTTTTGTTGAATATAGGTTTTTATAGTAAGATCTGATGATTTTTTGAATTGCCTCTGAATCTGTTGTTATGTCTCCCTTTTCATTTCTGATTTTGTTAATTTGGACACACTCTCTGTGTCCTCTCGTTAGTCTGGCTAAGGGTTTATCTATCTTGTTGATTTTCTCAAAGAACCAACTTTTGGTTCTGTTGATTCTTTCTACGGTCCTTTTTGTTTCTACTTGGTTGATTTCTGCTCTGAGTTTGATTATTTCCTGCCTTCTACTCCTCCTGGGTGTATGTGCTTCTTTTTGTTCTAGAGCTTTTAGGTGTGCTGTCAAGCTGCTGACATATGCTCTTTCCTGTTTCTTTCTGCAGGCACTCAGCGCTATGAGTTTTCCTCTTAGCACAGCTTTCATTGTGTCCCATAAGTTTGGGTATGTTGTACCTTCATTTTCATTAAATTCTAAAAAGTTTTTAATTTCTTTCTTTATTTCTTCCTTGACCAGTTTATCATTGAGTAGAGCATTGTTCAATTTCCAAGTATATGTGGGAATTCTTCCTTGATTGTTATTGAAGACCAGTTTTAGGCCGTGGTGGTCCGATAGCACGCATGGGATTATTTCTATCTTTCTGTACCTGTTGAGGCCCGTTTTTGGACCAATTATATGGTCAATTTTGGAGAAAGTACCATGAGGAGCTGAGAAGAAGGTATATCCTTTTGCTTTAGGATAGAATGTTCTATAAATATCCGTTAAGTCCATTTGGCTCATGACTTCTCTTAGTCTGTCGACATCACTGTTTAATTTCTGTTTCCATGATCTGTCCATTGATGAGAGTGGGGTGTTGAAATCTCCCACTATTATTGTGTGAGGTGCAATGTGTGTTTTGAGCTTTAGTAAGGTTTCTTTTACGTATGTAGGTGCCCTTGTATTTGGGGCATAGGTATTTAGGATTGAGAGTTCATCTTGGTTGATTTTTCCTATGATGAATATGAAGTGTCCTTCCTTATCTTTTTTGATGACTTTTAATTGAAAATTGATTTTATTTGATATTAGAATGGCTACTCCAGCTTGCTTCTTCTGACCATTTGCTTGGAAAGTTGTTTTCCAGCCTTTCTCTCTGAGGTAGTGTCTGTCTTTGTCTCTGAGGTGTGTTTCCTGTAGGCAGCAGAATGCAGGGTCCTCGTTGCGTATCCAGTTTGTTAATCTATGTCTTTTTATTGGGGAGTTGAGGCCATTGATATTGAGAGATATTAAGGAATAGTGATTATTGCTTCCCGTTATATTCATATTTGGATGTGAGGTTATGTTTGTGTGCTTTCATTCTCTTTGTTTTGTTGCCAAGACGATTAGTTTCTTGCTTCTTCTAGGGTATAGCTTGCCTCCTTATGTTGGGCTTTACCATTTATTATCCTTTGTAGTGCTGGATTTGTAGAAAGATATTGTGTAAATTTGGTTTTGTCATGGAATATCTTGGTTTCTCCATCAATGTTAATTGAGAGTTTTGCTGGATACAGTAACCTGGGCTGGCATTTGTGTTCTCTTAGGGTCTGTATAACATCAGTCCAGGATCTTCTGGCCTTCATAGTTTCTGGCGAGAAATCGGGTGTGATTCTGATAGGTCTCCCTTTATATGTTACTTGACCTTTTTCCCTTACTGCTTTTAATATTCTTTCTTTATTTTGTGCATTTGGTGTTTTGACAATTATGTGACGGGAGGTGTTTCTTTTCTGGTCCAATCTATTTGGAGTTCTGTAGGCTTCTTGTATGTCTATGGGTATCTCTTTTTTTAGGTTAGGAAAGTTTTCTTCTATGATTTTTTGAAGATATTTACTGGTCCTTTGAGCTGGGAGTCTTCACTCTCTTCTATACCTATTATCCTTAGGTTTGATCTTCTCATTGAGTCCTGGATTTCCTGTATGTTTTGGACCAGTAGCTTTTTCCGCTTTACATTATCTTTGACAGTTGAGTCAATGATTTCTATGGAATCTTCTGCTCCTGAGATTCTCTCTTCCATCTCTTGTATTCTGTTGGTGAAGCTTGTATCTACAGCTCCTTGTCTCTTCTTTTGGTTTTCTATATCCAGGGTTGTTTCCATGTGTTCTTTCTTGATTGCTTCTATTTCCATTTTTAATTCCTTCAACTGTTTGATTGTGTTTTCCTGGAATTCTTTCAGGGATTTTTGCGATTCCTCTCTGTAGGCTTCTACTTGTTTATTAATGTTTTCCTGTGCTTCCCTAAGTGTGTTCATGTCTTTCTTGAAGTCCTCCAGCATCATGATCAAATATGATTTTGAAACTAGATCTTGCTTTTCTGGTGTGTTTGGATATTCCATGTTTGTTTTGGTGGGAGAATTGGGCTCCGATGATGGCATGTAGTCTTGGTTTCTGTTGCTTGGGTTCCTGCGCTTGCCTCTCGCCATCAGATTATCTCTAGTGTTACTTCGTTCTGCTATTTCTGACAGTGGCTAGACTGTCCTATAAGCCTGTGTGTCAGGAGTGCTGTAGACCTGTTTTCCTCTCTTTCAGTCAGTTATGGGGACAGAGTGTTCTGCTTTCGGGCGTGTAGTTTTTCCTCTCTACAGGTCTTCAGCTGTTCCTGTGGGCCTGTGTCTTGAGTTCACCAGGCAGCTTTCTTGCACCAGAAAATTTGGTCTTACCTGCGGTCCCGAGGCTCAGGTTCGCTCGTGGGGTGCTGCCCAGGGGCTCTCTGCAGCGGCAGCAACCAGGAAGACCTGTGCTGCCCCTTCCGGGAGCTTCAGTGCACCAGGGTTCCAGATGGTCTTTGGCTTTTTCCTCTGGCGTCCGAGATGTGTGTGCAGGGAGCAGTCTCTTCTGGTTTCCCAGGCTTGTCTGCCTCTCTGAAGGTTTAGCTCTCCCTCCCACGGGATTTGGGTGCAGAGAACTGTTTATCCGGTCTGTTTCCTTCAGTTTCCGGCGGTGTCTCTGGCAGGGGTCCTGCCGCTCCTGGGCCCTCTCCCACGGGAGCCCAGAGGCCTTATACAGTTTCCTCTTGGGCCAGGGATGTGGGCAGGGGTGAGCAGTGTTGGTGGTCTCTTCCGCTCTGCAGCCTCAGGAGTGCCCACCTGACCAGGCGGTTGGGTCTCTCTCTCACCGGGTCTGGGAGCAGAGAGCTGCTGCGGGCCGGGATCCGTGGGTGTGGGACTTCCGGTAAACACAGAACGTGCCCGATCCTAGAGGAATTCTGCTTCCGTGTGTCCCAAGCTCACCAGGCAGCTTTCTTGCAGCAGAAAAGTTGGTCTTACCTGTGGTCCCGAGGCTCAAGTTCGCTCGTGGGGTGCTGCCCACGGGCTCTCTTTGGCGGCAGCAACCAGGAAGACCTGTGCCGCCCCTTCCGGGAGCTTCAGTGCACCAGGGTTCCAGATGGTCTTTGGCTTTTTCCTCTGGCGTCCGAGATGTGTGTGCAGAGAGCAGTCTCTTCTTACCATACAGTTTTTATCACTATTGCTCTGTAATATTGCTTGAGGTCACAGATGGTGATTCTCCCAGAATTTCTTTTAATTTTTTTTTATTTTTTTCTTAATTAACTTGAGTATTTCTTATTTACATTTCTATTGTTATTCACTTTCCGGGTTTCTGTGCAACATCCCCCTAGCCCCTCCCCCTCCCCTTCTATATGGGTGTTCCCCTATCCATCATCCCCCATTACCGCCCTCCCACCAAACACTCATGATCACTGAGGGTTCAGTCTTAACAGGACTAAAGGCTTCCCCTTCCACTGGTGCTCTTACTAGGCTATTCATTTGCTACCTGTGAGGTTGGAGCCCAAGGTCAGTCCATGTATAGTCTTTGGGTAGTGGCTTAGTCCCTGGAAGCTCTGGTTGGTTGGCACTGTTGTTCATATGGGGTCTCGAGCCACTTCAAGCTCTTCCAGTCCTTTCTGTGAAGCAAAAAAGTGCAGGCAGACAGGAACCGGATGTAGATCTCTCCTGAGAGACATAGCCAGAATACAGCAAATACATAGGCAAATGCCAGCAGCAAACCACTGAACTGAGAACGGGACCCCCCTTGAAGGAATCACAGAATCACAGAATTTCTTTTATTGTAGAGGATATTTCTCGCTATCCTGGGTTACTTGTTATACCAAATGAAAGTGGAATTTGCTCTACCTAACTCTATGAAGAATTGAGTTGGAATTTTGATGAGGATTGCATTGAATCTGTAGATTGCTTTTGGTAAGATGGCCATTTTTACTATATTAATCCCCCCAAGCTGTGAACATGGGAGATTCTTAAATATTCTGAGATCCTCTTTAACTTCTTTCTTCAGATACTTGAAGTTCTTGTCATACAGAGCTTTCTCTTGTCATAACCAAGCTTTTATGCTTGGTTAGAGTCACACCAAAGGATTTTATATTATTTGCATCTATTGTAAAGGGTACTATTTCCTTAATTTCTTTCTAAGCCTATTTATCTTTTGAGTAGAAGAATGCTACTGTTTGAGTTAATTTTGTATCTTGCCACTTTGATGAAGTTGCTTATCTGGTTTAAGAGTTTTATAGTAGAATTTTTGGGGACATTTAAGTATACTATCATATCATCTGCAAATAGTGATATTGTGACTTTTTTCCAATTTGTATCCCTTTGACCTCCTTTTGATGTCTGATTGTTCTGGCCAGGACTTAGAATATAATATCAAATAGGTAGAGAGTGGGGAGCCTTGTCTAGTCCCTGATTTTAGTGGGATTACTTCAAGTTTCTCTCCATTTAGTGTAATGTTGGTTACAGGTTTGCCGTATATTGCTTTTACTATGTTTAGGTATGGGCCTTGAATTCCTGATTTTCCAAAGACTTTTAACATGAAGGGGTGTTGAATTTTGTCAAATGCTTTCTCAGCATCTAATGAGATGATCATGTGGCTTTTTTTCCTTTGAGTTTCTTTATATAGTGGATTATGATGATGGATTTCTGTATATTGAACCATCTCTGCATCCCTGGGCTGAAGCCTACTTGATCATGATGGATTATTGTTTTGATATGTTCTTGGATTGGGTTTGCAAGAATTTTATTGAGTGTTTTTTGTATCCATATTCATAAGGGTAATTGGTCTGAAATTCTCTTTCTTTTTTGGCTCTTTCTGTGGTTTATGTGTAAGGCAATTGTGGTTTCCTAGAAGGAATTGGGTAGTGTTCCTTCTGTTTCTATTTTGTGGAATAGTTTGAAGAGTATTGGTATTAGGTCTTCTATGAAGGTCTGATAGAATTCTGCACTATACCTATCTGGTCCTGGTCATTGTTTTTTGTTTTTTTTTTTTTTTTGGTTTTTGTTTTTTGGGGTTTTTTTGGGGGGGGACTTTTAATGACTGCTTCTACTTCTTTAGGAGTTATGGGACTGTTTAGATGGTTCACCTGATCCTATTTTAACTTTGGTACCTGGTATCTGTCTAGAATTTGTCCTTTTCTTCCAGATTTTCCAGCTTTGTTGAATATAGCTTTTGTAGTAGGATCTGATAATTTTTCAAATTTCCCCAGATTCTTTGTTATGTCTCCCTTTGCATTTCTGATTTTGTTAATTTGATTACACTCTCTGTGTCCTCTGGTCAGTCTAGCTAAGGGTTTATCTATCCTGTTGATTTTCTCAAAGAACCAACTCCCCATTTAATTGATTCTTTGTATAGTCTTTTTTGTTTCTACTTGGTTGCTTTCAGCCCTGAGTTTGATTATTTCCTGCCATCTACTCCTCTTTGGTGTATTCGTTGCTTTTTATTCTAGAGCTTTCAGGTGTTCCGTAAAGCTACTAGTATATGCTCTCTCCTGTTTCTTTTTGTAGGCACTCAGAGCTATGAGTTTTCCTCTTAGCACATCTTTCATTGTGTCATGTAAGTTTGGGTATATTGTGCCTTCATTTTCATTAAATTCTAAAAAGTCTTTAATTTCTTTCTTTACTTCTTCCTTGACCAGGTTATCAGTGAGTAGAGCATTGTTCAGCTTTCATGTGTATGTGGGCTTTTGGGTGTTTTTGTTGTTATTGAAGACCAACTTTAATACATGGTGATTTGATCAGATGTATGGATTATTTCAATTATCTTGAATCCATCGAGGCCTGTTTGTGACTAATTATTTGGTCACTTTTTGGAAATGTACCATCAGCTGCTGAGAATAAGGTATATTCTTTTCTTTTAGGATAAATTGTTCTCTAGATATCTGTTAAATCCATTTGATTCATCACCTCTGTTAGTTTCACTTTGTCTCTGTTTACTTTCTGTTTCCATGATCTGTCCATGAGAGTTGGGTGTTGAATTCTCCCTCTATTATTGCATGAGGTGCAATGTGTACTTTGAGCTTCATTAAGGTTTCTTTTATGAATGTAGGTGCCCTTGCGAGCATTGATATTCAGGATTAAGGGTTCATCTTGTGGATGTTTCCTTTGATGAATATGAAGTTTCCTTCCATAACTTTTTTGACAACTTTGGTTGAAATTCAATATTTTTCGGTATTAGAATGGCTACTACTGCTTGTTTCCTGGGACCATTTGCTTGGAAAATTGTTTTCCAATCTTTTACTCAGAGGTAATGTCTGTCTTTGTCACTGAGGTGTGTTTTCTGTATGCAGCAAAATGCTGGGTGCTCTTTACATAGCCAGTCTGTTAGTCTATGTCTTTTTATTGGGGAATTGAGTCCATTGTTATTGAGAGACCAATGAATGTTGTTTCTTGTTATTTTTGTTGTTAAAGGTGGAATTATGTTTGTGCAACTATCTTCTTTTGGGTTAGTTGAAATTAGATTACTTTATTGCTTTTTCTAGGGTATAGTATCCCGCCTTGTGTTTTCCATCTACTATCATTTGTAGGGCTGGACTTGTGGAAAGATATTGTGTAAATTTGGTTTTGTCATGGAATATCTTGGTTTCTCCATCTATGTTTATTGAGAGTTTTGCTGGGTATGGTATCCTGGGCTGGCATTTGTGTTCTCTTGGGGTCTGTATGACATCTGTCCAGGATCGTCTGGCTTTCATAGTTTCTGGTGAGAAGTCTGGTATAAGTCTGATACGTCTGCCTTTATATATGTTACTTGCCCTTTTTCTATTACTGTTTTTAATATTCTTTTGACTATTATATGATGGGATAAATTTCTTTTCAGGTCCAATCCATTTGGAACTCTGTAGGCTTCTTGTATGTTTATGGGCATCACTTTCTTTAGGTTAGGGAAGTTTTCTTCTATAATTTTGTTAAAGATATTTACTGGCTCTTTAATTTGGTAATCTCTTCTATACCTATTTTCCTTAGGTTTCATCTTCTTGTTTTGTCCTGGATTTCCTGTATACTTTTTGTTTGGATCTTTTTGCATTTTGCATTTTCTTTGACTGTTGTGTTGATGTTTTCTATGTTATCTTCTGCCCCTGAGATTCTCTCTTCTATCTCTTGTAATCTGTTGGTGATGCTTGCATCTATGACTCCTGATATCTTTCCTAGGTTTTTTATCTCCAGGATTGACTCCCTTTGTGATTTCTTTATTGTTTCTATTTCCACTTTTAAATCCTGGATGGTTTTGTTCAATTTCTTCACTTGTTTGGTTGTGATTTCCCTTAATTCTTTAACGGATTTTTGTGTTTTCTCTTTAAGGGCTTCTACCTGTTTACCTGTGTTGTCCTGTATTTCTTTAAGTGAGTTATTTATGCCATTCTTAAAGTCGTCTAACATCATCATGAGTTGTTATTTTAAATCAAAATCTTGCTTTTGCTGTGTGTTGGTGTATCCAGGGCTTTTGTTGTGGGAAAATTGGGTTCTGATGATGCCAGATCTCCTTGGTTTCTGGTGGGACCGTGAGTCCATCACTGTGTATTCTTTGGATGAAAAACCTCTTTTATATGTATGCCCAATTCACCCAGAATTACCAATGAAAGAATTTTTCCCTTTTATTCTGCATGATCTTTACCATGGATACAAACACACGTATCATCTCATCTAGACTCACAAGCATGTTTAACTTGTCTAATTTTTTAGTATTTATTTTAATAAAAATTATATAAAATATAAATGTTATTCATTAATATATAACAAAAATCCTAAAAGAACTTTTGATATTATTAAAAATATTTGAAAACCTAAGTTTTATAATCCTATTTCATGTTGAAATAAACTAAAGTTATTAGACACATATAGAGCTGTGCTTGCTAAGTTCAGCACACCTAACCTTGTTGTTGCAAAATATAAAAAATAAAAAAAATACTGTTGTCTTTTATCACCTAGGCCCAGTACAGCTGTGCGCCAAGATATCTGCTAGATATCTTGGTGGAATCACATCCCAACTCCTCGGCCAGTGTTTCCAGCCACTGCACACTTTCCTACACTCAAACTGCCACATAAAAGAACACACAACACATTAACCTTAGATCCAATTGATAAGATATAATTGCCCACCTAAACATACAAAGCCCAGTACTGTCCATTCCTTAAGAACATTAATTACAACCTGTAAATACACAGAGTGGAGTCTTAACGTCATCTGCCATGGCTTCTCTCCCTCTCCCTCCTCAACTTGTCTAATTTTTAATTAATATGCAAAACCTACATTGTCTTGACTTCAATTTTCCAACTAGATTGGTTTGTATTTCTTATTAAGCAAACCCTTTTTATTCCAGGAAATCAGGCAGCCATTAAAGATTGAGAATTTGTAAGCAATAGCTTCCTGCTCCAGGCAAACAGTATTGGGTAAAAAAACATATAATCCCATACTAACCCCACAAATATAGGTGAAATTGATAGCATTGACTTCCTTTGTAAGAACAGGTCTTCACCACACAAGAGTAATGTCAGAGAACACTAAAGATATGAAATGATTCTCAGGTTTTATTTTATTTTTTCATATTTATGTATTATACTGAAATCATTTCCAACTCTCTCTATCTCTTCCTGTGAATCCCCACTTCTTTTCCAATCTATGCTCTCTTGGTCACTTCTTACATTCCTAGTTTCTATGATTACTCTAGCTGATAAAGTCACATCTAATGAATCAGAGCTAGGATTCACAAACAAGAAAGAGCTGCTGGCATTTGTTTTCATGTCTCTGGGTTATCCACCTTACTCAGTATAATACTTCTACTTCCAGCTATTTACCTACAGATTATATAATTTTGTTTTTCCTTATAGATGAATAGCATTCTGTTGCGTATATGTATATTGTCATTATCCATTCATCAGTTGAAGAACATTTAGTTTGCTTCCTTTTCCTAGCTATTGTGAACAGAACCTATCAATAAACATGGCTGAGAGTAAGTTGTTGAGTCCTTCGGTGTATGCCTAGGAGTTATATAGCTGACTGATATAGTAAGTTTATTTTACCTTATTGAGGGTTCTCCATACTGGTTTTCAGAAAGGCTGGATATGTTTTGCAATCCTAGCAACAGTGAATAAGTGTTCCCTTTCTCCCATTTCTTCTCCAGTATTTGTTATTAGTTGTGTGGATCCTCACCTTTCTAACTGGATAAGATGAAATCTCAAAGTTTTTTTTTTATTTCCCTAATTGCTAAGAACACTGAATATTTCTGAAATATTTCTTAGCAATTTTTAGTTTTGTTTTGGATTTGTTTGTTCTAATCCATAACTCACAGGGGCTACTGTTCTAATAGGTCATTTTTTTAACCCTTTGTTTTTTGAGTTCTTTATATTTTCTGGACATTTGTAATCTGCTAGTTGTATACCTGCCATCTTTTAGAGATTTCTCCATGCTGATTTGCAGAGACCATACCAGTTTGCATTCTTAGCAGTAATGAATGAGGGTTCCCTTTTTTTCCCATATCCTCACCAGAATTTTTTGTCCTTTATTTTGTTGATCTTAGCCATCACTAGTGGGGAAATCTAAGTGTCAATATAGTTTTAATCTGTGTTTTTTCTAATTATTAAAGGCAATGAACACCTTTTGAGATAGGGTCCCAGATGATGTTAGGTATTTTCCTCTGGAGTCAGACATGTGGGCAGAGTGTAGTCTCTTCTGGCTTCCCAGGCGTGTCTGCCCCTCTGAAGGTTTAGCTCTCCCTCCCATGGGATTTGGGTGCAGAGAGCTTTTGATCGGGTCCCTTCAGTTCCAGGCCGTTTCTGGACCGCATGGGACCTGCCGCTTGAGTTAGACCTAGATCTTAAAAGGCAAGGTCTATGTTTTCTTCTAGAAGTAGCAGTATTTTACACTGAGATCTTTGATCCATTTGGAGTTCATATTTGTGTAGAGTGATAGTTTTGGTTCTAATTTTATTCTTCTGCATATAGACATCTAGTTTTTTTTTCAGGAATATTTACTTGAGAAGCAGCATTTTCTCCAATATCTGTTGTTTAGTCATCTTTGTCAAATATCAAGATGGCAGTAGTCATATGCATTCATGATTCAGTCTTCTATTTTGGTTCGTTAGCCTATATGACCCTTTTGTATCAGCATCATATAAGTTTTACTACTATAGCTCTGACCTGTGTCTTGAAATCTGTAATAATAACCTTTAGAATAATAGGAACAATTGAAGACAGAATAGGAACAATATAGTTTGTTCCCCAGGATTGTTTTATCTGGGATCTTTTGTGTGTTTTCACAACTTTTTGGGATGTTTTATTTATATTTCTATAAAGAATTTGTGAGGCTTGGGATTGCATTGATTTAGTAAGTTACTTTTGTAGAATACTTATTTTCATAAAATTAGTTCTACCAACCTATGAGCATGAATGTACTTTCCATTTTCTAATCTCTTCTTCAATCTCTTTCTTCAGAGATTTAAAGTTTTTATTACAGAAGTGTTTCACTTCCTTAGTTAGATTTATTCTTTGATATTCTGTTTTCTTTGATGCTATTATGAGTGGGAGTGTGTTTATGATCTCTTTCTTGGTGTTCTTGTTCTTGCTGTCTAGAACTGGCTTTTTAGTTGAGTTTGTATCTTGCAACTTCTCTGAAATTCTTGTTTTTTTCTAGAAATGAAATTCTTTGATCTTTTATGTGTAAGATAATTGTCTTAGTTAGGATTTCTATTGCTGCAAAGAGACACCATGACCAAAGTAACTCTTATAAAGGAAAAGATTTAACTGGGGCCTCCTTACAGTTTCAGAGGATTAGTCCATCATCATAATGGCAAGAAACATGGTAGAGTCCAGACAGACATGGTGCTGGAGAAGGATCTGAGGGTTTTACATCTCAATCAGCAGGAAACAGGAAGTGATCAGGTCTGAGCTTCTGAAACCTCAAAGGCCACCCCTTAGTGACACATCTCCTCTAACAAAATCCTTCCAACAAGGCCACACCACCTTATAAGGGGAGTCTCTATGGGCTCCCATTTTTATTCAAATCACCACCATCATAGTATCTGAAGACTTCAAACTAAAACTAATCATAAGACATAAAACATGGTACTTTCCCTAATCAAGAGAATAAATAACCAAAAATACATTGGATTGCTAAATGTAGATAGATCAAACTCTGGTGCATCTAGTTTCACAAAAATTTTATCACTAGAATTAAGGACACATTAACTCCAGCTCAGTACCCTACTCTTCTCAACATATAGGTCACTTAGACTAAAAGTAAATGGAGAAATGCCATGATTAAATTGCATTATATATTAAATTGACCAATAGACATCTACAGAATATTTTTCCTATATCAAAGACTATACATTCTTCTCAGAAGCCCATGAAACTAAAATATGCCACATATTGTGACACAGACCAAATCATTAGGAATTCACAAAAACTGAAATAACTCCATTTATCCTGTCTGACCATAAGGCAATAAACTTCAAAATAACACCAAATTAATCTCTTGTCATAATACAAACTCAGGGAGATTAAAAAACATATTACTAAATGATGACTAGGTCAAAAAAGAAATCAAGAAATAAATTTAAAAATTCCAGGAACTAGGGGTTGGGGATTTAGCTCAGTGGTAGAGCGCTTGCCTAGGAAGCGCAAGGCCCTGGGTTCGGTCCCCAGCTCCGGAAAAAAAAAAATTCCAGGAACTAAATGAAAGTTAAAACACAACATAATACTTCTGGGGCACATTAAAAGCAGTCCTAAAAGAAAGGTTTGAAGCTCTAAGCTCTTACACTAAAAATTTCAGAAAGAACACAAATAAATAAATTAATTTGGAAAATTCAAATTTCATTAAGAGCAATTAATGAAAAAAGAGGCCATAATTTTGAAAGAGAACAAAGAGTGGTATATGGGAAGATTTGAAAGGAGAAAATAGAAGGGAGAAATGACATAATTATATTTAATCTCAAAAATAAAAGAAAAATGAGAAAAGCAAACAAAATGATAATCAAAACAAAAGCAATCTACAAACTCCAGGCAATCTCCAACAAAATTTCAATTCATTTCCTCACACAAATTATAAAAAAATCTTAAATTTTATACATATGAACAAAAGATCCAGGAGAGCTGAAACAATCCTCAATGACAACAAATATACTATTGTAGATATTGCTATACCAGATTTCAAATTATATTTCAGAGCTATTTTACTGAAGAGAACATGGTACTGGTATAAAACTAGACCCATCGATGAGTGGAATAGAACTGAAGTCCTACATATAATTCAGTATTCCTACAACAACCTGATAATTTATAAAGAGACAAACAATATATATTTGAGGAAATATAGCATGTTAACCACATTATGTTGGCCAAATTGGATAGCTATGTGTAGAAAATAAAGCTATATTTTTATCTCTTACCCTACACGAAATTAAACTACAGATGGATTAAGGTCCTCAACATAAGATGTCATGAACTAAATGTAAGAGAAGTGAAAGTAGGGCCTATGCTTGAACTCATTGGCCCAGGAAAGGACTTTCTGAATAAGATCTCATAGTGCAGGCATTAATACCCACAATTAATAAGTGGGAGCTCATCATATTACAGTTTCTGCATAAAAAGACATAATTACTGAAGTGAAGAAGTAGGACAAAGGATTAAAGCATTTCTCATTCATCCTTGGGAAAACTTCTGTTTTCATTAGGTGATTACTACCACAGTGACGTATAACTTACCAAGGTGAAAAGAATATGAGACTGAAGAATGTTGTTCTAAATGTAACATAAATACTGTAATCCCTATCTCAAGATCAGGAATTATTAAAGAAAAGAGTTATAAAGTATGTAAATGAGAGACAACACATAAATGGTTATGACTTGTAGTCATACGTTTGTAGTCAAGCTGACAAGTGATAGTGATCAAGGTGACAAGTAATAGAATGTCCTAGTTAGCTATGAATGTCAAATTAAATCAAGCTAGAAATCACCTAAATGGGGAAACAGCCACAATTGATAACTTCCCTAAATCAAATTGACCTGTGAGCATGCTTGTAGAGGATTGCCTTAATTATGAATTAAGAAGCCCCAATATACTGTGGGCAGTACCCATTCCCTGGGAAGGTGGCTCTAAGCAGTATATGGAAACTACCTGGGCATAAGATTGCATAAGCCATCCATAGCATTCCTCCATGATCTCTGCTGTACTACTCTGTCTATAAGTGAATTTCCTAATTAGAAATAATGCAGTGTAGAATAGCAAACAGACTTGACTTCAACTTTCCACTTAAGTTTCTATCCTGGTTTCCCTCAATGGTGGACTGGTGGACCTGGAATTATAAGTCACAAAAAAGGGGTGGAGAGATGGCTCAGCGGTTAAGAGCACTGACTCCTCTTCCAGAAGTCCTGAGTTCAATTCCCAGCAACCACATCATGGCTCACAACCATCTGTAATGGGATCTGATGCCCTCTTCTGGTGTGTCTGAAGACAGCTACAGTGTACTCATATACATAAAATAAATAAATCTAAAAAAAATAAGTCACACAAAAACCCTTCCCTCTTGTAAGTTGCTTTTGATCATTGTCTTTTACCACAGGAACAAAAGAAAAACTAGAACACTAGTAAGTCCTATTGTCTTCATAGACCCCAATGAAGTGAACAAATAATGGATAGTGTAAGAAGAGCTTTGAAGGGAAGTGTTTCTGATGCTAACGAGCTGCTTAGGAACATCCTGGAGTTTACAAAATTGTATTATCCCAAAGAAGAAATCTATGTTGTGCACCCTCCTTCTTTGTGACCCAGGTTATTGATAGCAGTGTCATGTTGAAATTAATATCATCAATAATGTAGTCTTACTATGGGAGCCAGTAGACACTGTATCATCACCCCAATTCCTCAGGTATTCACTGCTCTAGTTGACAGTGTGATCTTCGGAGAGTGGAGTCTATTCAGAGCATCAGACAAATTATACTTTGAGAGTCAAGAAGAGGCATCAAATTAAGGTATTCAATCACAGGGACAGACAACAAAACCATAATGGCACATGAATAACAGCAGCTGAAGTAAACCCATTCTTATCCACTAAGATGGATGGACCATGAAAGCATAATCCAAGAACAATCCCCTGTTTTTTGAAGAAATGGAGGTCACAAGGCTCTTCTTGGTTTCTTAGAATTTTCTCATAAGCATTCAAAAATCTCCCCCATTCTTGGACCGTCTTGTAACACTCAGGTTTGTCTACTGCTGAATTTTATTCACACAGGTGCCTATAGAATCACAGTTGTGGGTACAGGGGTCGTAATGCAAGTAGCTATCAAATTTGTGTCAGAATCTATACAGGATTCTACCATCCAGAGAATAGGTAGTCATGTCCAGCAGGAAAGAATTCCCAGCAGAGGCCAACCAGAGTGTTCCCATGAGTCATGAATTATATTTGAAGGTGCCTATGTGCTACTAAGGAGTTGCAAGCTATGCTCACATATTTGAAAGCCATGGTGATCCTCCCATTCACCACTGATGAAAGATTCATTTCCTCAATGCCATGGAAGCAGCAATACCTTCACTTGACCTAACGAAAATCAACCAGCTATAACCTAAAAAGGACTAGAAAGAATCCCAATTCTCAGCTTCAAATGTTACTACAAATATACAGTAATAAAAACAGTGTAGCACTCAAGTGCTTTCATAGAATACACCTACAAGATACAAACATTTATGCATCAAAGGACACCATTAATGGAGAAAAGAAACTCACAGAATGAGAGAAAATATTTGCAAATTACATACGATTAAGATCTATTGTGCAAAATAAGCAATATACCTCAACAACTAGGAAAGTAACACAATTTTAAAATGAGCTTAGGCTTTAAACATGCATCCTTTCAAAGATGTACAAATAGCAACAAAGAACATAAATACACGAAAAGACTCTCCTTATTAATCACCAAAAGTGCAAATGAAACAAAAATTAGGGTTTTTTTTTAATAGCAAATAGGATGCTTATAATCAAGTAACAGGTGGGGAGGGCTGTTTTGGGCAATAATGTTGATAAACTGCAGGTCTCAACCATTGTTTTTCAGAGTATGGAATTAGGTAGTGACTTTGGAAGACAGCCTGGTATTTTCTTAAATAATGAGGTTAGCATTTCCATATAAACTAGTAATTTCATTCATAAACATATACTTAAAACAACCGAAAACAAACAAATAGTTAAAATGAGTGACATTGCGCCCACTAAAAAGCTCTGTGCCCAGAATAATATGCTTCTTTTTTGAGTAATTGGTCAGTGAGGTCACATGGACCAACAAACAATGCAGACTTTTGACAATGTTATCGGTTACCATCAAGACCCTCATGGTAAAACCCTGCTTCCTCCTCCAGAGGCTCAGAGATCATTGAAGAAGAGAGGACTGAAAAACTGCAAAAGCTGGTGGTGGCTTCAGTCCTTAGAAGGGAGAACAAAAATATTTATAGGAGGAGATAAAGTTTGGAGCAGAGACTGAAGGAAAGGCCATTCAGAGACTCCTCCACTTGGGGATCCAGCCCATAAACACCAAACCCAGACAATATTGCTGATGCCAAGAAGTGCATGCTGACAGGAGCCTGATATACCTGTCTCCTGAGAGGCTCTGCCAGAGCGTGACAAATACAGAGGCGAATGCTAGCAGCAAATCATTGTACTGAGAACAGGGTCCCCATTGGAGGAGTTAGAGAAAGGACTAAAGGAGCTGAATGGGTCTGCAACCCCATAAGAACAACAATATCAACCTACCAGAGCTTCCAGAGACTAAACCACTACCCAAAGAGTACACATGGAGAGACCCATGGCTCCAGCTGCATATGTAGCAGAGGATGGCCTTGTTGGGCATCAATGGGAGGAGAAGCCGTTGATCCTGCCAAAGCTCGAACCCCCAGTGTAGGGAATGTCAGGGTGGGGAGGCAGGAAGAAGTGGATGGGTAGGGGAACATCCTCATAGAAGCAGGGGGAAGGGGTATGGGATGGGGGAGTGTTATGGTTGGGAAACCAAGAAAAGGGATAACATTTGAAGTGTAAATTTAAAAAAATCCAGGGGTTGGGGATTTAGCTCAGTGGTAGAGCGTTTGCCTAGGAAGCGCAAGGCCCTGGGTTCGGTCCCCAGCTCCGAAAAAAAAAAAAGAACCTAAAAAAAATCCAATTTTTAAAAAAGAACTCCCAGCAGTTTGATACCATGTACAAAACTTGTGCGAGCCCAGGTCAGACCAAATTCTACCCTACAGAGGGTACTTGGGAGTGAAATCCAACCCCTAACTGTGGTGCCATTGGCAATTGTTAGCTTCTGGGAGAGGAAGGGTCAGTTTTTCTAAGAGTGAAGATCTTGATAAGTTGATCACACTCCATTGGAAGCTCTCACATTGCAGAATATTTAAGCAACACAAAATGACCATACACAAATTTGGGTGGGCATGGAAGGGTGGTGTGGATCTGGGAAGAACTACAGCACAGATCAGACATATGATGAAAACACAAGTCTCCACAGAGTCGTTCTTCCTGCTGAAACCACAGGAGCCATGCCTCTCTGCCTCTGGGTTTTTGGGGTTTTTTTTTTGTTTGTTTGTTTGTTTTGGTTTTGGTTTTGGTTTGGTTTGTTTTTTTTTTTTTTTCTGAATCCATATAGTCCAGACTCCAAGAATGACCCATTAATTGCTGGAGACAGATCAATGTTTAAAAGCACTTGCTGTTCTTGCATAGAACCTGAATTCAATTATCAGCACTCCCAATGAAAGGTTCTGGTGGTCTCTTCTAGCCTCTGTACTCACTTACATGCATATAGTGCATGTACGTACATATACCCCAAATCTCATCTCTCTCTCTCTCTCTCTCTCTCTCTCTCTCTCTCTCTCTCTCTCTCTCTCCCTCCCTCCCCCCCCCCTCTCTCTCTCTCTGTGTGAGAGAGAGAGCAATAAATAAATAAATAAATCTCTTTTTGAAAAAAAAGAATGATCCATTAAGTTTTGTCTATAGTACTCAATGGCTTTCCCTCTCCAAAGTCTTCCATAATCTTCCAACAAAGTAGTTCAAAAGCATAAGTAGCCACAGTCAGGTTCATCACAGCCATACATATAAAGATCTCTGATAAAAAGCAACCTAAGGGAGAAAATAATTTATTTTGCTTATACTTCCAGGCCACAGTCCATAATTGAGGGGTTTCGGGGCAGGAGTTCATTTGAAGGCAGATTTGCTAACTATTCCACACAGTGGAATATTACTATTATCTATTACTTCTAAAGAAGAAACTTGGAGCCTTAAACGTACAGCAGAAACAATGGAGAAATTCTGTTGTTTGGCTCATACAAGCTTATGTCCAGCTAGCTTCTATGTATAGCTTTCCCACGGTGAGCTGGGTCCTCCTACTCAATTATAATAAAGGCAACCATCATTGAAAGACAGGCTCACAGGCCAACTTGATTTTGAAAATTTTTCAATTGAGACTTTCCTTCTAGATGATATCATGGTTGTGTTAAGTGAAGAGGAAAAGCTAACTAGGACAACTAGTAACAAAAATGTTAGGAGTCAGTGGTTTTAATGAGGACTATTGGGTTCCTATTTACCATTTCACAACATTTCAACTCCCTTGGAGTTATGACCTATTCTAGACTGAATAGGATTTCCAAAATACTGTGAATAGAGCATGGATAAAGAAATGAACATGAATGAATAGGTATCTATAACGCAGGATATAAAATACTTTGAGTGCATGCCCAAGAGGGGTTGTCTTAGATGCAGTTTCATTGCTGTGAAGAGACACAAGATCACTGCAACTCATTAAATGAAATATTTAATTGAGACTAGCTTACATTTTCAAGGTGAGAGGTTTAGTCCATTATCATCAAGGCAGGAGCATGGCAGCATCTAGGCAGGCATGGTGCAGGAGGAGCTGAGAGTTCTACATCTTGATACACAGGCAGCAGAAGGAAAATGAAATGAAAGGTTGCCAGCCATATAAGATTATCCTCTGTCTTCTGAGACTACAAGCTTCGCAGTGACTCCAGCTTTCTCATTCTTTTATTCCAGTGCTCCCCTATGACAATCTAATCTGAGTATAATTACTCATTCATTATTTTTCCTTTTATGTTAGGAGAAAAAGAACATAAATTATATATTCATTTCCCCATCTTGCACTGCAATTCAAGACTAAGAAATTAGTGTTTTCATTTATGAATTAATTTATAAGCTTTAATACAAGTCCCATTTGTCTCTCTAAAGAGTTGTACTTCTACTTTCATGTCATGCATGTGTGTGTACAAAATTGTATCTAATTAAAACCTAGTTTGCACAAATAAGATAAAACATTGTCTGAGGCAGGCTTAATACATTAAATATGACTAATTGCATACTCTTTCCTGCAAATACTATTATTTATGACTAAAAGATAACACTTTTGTGAATATGTATTTTCTTTTTCATTTTAAAATATTTGGTTTATTCATTATATATGAGCATTTTTGCTTTATTGCTTTCATTTATGTATCATGTGTAATCTAGAATTAGATTTATAAATGGTTGTGAATCACTATGTAGATACTAGGAATTGAGCATGAGTCCTCTGCAAAAACAAGTGTGCTTAACCACTTAACTACTTCTGCTGTTAAATATTAAGGCTGTTTCCATGTGAGGTCTGTATATACTCAGCCCAGGGAGTGGCATATTTGAACGTGTGGCCCTGTTGGGGTGGGTGTGTCTCTGTGGGTATGGGCTATGAGACCTACATCCTAACTTCCTGGAAGACAGTATTCTGCTAGCCACCATCAGATGAAGATGTAGAACTCCCAGCTCCTCCTGCACCATGTCTGTCTGGATGCTGCAATGCTTCCTGCCTTGATGACCATGGACTGAGCCTCTGAACCTGTTAGCCAGCCCCAATTAAATGTTGTCCTTACAAGAGTTGCCTTGGTCATGGTATCTGTTCACAGCAGTAAAACCTTAAAACATTTGATAATTTAGCTATTGAAAGTAATGCTACAGTGAACATGGATGGGTGTGTATTTCTTTTCTTTATTTTGTTCTTTTTCTTACTTTTTATTGGATATTTATTTTATTTACTTACATTTCAAGTGTTATCCCCCTTTCCAGTTTCCCCCATGAAACACCCTATCCAATCCACCCTCCACCTCCTTCTATGAGGGTGATTCACCCACCCACCCACCCACTCCCAGATCCATGACCTGGAATTCCCCTACACTGGGGCATTGAACTATCACAGAACTAAGGGTCTCTCCTCCCATTGATGTACAACAAGGCCATCCTCTGCTACATATGACGCTGGAGCCATGGGTCACTTCATGTGTACTCTTTGGTTGGTGGTTTAGTCCCTGGGAAATCTGGGGGGTCTGGTTAGTTGATATTGTTATTCTTCCTATGGGATTGTGAAACCATCCAGCTCCTGCAGGCCTTTCTCTAACTCTTCTACTGTGGTTCTTGTGCTCAGTCTGATTGTTAACTGCAAGCATCAGCTTCTGTATTTGTCAGGGACTGGCAGAGACTCTCAGGAGACAGTTGTATTAGGCTCCTATCAGCAAGCACTTCTTGGCATCTACAATAGTGTCTGGGTTTGGTACATGGGCTAGATCTCAGGGTGGGGCAGTCTCTGGGTGGTCTTTCCTTCAGTCTCTACTCCACACTTTGTTTCCATATTTATTCCAGTGAGTATTTTTGTTCCCCCTTCAAAGAAGAACTGAAGCATCCACACTTTGGCCTTCCTTCTTCTTGAGATTCATGTTATCTGTAAATTGTAACTCAGGTATTCAAAGCTTTGGGTGTAAAATACACTTATCCTTGCGTACATACCATCAGGTGTATTCTTTTGTGACTGAGTTACCTCACTCAGGATGATATTTTCAAGTTCCAGCAATTTGCCTAAGAATTACATGAAGTCACTGTTTTTTTTTAATAGCTGAGTATTACTCCATTGTGTAGGTGTACCACATTTTCTGTATCCATTCCTCTGTTGAGGGATATCTGGGTTCTTTCCAGTCTGGCTATTATAAATAAGGCTGCTGTGACCATAGTGGAGAATGTGTCCTTGTTGTGTGTTGGAGCATCTTTTGGGTATATGCCCAGGAGAGGTATAACTGAGTCCTCAGGTAGTACTATGTCCAATTTTCTGAGGAACCCCAGACTGATTTCTAGAGTGGTTGTAGCAGCTTACAATCCCACCAAAAATGGAGGAGTGTTCCTCTTTCTCTACATTCTCACCAGCATCTGCTCTCACCTCAGTTCTTTATCTTAGCCATTCTGATTGGTGAGGTGGAATTTCATGGTTGTTTTGATTTGCATTTCCCTGATGACTAAGGATGTTGAACATTTCTTTAGGTGCTTCTTACACATTCGATATTCCTCAGTTGAGATTTCTTTGTTTAGATCTGTACCCCATTTTAATAGGGTTATATGATTCTCTTGGATCTAACTTCTTGAGTTCTTTGTATATATTGAATATTAAGCCTTCTACCTGATGTAGGATTGGGAAAGACCTTTTCCTAATCTGTTGGTTGACATTTTGTCCTATAGACAGTGTCCTTTTCCTTACAGCAGCTTTGCAAGTTTATGAGGTCCCATTTGTTGATTCTTGATCTTAGAGCATAAGCCACTGGTATTCTCTTCAGGAAATTTTCCTCAGTGCCCATGTGCTTGAGGCCCTTCCTTACTTTTTCTTCTAATAGTTTCAGTGTATTTGGATTTATGTGGAGGTCCTTGATCCACTTGGACTTGAGCTTGTACAGGGAGATAAGAATGAGTCAATTTGCATTCTTCTACATGCTGACCAACAGTAGAACCCACTCCATTTGTTGAAAGTGGTGTCTGTTTTCCACTGCAGGGTTTTAGCTCCTTTGTCAAAGAAAAGGTGCCCATAGATAGGTGAGTTCATTTCTGGGTCTTTAATTCTATTCCATTGATCTACCTGTCTATCGCTGTACCAAAACCATGAAGTTTTATCAAGATTGCTTTGTAATACAGCTTGAAGACAGAGATGTTGATTTGCCTAGAAGTTTTTTATTGTTGAGAATAGTTTTCACTCTCCTGTGTTTTTTTGGTATTCTAAACGAATTCGCAAATTACTCTTTCTAACTCTATGAAGAATAGAGTTGGAATTTTGATGGGGATTGTATTGAATCTGTAGATTGCTTTTGGCATGATGGCCATTTTTACAACATTAATCCTGCCAATCATGAGCATGGGAAATCTTTCCATCTTCTGAGATTTTGTTCAATTTATCCTTTCAGAGACTTGAATTTCTTTTCATACATGTCTTTCAGCTGCTTGGTTAGAGTCATATCAAGGCATTTTGTATTATTTGTGACTATTGATAAGGGTGTTGGTTCCCTAATTTCTTCCTCAGCCTGTTTATCCTTTGAATAGAGGAAGGCTACTGATTTGTTTGAGTTAATTTTATATCCAGTCATTTTGCTGAATTTTTTATCAGGTTTAGGACTTCTCTGGTGGACATTTGGGGGTCACTTAAGTATACTATCACATCATCTGCAAATAGTGATATTTTGGCTTCTTTCTTTCCAATCTGTATCTCTTTGACCTCCTTTTGTTGTCTAATTGCTCTGGCTAAGATATCCAGTACTGTATTGAATAGGTGGGCAACCTAGTCTAATCCCTGATTTTAGAGGGATTGCTTCAAGTTTCTCTCCATTTAGTTTGGTGTTAGCTACTGGTTTGCTGTATATCGCTTTTACTTGCTTAGGTATGGGCCTTGAATTACCAATCTTTCCAAGACTTTTAACATCAAGGGTTGTTGAGTTTGTCAAGTGCTTTCTCAGCATCTAAAGAGATGATCATGCATGGTTTTTTATTTGAGTTTATTTATATAATGAATTGCATTGATGGATTTCTGTATATTGAAACATCCCTGCCTCCCTGTGATGAAGCCTACTTGATCATGATGGATGATTGTTTTGATGTGTTCTTGGATTAGGTTTGTAAGAATTTTATTGAGAATTTTTGCATCCATATTCATAAGGGAAATTGGTCTGACATTCTCTTTCTTTGTTGGGTCTTTGTGTGATTCTAGTATGACTGTAATTGTGGCTTCATAGTGGGTAATGTTCCTTCTGTTTCTATTTTGTGGAATCGTTTGGACAGTATTGGTATTAGGTCTTCTTTGAAGGTCTGATAAACCCATGTGGTCCTGGTGGGTTTTTTCTTTTGTTTTGTGTTTTTGTTTGTTTTGATTGGGAAACCTTTAATGGCTGCTTCTATTTCTTTAGGGTTATGGAAGAGTTTAGATGATTTACTCTGACCTTGATTTAGCTTTGCTACCTTGTATCCATCTAGAAAATTGTCCATTTCATTCAGATTTTCCATTTTTTGTTGAGTATAGGCTTTTGTAGCAAGATCTGATGATTTTTTAAATTTTCCTCAGATTCTGTTATTTTATTTTATCTCCCTTTTAATTTCTGATTTTGATAATTCAGATACTGTCTCTGTGCCCTCTGTTTAGTATGGTTAAGGGTTTATCTATCTTGTTGATTTTCTGAAAGAACCAGCTGCTGATTTTGTTGATTCTTTGTATAGTCCTTTTTGTTTCTACTTGGTTGATTTCTGCCCTGAGTTTGATTATTTCCTGCCATCTAATCCTCTTGTGTGTATTTTCTTCTTTTTGTTCTAGAACTTTCAAGTGTACTGTCAAGCTGCTAGTGTATGTTCTCTCCAGTTTCTTTTTGTAGGCAATCAGAGATATGAGTTTTCTTTTTAATACTATTTTCATTTGTTATATTGTGCCTTCATTTTCATTAAATCTAAACAGTTTTTAATTTCTTTATTTATTCCTTGAAAAGTTATCATTGAGTAAAGAGTTGTTCAGCTTCCATGTGTATGTGGGTTTTCTTTGTTTTTGTTGTTATTGAAGACCAGCCTTAGTCCATAGTGATCTGATAGGGTGCATGGGATTGTTTCAATCTTCTTGTACTTGTTGAGGCCTGTTTTGTGACCAATCATGTGGTTAATTTTTGAGAAGGTACCACGAGGTGCTGAGAAGAGGGTATATTCTTTTGTTTTAGGATGAAATGTTCTATAGATATCTGTTAAAACCATTTGGTTCATAACTTCTGTGAGTTTCACTGTGTCTCTGTTCAGTTTCTGTTTCCATTTTCTGTCCATTGATGAGAGTGGGGTACTGAAGTCTCCTACTATTATTGTTGATGTGCAATGTGTGCTTTGAGCTTTAGTTTAATTTCTTTTATGAATGTGGATACCCTTGCATTTGGAGCATAGATGTTCAGAATTGAGAGTTCATCTTGGTAGTTTTTTCTTCAATGGGTATGAAGTGTCCTTCCTTATCTTTTTTGATAACTTTTGGTTGAAAGCTGATGGTATTTGTTATTAGAATGGCTACTCCACCTTGTTTCTTAGACCTGTTTGCCTGGATATTTTTTTCCAGTCTTTTACTCTGAGTTAGTGTCTGTCTTTTTCACTTAGGTGTGTTTCCTGTATGCAGCAAAATTCTGAGTCCTGTTTATATATCCAGTAAGTTAGTCTATGTCTTTTTTTTATAGGGGAATTGAGTCCATTGATATTAAGGGCTATTAAAGCAAAGTGATTATTACTTCCAGTTATTTTGGTTGTCAGAGGTTCACTTATGTTTGTGTGGCACTCTTCTTTTGGGTTTGTTGCAATATTACTTGCTTTTTTAGGGTATTGTTTCCCTCCTTATGTTGGAGTTGTGGAAAGATATTGTGCGAATTTCATTCTGTCATGGAATATCTTGGTTTCTCCATCTATGATAATTGAGAGTGTTGCTGGATATAGTATCCTGGTCTGGTATTCGTGTTCTCTTAGGGTCTCTATGACATCTGCCCAGGATCTTCTAGCTTTCATAGTCTCTGTTGAGATGTCTGGTGTGATTCTGATAGGTCTTCTTTAATATGTTACTTGACCTTTTTCCCATCAATTGACATAGGTGGCCCAATTTAGTTAGGATCCATCTCACAGGGACACATTAAGCTGGTTACTATTACTGATGATATGCTGTGCCTGCAGACAGGAGCCTAGCAAGGCTGTCTCCTGAGAGATTCCAGCTTCTGAGACAGATGCAGATATTTACAGCCACCTTACTATTGGACTGGGGTCAGGGACCCCTATGGAAGAGTTATAGGAAGGATTGAAGCTGCTGAAGGTTAAATGAAGGTCCCCGACAACCTCATAGGAAGAACAATAATGTCAACTAACCTAGGCCCCTGGTAGCTCCCAGAGACTAAGAAGAGCATACACTGTCTGCTCAGAGGCCCCTGACACATATGTAGCAGAGGATTGAATGCCTTGTTTGGCGTCAGTGGGATAGGATGTGCCGAAACCTGTAGAGACTTCATGCTCCAGAGAAGCATGAAGGACAGCCAAGGAGGGTACCCTCTCAGAAGCAAAGGGGAGGGAGAATTGGGACAGGAATTCTGGAACAGGGGGACTGGGAGAGGGACAACATTTGGATGTAAATAAATAAAATAATTTTTAAAAACTAGCTATCACACCATGTAACCAAAATTGTCAGGTTTGAATGCTAAATTCACCAGGTAGGAAGATATTCTTCATGAATATATTCTTTTTGTTTTCATTTTCACAGTGATTCACATATATACTTATACTTCAATAATTTCGGAAAGATTTGGAATTAAATTTGGAAGGTATAATACGTCAAAAATCTAGATAAATGTTAATAACTAAGGAGGTGAATGTGGGGGAGGGGAGCGTTTCCGGAAGAGTTCATGGGGGCAAATCCTCTGCCACATATTCTATCACAACTAAAGATGGGAATATAAAAAAAAAGGTGGCATGAGTCTCTTGGAGATGTTCAAGCAAAGCCTCGGGTCTGTGTCCAGACACTATTTCCTTCACAGCACCCTGCCCAAACCAGAGTGATCTCTGCTCCCACCAGGCAGCAAGGTGCTTTCTGATGTCAAAGAAGCTCCTTCACAACTATTAGCTGAGAAGGGTCTTGCCGACCAATCAGGACTCAGAGGTGTGGTCTCCAATTGTTCAGGGTGGGTTCATAAGACTGTGCCTCTGAGAGCTCTGGACCAGAACACCCTAGCCTTCAACAGGATGAAAGCAAACAAACAAACAAAAAATCAGAGGACACTACACCAGATGTCGAGCCATCAACTTCAAGTGCGAAATCCAAGAACGCTAAGAATTGCCATCAACCCAAAACCAGAACTGGAAAGAAGAGTCGTGAGTCCAGTTCCAAATGTAGTGGAAAGGTAAGAAGGCCCACGCTGACTATAGTCCTTTCTCTGGTGATTGCCCCTCCCCCACCACTCCTAACCCTTTCTTGGCCTGACATTTAGCCACTTCTCAGCCCATAGCCCTTCTACTACAGTTCCCTTCACTATTCCTGCTTTTCAAAAACTCATATGCCCCTTACTCTGTTGAACTTCTAGGTACAAAAGACGACAAAGAAGGCCAAGAAAACCCTGCCAAGAAGCCCTAAAAATGACACTTCAGAGAAAACAGTACCACCTACAAGAACACCAAACGGGCCAAAGGTGAAGCACTATTTGGTCACTACCGCCGTCTAATGGATGAAGTGACAACTAGCACTGAAATGGGACCATAGAAGAGCAGTTCAGACAGCTCCACTGTGTCAACTAGTGATGAGGAAAGCCAATAGACTCAGCAAGCCACCAAAGACCTGGAAATCCAGTCAAAGGTCTGTCAGCTGAACAATGTCAAACTGTGTAGATGCAATAGTTACTACACAGTGCTTTGACACTGGTGAAAATAAAATCAATCTGATATGGAAACTATGTGTCCCTGAGAATCTCTGGAGTAAGGAAGGGAGGAATGGGAGGGGAAGGGGACTGGGGAAGGAAGAAACAGGGATATACAAGAAGCAGTAAGTATTGGATCCTCCAGCACTGGGAGACAGACAAGAAAATCCAATGTCCAGCAGACAATGGAGGATTAAGACTGAGCTAGCATGGAGCACTGAAGCCAGTCTTTCTCTGGATGCTTTACCTCACAGGCCAAGGATGAAAAGGGTTGGACATTTCTTGGGTGGGGAGGTTGCCCTTACGTGAATATGCAGGTGCATGTGCCCATGTCCACTCATGGATAGGTCAGAGCCAATTCAGCCAGGCAATCTCTGGGATTTGCCTGCCCCTAGTCCACAATGCTAGGTTACTGGCATGCTGCTTGAGGCTGCTGGGGACTTAAATTCAGATCCTTATGTATGTAGAGCAAACACTCTTACCCCCCCCCCCCAAGGCATTTTCTCAGCCTCAGTGTTAAGTGTTTCTATGTGTGTTCTGGCAGGATCACTGCTTCAGGATACGGACTGTAGAACCTACAGAATGAAAGACATGAGGTCATCAGTATCATCCCAACAAATAGCAGGTCACTTTTAGGACACCTACTTCCTAGTGGTGTTTCTTATACCCCATCCTATATTAAGCAATTTAAAGACCTTCAGAATGGCCAAACACCCTAATAAAACATATCAGTAGTGGCTGCAAATATATCTAGACTAGCATGCATGAAAGCCTAGGTTTGAACCTCGGCACAGCATAAACTGGTTGCATGTCTAGACTTCCAGAAATACACTTGGAAAGTAGAAACAGCAGGACCCAAAGCAAGTTCCAGGCCAGCCTAGATACATGAAAACCTGTCTCAATAAATAAAGTACTCAATAGCAGCCCCCAAGGGACATAATAGTGTTTAGAAGCCAAAACATGTGGCACTGATAGCCCAAAACCTATAAAACTTTGGACTTTGGGGAGAGAGTTAGGCTAGGGATTGGTCTGCCTCTAATGCGTTCAATAAAAAAAAGGAGCATGATCTACACTGTATAGGGAACTTTAAAATACTATACCTTCCCTTTCAAATATCTTTACCCTTTATGTTTTATTTTTTCATCACTGGAAATAGTGTTATCTTAGAAAAAGAAAACAACAAAATGTGCATGTTTGTAAAATATGTAGTGTTTGATGCATTTTGTCACGTGTAGATACTGAGGAAACATTACCTAAAGAGTGTGAGTGAGTATCGTCTTTGAAAAGATAAGAGTGTAATTTTAGCAAATTACTTAAATAAATAATAGAACTTCTCAAATATATATGTATACTTTCCACATTTTAACTGATATAGGATAGAGTATGAATTAGTTGCCTATTAAGTTACAAACTGAGAGCATGTATAGAAACTAAATGTGCTCACGTTTTAAAGAGAAAATCCATCAGAGTCCCTCTTGATATCCATTGCAAGCATAGTCACCTCTCTTCTCCACTTCTGGAATTTAGGAAACTCTCTTCCTACCGTAATTGTGGTATTCCAAAAATGTTATTCAAGTAGAACACTTGATTTTTTTTTCATCTTTATTAACTTGAGTATTTCTTATTTACATTTCGTTTGTTATTCCCCTTCCTGATTTCCAGGTCAACATCCCCTAACCCTCCCCCTCCCTTCTATATGGGTGTTCCCCTCCCCATCCTCACCACATTACAGTCCTCCCCCCAGCAATCACGTTCACTGGCGGTTCAGTCTTGGCAGGACCCAGGGCTTCCCCTTCCACTGGTGCTCTTACTAGGCTATTCATTGCTACGTATGCAGTTGGAGTCCAGAGTCCGTACATGTATATAGTCTTTGGGTAGTGGCTTAGTCCCTGGAAGCTCTGGTTGGTTGGCATTGTTGTTCATATGGAGTCTCAAGCCCCTTAAAGCTCTTTCAGTCCTTTCTTGATTCCTTCAATGGGGGTCCCATTATCAGTTCAGTGGTTTAATGATGGCATTCGCACATGTATTTGCCATATTCTGGCTGTGTCCCTCAGGAAAGATCTACATCCACTACGTGTCAGCCTGCACTTCTTTGCTTCATCCATCTTATCTAGTTTGGTGGATGTATATGTATGGGCCACAGGTGGGGCAGGCTCTGAATGGGTGTTCCTTCAGTCTCTGTTTTAATCTTTGCCTTACTATTCCCTGCTTAGGATATTCTTGTTCCCCCTTTTAAAACGGAGTGAAGCATCCGCATTTTGGTCATCCTTCTTGAGTTTTATGTGTTCTGTGCATCTAGGGTAATTCAAGCATTTGGGCTAATAGCCACTTATCAATGAGTGCATACCTTGTGTGTTTTTCTGTGATTGGGTTACCTCACTCAGGATATTTTCCAGTTCCATCCATTTGCCTATGAATCTCATGAAGTCATTGTTTTTGATAGGTGAGTAATATTCCATTGTGTAGATGTACCACATTTTCTGTATCCATTCCTCTGTTGAAGGGTATCTGGGTTCTTTCCAGCTTCTGGCTACTATAACTAAGGCTGCTATGAACATAGTGGAGCATGTGTCTTTGTTATATGTTGGGGCATCTTTTGGGTATATGCCCAAGAGAGGTATAGCTGGGTTCTCAGGTAGTTCAATGTCCAATTTTCTGAGGAACCTCCAAACTGATTTCCGGGATGGTTGTACCAGTCCGCAATCCCACCAACTGTGGAGGAGTGTTCCTCTTTCTCCACATCCTCGCCAGCATTTACTGTCACCTGTGCTTTTGATCTTAGCCATTCTCACTGGTGTGAGGTGAAATCTCAGGGTTGTTTTGATTTGCATTTCCCTTATGACTAAAGATGTTGAACATTTCTTTAGGTGTTTCTCAGCCATTCGGCATTCCTCAGCTCTGAATTCTTTGTTTAGCTCTGAACCCCATTTTTTTTTTATTTATTTTTTTTTATTAACTTGAGTATTTCTTATATACATTTCGAGTGTTATTCCCTTTCCCGGTTTCCGGGCAAACATCCCCCTCCCCCCTCCCCTTCCTTATGGGTGTTCCCCTCCCAACCCTCCCCCCATTGCCGCCCTCCCCCCATAGACTAGTTCACTGTGGCTGAACCCCATTTTTAATAGGGTTATTTGTCTCCCTGCGGTCTAACTTCTTGAGTTCTTTGTATATTTTGGATATAAGCCCTCTATCCATTGTAGGATTGATAAAGATCTTTTCCCAATCTGTTGGTTGCCGTTTTGTCCTAACAACAGTGTCCTTTGCCCTAGAGAAGTGTTGCAGTTTTATGAGATCCCATTTGTCGATTCTTGATCTTACAGCATGAGCCATTGGTGTTTTGTTCAGGAAATTTTCTCCAGTGCCCATGTGTTCAAGTTGCTTCCCCACTTTTTCTCCTATTAGTTTGAGTGTGTCTGGTTTGATGTGGAGGTCCTTGATCCACTTGGACATAACATTTGTACAGGGTGATAAGCATGAATTGATCTACATTCTTCTATATGCTGACCTCCAGTTGAACCAGCACCATTTGCTGAAAATGCTATCTTTTTTCCATTGGATGGTTTTGGCTCCTTTGTCAAAAATCAAGTGACCATAGGTGTGTGGGTTCATTTCTGGGTCTTCAATTCTATTCCAATGGTCTATCTGCCTGTCTCTGTACCAATATCATGCTGTTTTTATCACTTGATTTTTAACCTAACATTAGTGTTTTCACTCAGTATAAGCCCTCTGAGACTCACTTAACCTGAACATAATAGTTGTGGGTAGAGGGTATGTATTTTGTTTATGAGTAGTAGTACAAGGCATTGATGTATCACAGATAAATCATTTTTTTTACTTGTTTGAGATGGAGTCATGTTATATAGCCCAGGACAGCCACAACTTACAATCCTCCTGCCTCAGCCTCCTAAGATTGGAAGTATGGCATGTATAAGTACACCCAACCTCATTATTCATTTAAAGACACAGGCAGCCAGAACTGATCCTGGGAAACAGTTCTCTGTATCCAGATCCCATGGGTAGAGAGCTGGATTCTCATAAGGGTGGACAATCCTGAGAGTACAGGTGAGACCACCACTTCTGTGTACATTCCTAGCCCAAGTGGAACCCAACAGGAGCCCTCTGGACACAGGAACTGAGGAGCATACTGGGACCAGATACTTCTGGTTTCCACCTGCCCTCAGAGCTGACCCTGGGACACAACTCTCTGTACTTAGATCCTGCTGGACAAAAAGCTGGTCTCCAGGAGGACTTATATACGTGAGAGCACAAGGGAGAACACCCCTTCTGCTCTGAGGGACTTGCACAGAGCCCCCCGGGACACAGGAATCCAGGAGCTGTCTAGGACAGGATCCTTCCAGTTTTTGCCTGTGCCCAGAGCTGTCCCTGTGACACAGCATTTGATGTTTTTGACTATTATATGACAAGAGGAATTTCTTTTCTCGTCCAATCTATTTGGAGTTCTGTAGGCTTCTTCTATGTTTATGGGCATCTCTTTCTTTATGTTAGGGAAGTTTTCTTCTGTAATTTTGTTAAAGATTTACTGGCACTTTAAGTTGGGAGTCTTTGTTCGCTTCTATACCTATTATGCTAGGTTTGGTCTTCTCATTGTGTCCTGGATTTCCTGGGAGTTTTGGGTTAAGACCTTTTTGAGTTTTGCATTTTCTTTGAAGGTTGTTTCAATGTTTTCTATGGTATCTTCTGCCCCTGAGATTCTCTCTTCTGTCTCTTGTATTCTGTTGGTGATGCTTGCATCTACGACTCCTGATCTCTTTCCTAGGTTTTCTATCTCCAGGGTTGTCTCCCTTTGTGATTTCTTTATTGTTTCTATTTCCATTTTTAAATCCTGGACAGTTTTGTTCAATTCCTTCACCTGTTTAGATGTGTTTTCCTGTAATCCTTTAAAGAATTTTTGTGTTTCCTCTTTAAAGGCTTCTACTTGTTTACTTGTGTTGTCCTGTATTTCTTTAAGGGAGTTATTACTGTCCTTCTTAAAGTCCTCTATCATCATCATGAGATGTGACTTTAAATCCAAATCTTGTTTTCCTGGTGTGTTTAGATATCCAGTATTTGCTTTGGTGGGAGAACTGGGCTCTGATGATGCCAAGTAGTCTTGGTTTCTGTTGCTTAGGTTCCTGTGCTTGCCTCTAGCCATCAGGTTGTCTCTAGTGTTACCTTGTCTTGCTGTCTCTGACAGTGGCTTGGCCCCCTGTAGGCCTGGGTCAACACTCCTGTAGAACTGTTGTCCTTCAGCCAGATCTGGGCTCAGAATGCTGCTCCTGGGTTTGTGTGTTCTGAAGCCTCCAGGTGCGTCACTTGGAGTTGGTCTTATCTCTGCTGTCAGGTGTATCAGTGCTCCTGGTGACTGGCTTTCAGCTCTGGGCTCAGGCAGAAACCATAAGGGTCCTGTCCCTGACTGCTCCTAGGTTCTTGTATCTAGAGGGCACTAGGCAGGTTCCTCTTTTCCCAGGACTGTAAACAGAAGTGGTGGTCTCCCCTGAGCTCTCAGGATTGTCAGCACTTCTGAGAGTCCAAGCTCTCTCCCCACTCCTGTAATTCTTTAAGGGATTTTTTTTCCCTTTAAGGGCTTCTTCTTGTTCATCTGGGAATTTATTTATTTATTTATTTATTTATTTATTTATTTATTTATTTATTTATTTATTTATTTTAAATAGCCTGTTTATTTTGTGTGTATAACTTAGGAATTACAGCTCCATCCTGCCGGCCACCTCCATCCACACCCTGTGAGACTCATGCCCGTACTATACACCTGCTTTGCACAGAGGTGTCCATCCCACCTGTGATGCACTCCAAGATGGCACAAGGCTCCACATACCTCAGGCAGGATATAAGTCTGTCCCTTGCAGCCCACAGAGAACTCAGCTCCTGAGATGGGATCTTGTTCCAAACTCTACTCTTATTTATGCCATTCTTAAAGTCCTCTATTGTTATCATGAGATATGATTTTAAATCTGAATCTTGCTTTTCCTGTGTGTTAGGGTATCCAGGACTTGCTGTGATGGCAGAACTGGGTTCTCATTATGCCAAGTAGCCTTTGTTTCTCTTGCTTAGGTTTTTGGCTTGCTTCTTGCCATCTGATTATCTCTCGTGTTTTTTGGTCCTATTGTCTCTGACAGGAGCCTGTCCCTTCTGTGAACCTATGAGTCTGCGATCTTAGGTGTGTCAACACTCCTGGGAAACCAGCTCTCTTCATGCAGTATTTTGGTAAGGAGAGTTGTGTCTCAGAATTAACTCCAGTGCACAAATGGAAACCAGAAGGATCCTCTCCCCCAGTTGCTCTGTGGTTCCAGAGCCCTGTGATCCCCTGGCAGGTTCCTATTTGGCCAGTTATTAGAGCAAAAGTGTTGTTCTCACCTGAAACTTAGGAGTGACAGCACACCTGGGAGACCAGCTCTCCTCGAGTAGGATTTGGGTATGGAGAGCTGTGCCACAGAGCTGACTCCAGGCAGGTACATATTTCTTTGACACACACATCATGAGGAAAAGCTACTCCCTCTCCTCCCAATACCATCTACTGTCATTAGCTCCTCAACTAGGAATAGAACTTACTGACCTTCTCTGCCCTCCATGCATAGAATTTGCTTGGATTGATCTATTATAGCTACAGTCAGTTCATGTGTGCAACTGTCATGGTATTTTCCAAAATCACTGTTTTGCTATAGTCATCTATGGCCACCGGCTCTTAAAATCTTCCAGAATTATCTTCAAGCCTTGGCAGAAAGGGGGTGTGATGTAGATGTCCAGTTTGGAGATGAACATCCTACAATCTCTTACTCTTTGAGGGCTAAAGAGATTTTGGGTTTCATCATTCAATTACTGTTTTGTTTTAAGTTTGTTCTACAAATTCACTGTTTGGCATATCTTTCCAGACTGATGGATCACAGCTGGATAAGACCAATTACTTTCCTCACATGGTAGCATTCAAAAAATCTTCCAGCAATAGAAAAGCCAGCCAGTAGGTTTGAAGTTTCACACTCAGTACCAGCATGATGTGTTCATGTTCTGTGACTCAAGTATCTGCTATCTTTAGCAACAGTCTTACTTTGAAGTTAAACCAACAATAATGACAATAGCCTAAAATGGGAGTCTCTGGTACCCCACTGAAGAACAACTCCAAAAACATGATCCATTCCCAGAACTTGTCTTTTTATTCAGAACTCTATTACGATAATCATCCTAACCATTAGGATAACTCCATTTAAACATTTTTGTATATGTATATAGTTTAGGAGACTTCTATCATGATAGATTTCTATTTCTCATTTTCAGAAATTGTTAGTGCTAGTTATATTTTATCTGTGCTCAGTCACTGTTCTGACAAGCCCCCACCCATGTCTACTTACTTATTTCCTGATTTCTATAGGTACTACAAATTAACCACACATATCTAAGGATTCAAAGCTAGCATCTACATATGAGAAAGAATATGCAAGATTTGTCTTTCTTGGTCTGTTTCACCTCTATCTGAATTATTTCTACTTCCATTCATTTACCTGAAAATTCCATAATTTCATTTTCATAAAAGATAATGTTCTAATTACGTAAATGTATAATATCTTCAATATTCATTCATTGGTTACTAGACATATAGGCTGTATCCACTTCCTGGCTATTGATCCCTAATGAACATGGATGAGCAAATATTTATAAAGTAGGACACAGAAACCTTTGAGTAAATGCTCCAAGAGTGATAGTCTTAGTTGGAGTTTCATTTTATGAAGAGACACCATGACCACAGAAACTCTTATAAAGTAAAACATTTAACTGCAGTTGGATTACAGTTTCAGACATTTATTATAATTATCATTATGGTTGGAAGCATGGCATAATGTAGGTGCTAGAGGAGACAAAAATTTTACAACTTGATCTGCAGGCAGCAGCAAGAGACTGTGTACTACACTTGGTGTAGTTTGAATATAAGCGATCTCAAGTCTACCCCAAAAGTGACATACTTCCTCCAAGAAGATCACACTTCCTCCATTAATACTACCTAAACCTCCTAATAGTGCTATTCCCTATGGCCAAACATTCAAACACATGAATCTATGGGGTCTAAACCTATTCAAACCAACACAGCGGTATAGCTGGATCATGTGACAGTTCTATTTTCAGATGTTTTGAGGAATCATTGTGGATTTCACAGTGGTTTCAACAGTTTATATTCTTCCTTTTGTCACATACACATCAGCATTTATTTTCATTTCTCTATTGTTTTTTGATTTATTTAATCTCAGACATTCTGATTGGAATAAGATAAAATCTTGAAGTAGTTTTGATTTATTAAATTACTTGAACTCAACAACTGAGGATGTTAAAAATTTATCCAAAATATATTTCTTATTTAAGAATGTCATTTAGTTTCAATTACATTCTTCAATATTTCAATTTTAATTTGGTTAGTCTTTTTCTTAATGCTTATGTCATTTTTTAATTATTTGTACATTTGAAACACTAACACTCTGTCAAATGTATGCCTGGAATTTTTTTACCGTTCTATGGAATTTTTAACTTAACTATTTTTTTTTATTAACTTGAGTATTTCTTGTTTACATTTCGAGTGTTATTCCCTTCCCCGGTTTCCGGGCCAACATCCCCCTAACCACTCCCCCTCCCCCCCCTTTTTTTTTTTTTATTAACTTGAGTATTTCTTATATACATTTCAAGTGTTATTCCCTTTCCCGGTTTCCGGGCAAACATCCCCCTCCCCCCTCCCCTTCGTTATGGGTGTTCCCCTCCCAACCCTCCCCCCATTGCCACCCTCCCCCCATAGTCTAGTTCACTGGGGGTTCAGTCTTAGCAGGACCCAGGGCTTCCCCTTCCACTGGTGCTCTTACTAGGATATTCATTGCTACCTATGGGGTCAGAGTCCAGGGTCAGTCCATGTATAGTATTTAGGTAGTGGCTTAGTCCCTGGAAGCTCTGGTTGCTTGACATTGTTGTACTTTTGGGGTCTCGAGCCCCTTCAAGCTCTTCCAGTTCTTTCTCTGATTCCTTCAACGGGGGTCCTATTCTCAGTTCAGTGGTTTGCTTCTGGCATTCGCCTCTGTATTTGCTGTATTCTGGCTGTGTCTCTCAGGAGCGATCTACATCCGGCTCCTGTCGGTCTGCACTTCTTTGCTTCATCCATCTTGTCTAATTGGGTGGCTGTATATGTATGGGCCACATGTGGGGCAGGCTCCGAATGGGTGTTCCTTCAGTCTCTGTTTTAATCTTTGCCTCTCCCTTCCCTGCCAAGGGTATTCTTTTTCCTCATTTAAAGAAGGAGTGAAGCATTGACATTTTGATCATCCGTCTTGAGTTTCGTTTGTTCTAGGGATCTAGGGTAATTCAAGCATTTGGGCTAATAGCCACTTATCAATGAGTGCGTACCATGTATGTCTTTCTGTGATTCGGTTAGCTCACTCAGGATGATATTTTCCAGTTCCAACCATTTGCCTACGAATTTCATAAACTCGTTGTTTTTGATAGCTGAGTAATATTCCATTGTGTAGATGTACCACATTTTCTGTATCCATTCCTCTGTTGAAGGGCATCTGGGTTCTTTCCAGCTTCTGGCTATTATAAATAAGGCCTTTCCCTGTTTCCTGGCAAACATCCCCCTAATCCCTCCCCCTCCCCTTCTTTATGGGTGTTCCACTCCCCTTCCTCCCCCCATTGGTGCCCTCCCCCCAAAAATCACGTTCACTGGGGGTTCAGTCTTAGCAGGACCCAGGGCTTCCCCTTCCACTGGTGATCTTACTAGGATATTCATTGCTACCTATGAGGTCAGAGTCCAGGGTCAGTCCATGTATAGTCTTTAGGTAGTGGCTTAGTCCCTGGAAGCTCTGGTTGTTTGGCATTGTTGTTCATATGGGGTCTCGAGCCCCTTCAAGCTCTTCCAGTTCTTTCTCTGATTCCTTCAACCGGGGTCTCGCTCTCATTACAGTGGTCTGCTGCTGGCATTCGCCTCTGTATTTGCTGCATTCTGGTTGTGTCTCTCAGGAGAGATCCACATCTGGCTCCTATCGGCCTGCACTTTGTTGCTTCATCCATCTTGTCTAATTGGGTGGCTGTATATGTATGGGCCACATGTGGGGCAGACTCTGAATGGGTGTTCCTCTGTCTCTGTTCTAATCTTTGCCTCTCTATTCCCTGCCAAGGGTATTCTTGTTCCCCTTTTAAAGAAGGAGTGAAGCATTCACATTTTGATCATCAGTTTTGAGTTTCATGTGTTCTGTGCATCTAGCGTAATTCAAGCATTTGGGTTAATAGCCACTTATCAGGGAGTGCATACCATGTGTGTTTTTCTCTGATTGGGTTACCCAACTCAGGATGATATTTTCCAGTTCCAACCATTTCCGTATGAATTTCATAAAGGCATTGTTTTTGATAGCTGAGTAATATTCCATTGTGTAGATGTACCATATTTTCTATATCCATTCCTCTGTTGAAGGGCATCTGGGTTCTTTCCAGCTTCTGGCTATTATAAATAAGGCTGCTATGAACATAGTGGAGCACGTGTCTTTTTTATATGTTGGGGCATCTTTTGGGTATATGCCCAAGACAGGTATAGCTGGATCCTCAGGCAGTTCAATGTCCAATTTTCTGAGGAACCTCCAAACTGATTTCCAGAATGGTTGTAACAGTCTGCAATCCCACCAACTATGGAGGAGTGTTCCTCTTTCTCCACATCCTCGCCAGCATTTGCTGTCACCTGAGTTTTTGATCTTAGCCATTCTCACTGGTGTGAGGTGAAATCTCAGGGTTGTTTTGATTTGCATTTCCCTTATGACTAAAGACGTTGAACATTTCTTTAGGTGTTTCTCAGCCATTCCGCATTCCTCAGCTGTGAATTCTTTGTTTCCTTCCGAACCCCATTTTTTAATATGTTTATTTGTCTCCCTGCGGTCTAATTTTTGAGTTCTTTGTATATTTTGGATATAAGGCCTCTATCTGTTGTAGGATTGGTAAAGATCTTTTCCCAGTCTGTTGGTTGATTGTCCTAACCACAGTGTCCTTTGCCTTACAGAAGCGTTGCAGTTTTATCAGATCCCATTTGTCGATTCTTGATCTTAGAGCATAAGCCATTGCTGTTTTGTTCAGGATATTTTTTCCAGTGCTCATGTGATCGAGATGCTGCCCTAGTTTTCCTTCTATTAGTTTGAGTGTATCTGGTTTGATGTGGAGGTCCTTGATCCACTTGGACTTAATCTTTGTACAGGGTGATAAGCATGGATCGATCTGCATTCTTCTACATGTTGACCTCCAGTTGAACCAGCACGATTTGCTGAAAATGCGATCTTTTTTCAATTGAATGGTTTTGGATCCTTTGTCAAAAATCAGGTGCCCATAGGTGTGTAGGTTCAATTCTGGGTCTTCAATTCTGTTCCATTGGTCTATCTGTCTGTCTCTGTACCAATACCATGCCGTTTTTATCACTATTGCTCTGTAATATTGCTTGAGTTCAGGGATAGTGATTCCCCCTGAAGTCCTTTTATTGTTGAGAATAGTTTTAGCTGTCCTCGGTTTTTTGTTATTCTAGATGAATTTGCAAATTTTTCTGTCTAAGTCTTTGAAGAATTGGATTGGTATATTGATGGGGATTGCATTGAATCTATAGATCGTTTTTGGTAAAATCGCCATTTTTACTATATTAATCCTGCCAATCCATGAGCATGGGAGATCTTTCCATCTTCTGAGGTCTTCTTCAATTTCTTTCTTCAGAGTAGTGAAGTTCTTATTGTACAGATCTTTTACTTGCTTGGTTAAAGTCACACCGAGGTACTTTATATTATTTGGGTCTATTATGAAGGGTGTCGTTTCCCTAATTTCTTTCTCGGCTTCTTTCTCTTTTGTGTAGAGGAAGGCTACTGATTTATTTAAGTTAATTTTATACCCAGCCACTTTGCTGAAGTTGTTTATCAGCTTTAGTAGTTCTCTGGTGGAACTTTTGGGAACACTTAAATATACTATCATATCATCTGCAAATAGTGATATTTTGACTTCTTCTTTTCCAATCTGTATCCCCTTGACCTCCTTTTTTTGTCTGATTGCTCTGGCTAGAACTTCAAGAACTATACTGAATAAGTAGGGAGAGAGTGGGCAGCCTTGTCTAGTCCCTGATTTTAGTGGGATTGCTTCAACTTTCTCTCCATTTAGTTTAATGTGAGCAACTGGTTTGCTATATATGGCTTTTACTATGTTTAGGTATGGGCCTTGAATTCTTATTCTTTCCAGGACTTTTATCATGAAGGGGTGTTGAATTTTGTCAAATGCTTTCTCAGCATCTAATGAAATGATCATGTGGTTCTGTTCTTTCAGTGTGTTTATATAAAGGATTACATTGATGGTTTTCCGTATATTAAATCATCCCTGCATGCCTGGGATGAAGCCTACTTGATCATGGTGGATGATTGTTTTGATGTGCTCTTGGATTCGGTTTGCCAGAATTTTATTGAGTATTTTTGCGTCGATATTCATAAGGGAAATTGGTCTGAAGTTCTCTTTTTTTGTTGGGTCTTTGTGTGGTTTAGGTATAAGAATAATTGTGGCTTCATAGAAGGAATTCGGTAGTGCCCCATCTGTTTCAATTTTGTGGAATAGTTTGGATAGTATTGGTATGAGGTCTTCTATGAAGGTCTGATAGACTTCTACACTATACCCGTCTGGACCTGGGCTCTTTTTGGTTGGGAGACCTTTAATGATGGCTTCTATTTCCTTAGGAGTTATGGGATTGTTTAACTGGTTTATCTGTTCCTGATTTAGCTTCGGTACCTGGTATCTGTCTAGGAAATTGTCCATTTCCTTCAGATTTTCAAGTTTTGTTGAATATAGGCTTTTATAGTAAGATCTCATGATTTATTGAAGTTCCTCTGAATCTGTAGTTATGTCTCCCATTTCATTTCTGATTTTGTTAATTTGGACACACTCTCTGTTTCCTCTCGTTAGTCTGGCTAAGGGTTTATCTATCTTGTTGATTTTCTCAAAGAACCAACTTTTGGTTCTGTTGATTCTTTCTATGGTCCTTTTTGTTTCTACTTGGTTGATTTCAGCTCTGAGTTTGATTATTTCCTGCCTTCTACTCCTCCTGGATGTATTTGTTTCTTTTTGTTCTAGAGCTTTTAGGTGTGCTGTCAAGCTGTTGACATATGCTCTCTCCTGTTTCTTTCTGCAGGCACTCAGAGCTATGAGTTTTCCTCTTAGCGCAGCTTTCATTGTGTCCCATAAGTTTGGGTATGTTGTACCTTCATTTTCATTAAATTCTAAGAAGTCTTTAATTTCTTTCTTCATTTCTTCTTTGACCAGGTTATCGTTGAGTCATTGTTCAACTTCCCTGTATCTGTGGGCATTCTTCCCTTATTGTTATTGAAGACCAGCTTTAGGCCGTGGTGGTCTGATAGCACGCATGGGATTATTTCTATCTTTCTGTATCTATTGAATCCTGTTTTATGACCAATTATATGGTCAATTTTGGAGAAAGTACCATGAGGAGCTGAGAAGAATGTATATCCTTTTGCTTTAGGACAGAACGTTCTATAAACATCTGTTAAGTACATTTGGTTCATGACTTCTCTTAGTCTGTCTACATCTCTGTTTAATTTTTGTTTCCATGATCTGTCCATTGATGAGAGTGGGGTGTTGAAATCTCCCACTATTATTGTGTGAGGTGCAATGTGTGGTTTGAGCTTTAGTAAGGTTTCTTTTAGGTATGTAGGTGCCCTTGTATTTGGGGCATAGATATTTAGGATTGAGAGTTCATCTTGGTGGATTTTTCCTTTGATGAATATGAAGTGTCCTTCCTTATCTTTTTTGATGACTTTTATTTGGAAATTGATTTTATTTGATATTAGAATGGCTACTCCAGCTTGCTTCTTCTGACCATTTGCTTGGAAAGTTGTTTTCCAGCCTTTCACTCTGAGGTAGTGTCTGTCTTTGTCTCTGAGGTGTGTTTCCTGTAGGCAGCAGAATGCAGGGTCCTCGTTGTGTATCCAGTTTGTTAATCTATGTCTTTTTATTGGGAAGTTGAGACCATTGATATTGAGAGATATTAAGGAATAGTGATTATTGCTTCCTGTTATATTCATATTTGGATGTGAGGTTATGTTTGTGTGCTTTTCTTCTCCTTGTTTTGTTGCCAAGACGATTAGTTTCTTGCTTCTTCTAGGGTGTAGCTTGCCTCCTTATGTTGGGCTTTATCCTTTTATCCTTTGTAGGGCTGGGTTTATAGAAAGATAATGTGTAAATTTGGTTTTGTCATGGAATATCTTGGTTTCTCCATCTATGTTAATTGAGAGTTTTGCAGGATACAGTAACCTGGGCTGGCATTTGTGTTCTCTTAGGGTCTGTATGACATCTGTCCAGGATCTTCTGGCTTTCACAGTCTCTGGCGAAAAGTCTGGTGTGATTCTGATATGTCTGCCTTTATATGTTACTTGACCTTTTTCCCTTACTGCTTTTAATATTCTTTCTTTATTTTGTGCATTTGGTGTTTTGACTATTATGTGACGGGAGGAATTTCTTTTCTGGCCCAATCTATTTGCAGTTCTTTAGGCTTCTTTTATGCTTATGGGTATCTCTTTCTTTAGGTTAGGGAAGTTTTCTTGTATGATTTTGTTGAAGATATTTACTGGTCCTTTGAGCTGGGAGTATTCACTTTCTTCTATACCTATTATCCTTAGGTTTGATCTTCTCATTGAATACTGGATTTCCTGTATGTTTTGGACCAGTAGCTTTTTCTGCTTTACATTATCTTTGACAGTTGAGTCGATGATTTCTATGGAATCCTCTGCTCCTGAGATTCTCTCTTCTATCTCTTGTATTCTGTTGGTGAAGCTTGTATCTATGGCTCCTTTTCACTTCTTTTGGTTTTCTATATCCAGGGCTGTTTCCATGTGTTCTTTCTTGATTGCTTCTATTTCCATTTTTAATTCCTTCAATTGTTTGATTGTGTTTTCCTGGAATTCTTTCAGGGATTTTTGTGATTCCTCTCTGTAGGCTTCTACTTCTTTATTCATGTTTTCCTGTGTTTCTCTAAGGGAGTTCTTCATGTCTTTCTTGAAGTCCTCCAGCATCATGATCAAATATGATTTTGAAACTAGATCTTGCTTTTGTGGTGTGTTTGGTTATTCCGCGTTTGCTTTGGTGGGAGAATTGGGCTCCGATGATGTCATGTAGTCTTAGTTTCTGTTGCTTGGGTTCCTGTGCTTGCCTCTCGCCATCAGATTATCTCTTATTTTACTTTGTTCTGCTATTTCTGACAGTGGCTAGACTGTCCTATAAGCCTGTGTGTCAGGAGTGCTGTAGACCTCTTTTCCTGTTTTCTTTCAGCCAGTCATGGGAACAGAGATTTCTGCTTTCGGGCATGTAGTTTTTCCTATCTACAGGTCTTCAGCTGTTCCTGTGGGCCTGTGTCTTGAGTTCACCAGGCAGGTTGCTTGGAGCAGGAAGGTTTGTCTTACCTGTGTTCCCGAGGCTCAAGTTTGCTAGTGGGGCGTTGCTTATGAGCTCTCCGCGGGGGCAGCAACCAGGAAGATCTGCCTTAACTTAACTTAAATGGTGTCTTAGTCAGGGTTTTCATTCCTGCACAAAACATCATAGCCAAGAAGCAAGTTCAGGAAAGTGTTTATTTAGCTTACACTTCTACATTGCTGTTCACCAAAGGAAGTCAGAACTGGAACTCAAGCAGGTCAGGGAGCAGGAACTGATGTAGCGGCCATGGAGGGACATTACTTACTGGCTTGCTTTCCATGGCTTGCTCAGCCTGCTTTCTTATAGGACCCAAGACAACCAGCCCAGGGACAACACCATCCACAATGGGCTAGACCTTCCCCCCTTGATCACTAATTAAAAAAATGCCTTACAGCGGGATCTCATGGAGGCATTTCATCAAGAAAGACTCCTTTTTCTGTGATAACTCCAGCTTGTTTCATGTTGACACACAAAACCAGTCAGTACAATTGACCCCTTGTAAACTTGACACACAAACACATCACTCAACACTTACTTCCTTATTCCTCCCCAAGATCTAAATAACTTAAATAAGTAATATGTCTCACAGTCTTTACAAATTCTTACATATTATAATTTCAATCCCTTTAAAATATTCAATCTCTTTTAAAATTCAAAGTCTTTTTACAGTCCAGTCTCTTAACTGTGGATTCCACTAAAACATGTTCTTCCTTCAAGAGGGAAAAATAACAGGGCACAGTCACAATCAAAAGCAAAATTAAACTCTGTCCAGTGTCTGGAATCCACTCCTGATCTTCTGAGCTCCTCCAAAAGGGCTTGGGTCACTTCTTCAGCTCTGCCCTCTGTAGCACTCTAAGCTCAGGTTTAGCCACTCCACTGCAGCAGCTGTTCTTGGTGATCGCCCCTGGTACTGGTATATCCAATACACCCGGGTCTTGTGCTGCAATTGGGCTTCACCAATAGCCTCTCATAGGCTCTCTTCATGGTGCCAAACCTCAACTCCTTTGCATGATCCCTTCAGTCCTGGAACATCCACTGCAACTGAGGGTGCACCTTCACCAATGGTTTTCCATGGCCTCTCATAGTGCCAAGCCTCAGCTGCTCTCATGACCTCTGCATGTCTTCAAAACCAGTACCACCTGGGTGACTCTTACACATTATCAAGTCCAGTTGCAGCATGAGCTACAGCACTGGCTATCTCTGGAACACAGCTTCTTTGTGCTCTCAGAAAATATTTCCCAGAAGATTTCACTTCAGTGATGCTGGTCTCTTCTTAATCTCTGCTAATTTCTTAGCTCCAGCTAACCAGCATCAATTGTCCCTTCTATTATTCACTCTAAAGTCAGATTTCTGTGACTCACAGCTTTTTAAATGTTATGCGTAGTCAGGGTTTCTATTCCTGCACAAAACATCATGACCAAGAAGCAAGGTGGGGAGGAAAGGGTTTATTCAACTTACAATTCCACATTGCTGTTCATCATCAAAGAAAGTCAGGACAGGAACTCACACAGGGTAGGAACTTGGAGGCAGGAGCTGATGCAGAGGCCATGGAGGGGTGCTGCTTAGTGAATTGCTTCCCCTGGCTTGTTCAGCTTGCTCTCTTATAGAACCCAAGACTAACAACCCAGGGATGGCACCACCCACAATAGGGCCTCCCCCATTGATCACTAATAGAGAAAATGCTTTACAGCTGCATCCCATGGAGACATTTCTTCAAGGGAGGCTCCTTTCTCTGTGATAGCTCCAGCTTGTGTCAAATTGACACACAAAACCAGCCAGTACAAATGGTGGTATACAAAGGCTTTTTATTTAATGAGGTCCCATTTATTAATTCTTGGTCTTTCTTATTAGTCATGGTTCTCTCTATAGTAACATAAGTGATAGAGAAATATATGATTTATTAAAAATGGCTTACAGTCTGATGTCCAGCCCTTCCAGCAATGGCTATCTATGTACAATGGGTCCAAGAATCCAATAATTGTTCAGTCCACAAGGCTGGATATCTAAGGTGATATTAAGTATATTTTAAAATCCTGAAAAAGATCTAATGCCAGTGAAAGGAATCAACCTGCTAGTGAGGTGATAGGCTTGTAGCAAAAGGTGTGGCCCAGAGTAGAGGTGAGTTTTCCTACCTCAAAGGATCTTGATTAAAAGTGTCTTCCCACATCAAAAATCTGGATTAGAAGTAGATCTTCCTCCTTCAGATTAAGTAAACATTCCTCCCAGTTATCCCTTTTCATTTAACCCCAGAAATAATCAAATAGACCATGAATAAGACCCATCATAGTCTTAATGCATGTGGTATTAGTGTCCTGTTCACAAAGTCCTTTCCTGTGCCAATGCACTCAAGTATATTGCTTACTATCTTCTTTTTCAGATTCAGGACATCAGGTCTTAGGTTGAGGTCATTGATCCATTTGAAACCAAATTTTGTGCAGGATAAGCGATATCGATGTAGTTTCATTCTTCTAATTTAGCTATTGATTTGGGCCAGCACTATTTGTTGAAGACACTGTCTTTGTTCCAGTGTGTACTTTTTTTCATCACAAAAGCATCCCTTAATCGTAATTATTAGTCATGGGTTGTGGCCCTGTAGAATTCCCATTTTCAGTATTAGGATACCTCTTGTTGCTGTTCTCGTTCAGGTCTTATTTAAGCAGTCATGTTTACAAAATTTCATGGGTTTTCTGAGATTTCCTTGAAACAAAAATCAATACATTTCCTATTCCTGTAGCTCCCTTTGCATTATGACAGCTGGGCTTCAGAGTTGTACTGCAGACATTTCACAACATGAATTGGAGATGTGTCAGCTAGGACTTGGCACTGTCACTTGTTCACTGCATTTTGTATTTGTTTTTGTGTTTTTGTGATCATCTCCATGTACTGCAAGTACATATTTCTTTGGTGAGTGGCAAGACTGATGATTACCTTTGTTTATAAAAATAAATGCTTAGACTGTAGTAGGAATCATGTTAGTTTAGGAAACCAGCAGTTATAGGTTCTCCAAGATCCATTATTTCACTTGTCCCAAATAGCTGGCAAGGTTTCCAGTACCAGGCATAATTTCCCCCTTGTTGAGCAAGCCTAAAATCCAGTTAAGGAGCTATTGAGTACCACCAAGCTGTGTGTGCCACTGTTGCATCCTTAAGTATATCCTGCCATGTTGATTGTTATTTTATTTCATTAGGTCTCATAGATGGTAGAACTATTAGTTGCTACATTCCATTAGAAGTATCAATTAGGTAATGCAGATCCAGAGAGATACATGTCATATGTTCTCTCTAAAATATGAGCATAATTTTTTTTGGTTGGTCTTCATCTGGTTTTGTTATTTGAGTAATTCTGGCTTTGTAAAAGAACTGGACTGTTTCTTGTTTTTCTATTATTTTATGAAATTATCTAAGGAATATTTATATTTTCTTTAAAGGCCTTATAGAATTTTCCAATGTAACAATATGACCCTGAACAGTTTTTACTTGGAAGAATTTAAATTAGTGTTTCTATCCAGCTGGTATGATAGTAGGTATATTTGAATTATTTACTTCAGCTTCATTTAATTTTGTAGGTCAAATATTTCTAGAAATTCATTCATTTCTTTTAGATTTTCTATGTTAATAAAGCATCAACCATAAATTATATCATATAAGGCTCTGAAATTTCTCAGAATCTGTGGCAATGCCTCCATCCTCATCTCTAATTATGTTAATTTTGGTCTTCTTTCTTTTTATTTTGGTTAAAGGTTTGTGTTTTTAATATTTTCAAAGAACCAACTCTTAATTTCATTTTTTTTGTATTGTATATTTCATTGCTCTTTCTCTACTTTTGTTCCTGATTTTAATTACCTCTTGTCTTCTACTGTTTTGGGATGCTTGTTATTCTTGATTTTCCAAGGCCTTCAATTGAATCATTTAGTTATGAATTGGAGATCTTCTAAAACTTTAGTGTATTATTTTAGTGATATAGATTTTCCTCTTAGGAATAGTTTTACTATATCCAATAGTTTTTTGTGTATTATGTTTTCATATTAATTCCATTCTAAGAATTTTTAATTTTCCTTCTTAATTTAATCCTTAATTTAAACATTTGGTATTATATTGTATAGTTTTCATGAAATTATATCATTTCTTTACTACATATTTCTATTTATATTCATTTTTATTCCACTCTAGTCATATAAAATTCTGGGTGTGTTCTCAATTTCCCTATATTTGTTCAGGATTGCTATGTCACCAAACATGTGTTTCATTGGCTACTGAGAAAAGTATGCATTCTTTAGCATTTCGCTGGCCTATTATATAGACTGCTATTATATCCATTAGATTTATAATGTCATTTATCTTGAATATTTCACTGTTTAGTTTTGTTCTGATGATCTAAGTGAAAGTTGGGTATTAAAATCACATGATAATGGTACATTCTGATGAATCTGCAATTTTTAGAAATAATAGAATTTCTCGTATGAAGAATATATTGTTTGTGGCATGTTTGTTTAGAATTTTAATGTCCTCTTAGTAAATTTTTCCTTTCATGAATATTAAATGATGCTTAACTTTTCTGACCAGCTTTGTTTTCTAATATGTTCTGCCATATATTAGAATAGCTATTCAAAGCTGTAAGAGAAAAAAATTGCATGATATGTATAAAGGAAAATCCTTTCGGAATAAGAGCTAATTTCTCATTGGAAACAATAAAATCCAGAAGAGCTTGAAACAATGTACTTCAAGTGTTATGTAAAGAGGATGGACGTCAACCTCTAAAGTACTGTACCTAACAAACTATCTCCATAAGTTATAAAACCTAAAGGAATAGGAAAATGTCTAGACTCATACAATCCACCAAACCATGAAGAAACCAACAACTTTTTTTTTTTATTAACTTGAGTATTTCTTATATACATTTCGAGTGTTATTCCCTTTCCCGGTTTCCGGGCAAACATCCCCCTCCCCCCTCCCCTTCCTTATGGGTGTTCCCCTCCCAACCCTCCCCCCATTGCCGCCCTCCCCCCATAGACTAGTTCACTGGGGGTTCAGTCTTAGTAGGACCCAGGGCTTCCCCTTCCACTGGTGCTCTTACTAGGATATTCATTGCTACCTATGGGGTCAGAGTTCAGGGTCAGTCCATGTATAGTCTTTAGGTAGTGGCTTAGTCCCTGGACGCTCTGGTTGCTTGACATTGTTGTACTTTTGGGGTCTCGAGCCCCTTCAAGCTCTTCCAGTTCTTTCTCTGATTCCTTCAACGGGGGACCTATTCTCAGTTCAGTGGTTTGCTGCTGGCATTCGCCTCTATATTTGCTGTATTCTGGCTGTGTCTCTCAGGAGCGATCTACATCCGGCTCCTGTCGGTCTGCACTTCTTTGTTTCATCCATCTTGTCTAATTGGGTGGCTGTATATGTATGGACCACATGTGGGGCAGGCTCTGAATGGGTGTTCCTTCAGTCTCTGTTTTAATCTTTGCCTCTCCCTTCCCTGCCAAGGGTATTCTTTTTCCTCATTTAAAGAAGGAGTGAAGCATTCACATTTTGATCATCCGTCTTGAGTTTCGTTTGTTCTAGGGATCTAGGGTAATTCAAGCATTTGGGCTAATAGCCACTTATCAATGAGTGCATACCATGTATGTCTTTCTGTGATTGGGTTAGCTCACTCAGGATGATATTTTCCAGTTCCAACCATTTGCCTACGAATTTCATAAACTCGTTGTTTTTGATAGCTGAGTAATATTCCATTGTGTAGATGTACCACATTTTCTGTATCCATTCCTCTGTTGAAGGGCATCTGGGTTCTTTCCATTTTCTGGCTATTATAAATAAGGCTGCGATGAACATAGTGGAGCACGTGTCTCTTTTATATGTTGAGGCATCTTTTGGGTATATGCCCAAGAGAGGTATAGCTGGATCCTCAGGCAGTTCAATGTCCAATTTTCTGAGGAACCTCCAGACTGATTTCCAGAATGGTTTTACCAGTCTGCAATCCCACCAACAATGGAGGAGTGTTCCTCTTTCTCCACATCCTCGCCAGCATCTGCTGTCACCTGAGTTTTTGATCTTAGCCAATCGCACTGGTGTGAGGTGAAATCTCAGGGTTGTTTTGATTTGCATTTCCCTTATGACTAAAGATGTTGAACATTTCTTTATTTGTTTCTCAGCCATTCGGCATTCCTCAGCTGTGAATTCTTTGTTTAGCTCTGAACCCCATTTTTTAATAGGGTTATTTGTTTCCCTGCGGTCTAACTTCTTGAGTTCTTTGTATATTTTGGATATAAGGCCTCTATCTGTTGTAGGATTGGTAAAGATCTTTTCCCAATCTGTTGGTTGCCGAGAAACCAACAACTTAAACAGAGTCATTAGAAATACAATAATAAAAATTCTCATAGCTAATGAAATCCAGGTCTAGATGGCTGGACAGCAGAATTCAACAAGACTTTCAAAGAAGATATACACTTCTCAAATTATTGAAATACTGAAAATGAAAGGAACAGTTCCAAGTTCACTTCTCTAAGAAGAAAAATCTTAAGGCTGTCTCACAGTCTCATTAAAGTGAGCAATTAGGGCAGTCTACTGTATCTACTCTTCTTCAGTGAAGTGATTAAATCTATTGCTAGAGCAATAAGACAAGAGAAAGGATTGATAGAATAACGAAGTCAACTTAGTCCATCACTATTTTCTCTGATATAATAATATACGTAAGAGATAAAAATCCTACGAGAAACAACCACAAATAAGCAAAGTTTCAGGACTGTGGCAGGACACAAAATCAGCATAAAATATGTAGTCTTTTTATATACTGATAACAAACACAATAAGAGATCATGTACGTGTTTTCATTCAATAACCTCAAGAAAAGTACAATATCTAAGAATAAACCTAACCAAGAATGACAGTCACCCACAATGAAAATTTTAAATCTCTGTTGAGATAATGAAGGAAGATATTAGAAAAATGGAGAAAACACATATGCTCATGGATTGATAAAATTCATATTTGAGAACTCAAACCATGACCACCAAAATTTTACAATGGTGAGCTAAAACCCATGTAGATGAAAAAGACAACCAATTAATTAAATACTCAGGGTAAGAGGACATCAGGCTACAGATGAATGAAATTAGATCCAAATCTTTTACCCTACACAAATATCAACTCAAAATAGATTGAGGACCTTATTTTAAAACCAGAAATGCTTAAATGGCTAGAGTAAAACTGGATTCTAGTAGCACAGAAAGTGGCACTCAAAAATAGGAAATGGGACTTCATGAAATTGAAAGGATTCTATAGAGCAAAGGAAATTATCAGCAGAGTGAAAATAAAGCCTAGAGGATAGGAGAAAACTCTTTGCCAGATAAACTTCAGACTAGAGTGTGATATTCAGAATTCATAAAGACCAAGTTTCTTAACATGGAACACAAACTTCATCATCTGACCTCTGTCATTTTCCAGAACAAAGTGTTCCTCAGTTTGATATTTACAGCTTCCATGCTTTTGTTTATACTTACGTCTTCCTGTGAATTAGTTGGGGTTCTTTGACCATAAGTAGCCAAAGAAAGCTATAGCATATTCTCATAATAGCAGCCAGAGTGACCAATCAGGTCATTTTTCTAATGGAAATCTTCCAGGATATATTTTTTTTAATTCAGCAGAAACATGACATGAATTATAATGGTTTTTAGAAGTCTACATGAGCTTGATTTATTTTCCATTTTCTCCTCTCACTGATCACTTTGCTCTTACCACACTAACTTCTGCTATTTCTCAATCATGTTAGACATGCTATTGCCTTATGTTTCTGGATGTGTCCAGCTTTTTGACATTGCAACATGATGCTGTGATCTACAATTGTGTTGCATTACATTCATAGCTATCATAGGATGTGTGGGACCCACAGGTAGTTGCACAGACTTACAAACCTTTTTTCATAAACTATTCTATCTACCTTAAAGCCTTTATAGTAAATTACATATTGGCCACAATGCTGTCCCTTCAAGCATTTACCAAATGTCATTTACTTAGTGAAACCTAACTTAAATATTTAAATTACAATGTTCATTTTTCTCAGAGTTCATGAACCCCAATCCTGCGCAAAGTATCATGGCACAAATAATCTTCCAGCAAATGTGATTGATTAATTGATTTTAGCTTTTTGCTTGATCCTTATCACACTAGCACATATATTATTGAAAAATAGGATTCTTTTTCTGTTTGTTCATTGATCATTCATATACAACATACTGAGGGAATCTTTGTTGAATTCACTACTGAAGTAGATTCTATCTAATCTATGGGAAGAAAATATACTCGAATCGTATGAAACAGAAATAAAAAATTTAAGCATGTGGCAAAAGACAAAACTATAGGGATCAATATCTCTATACAACCACCTATGGTCACAGCTCAATCATACAAAATTTCTTGTTCAATAACACAAGAATTGGCCCAATTTAACACAATCCTACAAGAAAGACAATTATCTAATTTACTGGTATAGCCACCTCTTTAAGACTCACCATACAGGAGAGAGCTCACCGCCTAGTCAGGTGGGCACTCCTGAGACTGTAGAGTGGAAGAGACCACCAACACTGCCCACCCCTGCCCACATCCCTGGCCCAAGAGAAAACTGTATACGACCTCTGGGAAACCGTAGATAGGTGCACTGGAGCTGCAGACCCCCTGCGCCCGAGACACCTCCAGAACCTAAAGGGACTGGATAACAGCTCTCTGCCCCCAAATCCCGTGGGAGGGAGAGCTAAACATTCAGAGAGGCAGACAAGCCTGGGAAGCCAGAGGAGACTACACTCTGCCCACATTTCTGACACCAGAGGAAAACACCAAACGCCATCTGGGACCTCCATGCACGGGGGCTCCCTGAGAGGGCAGCACAGGCCCTCCTGGTTGCTGCCCTACTGGAGAGCTCATAAGCAACACCCCACAAGCAAACTTGAGCCTCGGGACCACAGGCAAGACCAACTTTTCTGTTCCAAATGACCTGACTGGTGGTCTCAGGACACACAAAGGAAAAATTCTTCTAGGACCGGACACTTCCGGTTTTAGCTGGATTCCAAACTTCCCTGAGCACTGCCCGCAGGTCACTGTTCCCGAACTCCGTGGGAGAGAGAGCTCACATAAAAGAAACCTTACTAAAGCTCAAAGCACACATTGCCCTCACACAATAATAGTAGGAGATTTCAACACCCCACTCTCATCAATGGACAGATCATGGAAACAGAAATTAAACAGAGATGTAGACAGACTAAGAGAAGTCATGAACCAAATGGACTTAACAGATATTTATAGAACATTCTATCCTAAAGCAAAAGGATATACATTCTTATCAGCACCTCATGGCACTTTCTCCAAAATTGACCATATAATTGGTCAAAAAACAGGCCTCAACAGATATAGAAAGATAGAAATAATCGCATGCATGCTATCAGACCACCAGGGCCTAAAGCTGGTCTTCAATAACAATTAGGGAAGAATGCTCACATATACATGGAAGATGAGCAATGCTGTACTCAATGATAACCTGGTCAAGGAAGAAATAAAGAAAGAAATTAAAGACTTCTTAGAATTTAATGAAAATGAAGGTACAACATACCCAAACTTATGGGACACAATGAAAGCTGTGCTAAGAGGAAAACTCATAGCTCTGAGTGCCTGCAGAAAGAAACAGGAGAGAGCATATGTCAACAGCTTGACAGCACACCTAAAACCTCTAGAACAAAAAAAAGCAAATGCATCCAGGAGGAGTAGAAGACAGGAAATAATCAAACTCAGAGCTGAAATCAGCCAAGTAGAAACAAAAAGGACCATAGAATCAACAGAACCAAAAGTTGGTTCTTTGAGAAAATCAACAAGATAGATAAACCCTTAGCCAGACTAACGCAAGGACACAGAGTGTGTCCAACTTAACAAAATCAGAAATGAAAAGGGAGACATAACTACAGATTCAGAGGAAATTCAAAAAATCATCAGATCCTACTACAGAAACCTATATTCAACAAAACTGGAAAATCTGGAGAAAATGGACAATTTCCTAGACAGATACCAGGTACCAAAGCTAAATCAGGAACAGATAAACCATTTAAACAACCCCATAACTCCTAACAAAATAGAAGCAGTCATTAAAGGTCTCCTAAGGAAAAAGAGCCCAGGTCCAGACGGGTTTAGTGCGGAATTCTAATAGACCTTCATAGAAGACCTCATACCAATACTATCCAAACTATTCCACAAAATGGAAACAGATGGAGCACTACCGAATTCCTTCTATGAAGCCACAATTACTCTTATACCTAAACCACACAAAGACACAACAAAGAAAGAGAACTTCAGACCAATTTCCCTTATGAATATCGATGCAAAAATACTCAATGAAATTCTGGCAAACCGAATCCAAGAACACATCAAAACAATCATCCACCATGATCAAGTAGGCTTCATCCCAGGCATGCAGGGATGGTTTAATATATGGAAAACCATCAACGGGATCCTTTATATAAACAAACTGAAAGAACAAAACCACATGATCATTTCATTAGATGCTGAAAAAGCATTTGACAAAATTCAACACCCCTTCATGATAAAAATCCTGGAAAAAAAATAGGACTTCAAGGCCCATACCTAAACATAGTAAAAGCCATATACAGCAAACCAGTTGCTAACATTAAACTAAATGGAGAGAAACTTGAAGCAATCCCACTAAAATCAGGGACTAGACAAGGCTGCCCACTCTCTCCCAACTTATTCAATATAGTTCTTGAAATTCTAGCCAGAGCAATCAGACAACAAAAGGAGATCAAGGGGGATAGAGATTGGTAAAGAAGAATTCAAAATATCACTATTTGCAGATGATATGATAGTATATTTAAGTGATCCCAAAAGTTCTACCAGAGAACTACTAAAGCTGATAAACAACTTCAGCAAAGTGGCTGGGTATAAAATTAACTCAAATAAATCAGTAGCCTTCCTCTACACAAAAGAGAAAAAAGCCGAGAAAAAAATTAGGGAAACGACACCCTTCATAATAGTTCCAAATAATATAAAGTACCTCAGAGTGACTTTAACCAAGCAAGTAAAAGATCTCTACAATAAGAACGTCAAGCCTCTGAAGAAAGAAATTGAAGAAGACCTCAGAAGATGGAAAGATCTCCCATGCTCATGGATCGGCAGGATTAATATAGTAAAAATGGCCATTGTACCAACAGCGATCTACAGATTCAATGCAATCCCCATCAAAATACCAATCCAATTCTTCAGAGTTAGACAGAACAATTTACAAATTCATCTGGAATAACAAAAAACCCAGGATAGCTAAAACTATCCTCAACAATAAAAGGACTTCAGGGGAATCACTATCCCTGAACTCAGAGCAATAGTGATAAAAACTGCATGGTATTGGTACAGAGACAGGCAGATACACCAGTGGAATAGAATTGAAGACCCAGAAATGAACCCACACACCTATGGTCACTTGATTTTTGACAAAGGATCCAAAACCATTCAATGGAAAAAAGATAGCATTTTCAGCAAATGGTGCTGGTTCAACTGGAGGTCAACCTGTAGAAGAATGCAGATCGATCCATGCTTATCACCCTGTACAAAGCTTAAGTCCAAGTGGATCAAGGACCTCCACATCAAACCAGATACACTCAAACTAATAGAAGAAAAAGTGGGGAAGCAACTTGAACACATGGGCACTGGAGAAAATTTCCTGAACAAAACACCAATGGCTTACGCTCTAAGATCAAGAATCGACAAATGGGATCTCATAAAACTGCAAAGCTTCTGTAAGGCAAAGGACACTGTGGTTAGGACAAAATGGCAACCAACAGATTGGGAAAAGATCTTTACCAATCCTACAACAGATAGAGAGCTTATATCCAAAATATACAAAGAACTCAGGAAGTTTGACCGCAGGGAGACAAATAACCCTATTAAAAAATAGGGTTCAGAGCTAAACAAAGAATTCAGAGCTGAGGAATGCTGAATGGCTGAGAAACACCTAAAGAAATGTTCAACATCTTTAGTCATAAGGGAAATGCAAATCAAAACAACCCTGAGATTTTACCTCACACCAGTGAGAATGGCTAAGATCAAAAACTCAGGTGGCAGCAAATGCTGGCGAGGATGTGGAGAAAGAGGAACACTCCTCCATTGTTGGTGGGATTGCAGACTGGTACAACCATTCTGGAAATCAGTCTGGAGGTTCCTCAGAAAATTGGACATTGAACTACCTGAGGACTCAGCTATACCTCTCTTAGGGATATACCCAAAAGATGCCCCAACATATAAAAAAGACACGTGCTCCAGTATCTTCATAGCAGCGTTATTTATAATAGCCAGAAGCTGGAAAGAACCTAGATGCCTTTCAAACGAGGAATGGATTCAGGAAATGTGGTTGACTTCATGAAATTCGTAGGCAAATGGAACTGGAAAATATCATCCTGAGTGAGGTAACCCAATCACAGAAAAACACACATGGTATGCACTCATTGATAAGTGGCTATTAGCCCAAATGCTTGAATTACCCTAGATGCATAGAACACATGAAACTCAAGACTGATGATCAAAATGTGAACGCTTCACTCCTTCTTTAAAAGGGGAACAAGAAAACCCTTGGCAGGGAATAGAGAGGCAAAGATTAAAACAGAGACAGAAGGAACACCCACATGTGGCCCATACATATACAGCCACCCAATTAGACAAGATGGATGAAGCAAAGAAGTCCAGGCCAACAGGAGCCGGATGTAGATCTCTCCTGAGAGACACAGCCAGAATACAGCAAATACAGAGGCGAATACCAGCAGCAAACCACTGAACTGAGAATAGGACCCCCGTTGAAGGAATCAGAGAAAGAACTAGAAGAGCGTGAAGGGGCTCGAGACCCCATATGAACAACAATGCCAACCAACCAGAGCTTCCAGGGACTAAGCCACTACCTAAAGACTATACATGGACTGACCCTGGACTCTGACCTCATAGGTAGCAATGAATATCCTAGTAAGAGCACCAGTGGAAGGGGAAGCCCTGGGTCCTGCTAGGACTGAACCCCCAGTGAACGTGATTGTTGGGGGAGGGCGGCAATGGGTGGAGGATGGGGAGGGGAACACCCATAAAGAAGGGGAGGGGGAGGGATTAGGGGGATGTTGGCCTGGAAAGCGGGAAGGGGAATAACAATCGAAATGTAAATAAGAAATACTCAAGTTAAGAAAGATGAAAAAAAAAAGACAATAGATTTATGTAGGGTGCATTTGCCCCATCTGGGTGTGTAGCTTGTGTTTCTATCAATTGAGTTTTGAGTTCTTTGTGTGGGCATTTTTGGTGTTGAGAATTTATTGTTATAAATCTGACTGGTAAATTATAAAAAAAAAGATTTTTGTGTTTACTTGTTTTGTGTGTGTGTGTGTGTGTGTGTGTGTGTGTGTGTGTGTGTGTGTGCCCGTGTTGTTTTGTTGATAAAAAGAACATAAAGTTGAGTGGCTAATTAGGTGGGGAAGATCTGGGCATAATTGGGAAAGTGAAAATCATGAGCAAAATATTTCAATAAAAGTGAAATATATGTAAGCATCAATGATAAACCTGTCTTAGAGTAAAAGGACTGAAACAAACATAAAGAACAAAATGAAGCAGCAAACCACTGAACTGAGAATAGGATCCCCGTTGAAGGAATCAGAGAAAGAACTGGAAGAGCTTGAAGGAGCTCGAGACCCCATATGTAAAACAATGCCAAGCAACCAGAGCTTCCAGGGACTAAGCCACTACCTAAAGACTATACATGGACTGACCCTGGACTCCGACCTCATAGGTAGCAATGAATATCCTAGTAAGAGCACCAGTGGAAGGGGAAGCCCTTGGTCCTGCTAAGACTGAACCCCCAGTGAACGTGATTTTTGGGGGGAGGGCGCCAATGGGGGGAGGAAGGGGAGTGGAACACCCATAAGGAAGGGGAGGGGGGAGGGGGATGTTGGCCCGGAAACCGGGAAAGGGAATAACACTCGAAATGTATATAAGAAATACTCAAGTTAATAATAAAAAAAAAAAGAACAAAATGAACTAGAGAGTAGTCATTTTTATTCTATTTGCTAATAATATAAATCTCAAGCAAAGTCTAGTCAGAAAAGAATAGATGGAACGATGGGGTAAGATATAGGACCATTCTAAATATATGCACACTACATACAGAACACTGGAAGATCCTACTTCATAAATCAAATGTCATTATGTTTTTAAAAATCACAGATTAACCCAAACACAGTAATAGTGAAGATTTTTAATACCTTACTCTCACAATTACGCAGATCAATTTGAACCTCCCCCTAATAACAAAAAGTAACAGAGAAACATTGAAATTAAATGGCATCATAGATAAATTAGCCCACCAAAAACTTTACAGAGTACTTCATCCAAACTCTACAGACTATAAATACTTAACATATCGAATTTGCTTTGAAGTGGATCACATACTAAAATACAAAGAAATGGTACTTAATAAAAAAATGCCAAAAAGCTATGAATCAACAGTAAAGGAAATAACAGAAAAGACACCAGTTCATGGAGGTTACACAACTATTTAATGATGAATGCATCTGTGAAGAAATAAAAAGAAAATAAAAAATTTAGTAAAATTTAATAAAAATTAAAATGCATACATCAAAACATGGGACACTCTTAGACGGACCTAAAGTAGAGGGTCAAAGCTCTGATTACCTACATTAAAAATTCAGATCAATTTTGAATTAAGATATTGGAAAAAGAAGAAGCAACAAAACACAAAATAGTAGATAAATAAATAAATAATTTCCTAGGGAGGAAATAAATATAATAAAAACGAAATAAGCATACAAAAGGAGCAATGATATGAATAGTTCATTTTGTGAAGAAGCAAACTAGATTGGAAAGCTTAAAGAAAATGAAAGAAGTACAAATTAATCAAATCAGAGATGAGAACATAACAGGGACATTTATAAAATCACGAAGACACACCTTAATTATGTATATTCCACTAAATTGGAAAATCTAAGAGAGATGTTTAAATGTCTGCATGCATCCCACATACTGAAGTTAAACCCAGGTGATTTAAGTAATAATTTGAACAACCTACAAAATGTTATAAGATTAACACAGTAGAAATGAAACTCCCAAAATAAAACAACCCAGGTACAGAAAGAATTCACTATACAATTTTACCAAAATGTCAAAGAATAATTAATGCTAATCTTTCTTAAATTATTCCATAAAACAAGAAATATATTCTTCCAAACTATTTTTGTGAAGCCACTACATGATAACAAAGCCAGATAAAAACACAATTTTCAATGAATATCTCTAATGAATATTAACACAAAATACTCAACAAAATACTTTTTTCCATATACCAACAACAAACACACTAAGAAAGTAATCAGAGAAATTATCCTAATCACAATATCTTTAAAAATAAACTCCTTAGGGCAAAAAAACATAATCAAGGAAGTACACGACCTCTATAATCAAAACTTTAAAACACTGAAAAAGACTAATTGAAGAAGACACTAGAAAATGGGAAGACTGTAAACGCTCGTGCATTTGTAGGATTAAGGTTTAAAAAAAAAAAGGCCATCCAACCAAATGTGACGTTTTTACAGAAATAAATTTTTAAAAAAATCTTTAAAATTGCATGGAAAGACAGAAGCAGAAATACTAACAAGAAAAGAATAATGTACTGATCAAACAGCTCCCTGCACCCACGTCCCGTGGGGAGAGATCTGGACTCTCAGAAGTGCAGACACTCCCAAGAACTCAGAGGAAACTACTCTCTGCCCACAATCTTGACCAAAGAGGAAATTGCCTAGTGCCATCTGTGCCACCTGGGCACAGGGACCCTAGGAGCACTCAGGGGCAGGACCCTTCAGGTTTCTGCCTGTACCAAGAGCTGATAGCCAGTCACCAGGAGTGCCTAAACCCCTGAGAGCAGAGCATTCCGTTCCCAGATCCAGCTGAAAGAAAACATGTCAACAGGAGTGCTGACACGCAGGCCTATAAGAGTGTGTCAAGGCACTGTCAGAAACAGCAAGACACGCTAACACCAAAGACAACTTGATGGTGAGAGACAAGAACAGGAAAGCAAGCAACAGAAACCAAGACTACTTGGCATCATCAGAGCCCAGCTTTCCAACCAAAGCAAATACTGGATATCCAAACACACTGGAAAAGCAAGGTTTAGATATATCACATTTTATGATGATGATAGAGGACTTTAAGAAGGATATAAATAACTTCCCTTGAGAAATATAGGACAACACAAGTAAACAAGCAGAAGCCCTTAAAGAGGAAATATAAAATCCCTTAAAGAATCCCTTAAAGAATTACAGGAGAACACAACCAAACAGGTGAAGGAAAAGGAGTAAGATCATCCATCCAAGACTTAAAATGGAAATAGAAACAATAAAGGAAGCACAAAAGGAGACAACCCTGGATATAGAAAACCCAAGGAAGAGACAAGGAGTTGTAGATACAAGCATTACCAACAGAATACAAGAGATAGGAGACAGAATCTCAGGGACAGAAGATACCATAGAAAACATCAACACAACTGTCAAAGATAATGTAAAATGCAAAAAGCTCCTAGCCCAAAACATATAGGAAATCCAGGACACAGTGAGATCAAACCTAAGGAAAGTTCCACCAGAGAACTAGTAAGCCTGATAAGCAATTTTACCAATGCGGCTGAGTATAAAATTGACTCTAACAAATCAGTAGTCTTCCTCTACTCAAAGGATAAACAGGCCGAGAAAGAAATTAGGGAAACCACACCTTTCACAAAAGTCACAAATCATATTAAATACCTTGGTATGACTCTAACCAAACAATGGAAAGATCTATATGACAAGAACAAGAACAAGTCTCTGAAGAAAAAAATTGAAGATCTCAGAAAATGGAAAAAATTCCCATGGTCATGATTGCCAGGATTAATATAGTAAAAATGGCCATCCTGCTAAAAGCAATCTACAGATTCAATTCTATCCCCATCAAAATTCCAAATCAATTCTTCATAAAGTTAGTAAGAAAAATTTGAAAATTCATTTGGAAAAACAAAAACCCAAGGTGGTGAAAACTATCCTCCACAAAAAAAGAATTTCTGGGGGAGTCACCATCCCTGACCTCAAGCAGTGTTACAAAGCAATAGTGATAAAAACTGCATGGTATTGGTACAGAGACAGGCAGTTAGATCAGTGGAATAGAATTAAAGACCCAAAAATGAACCCACACACACCTACGGTCTCTTGATCTTTGACAAAGAAGCGAAAACCATCCAGTGGTAAAAAGATAGCATTTTCAACAAATGGTGCTGATTCAACTGTAGGTCAGCATGTAGAAGAATGCAGACCGATCCATGCTTATCACCCTGTACAAAGCTTAAGTCCAAGTGGATCAAGGACCACCACATCAAACCAGATACACTCAAACTAATATTAGAAAAAGTGGGGAAGAATCTCGAACACATGGGCACTGGGGAAAACTGAACAAAACAGCAATGACTTATGCTGTAAGATCAAGAATCGATAAATGGGATCTCATAAAACTACACAGCTTCTGTAAGGCAAAGAACACAGTCATTAGGACCAAATGGCAACCAACAGATTGGGAAAAGATCTTTACCAATCCTACATCTGACAGAGGGCTAATATCCAAAATATACGAAGAACTCAAGAAGCTAGATTCCAGAGAGCCAGATAACCCTTTTTTAAAAAGGAGTACACCGCTGAACAAAGAATTCTCAGATGAGGAATATGGAATGGCTGAGAAGCACCTAAAGAAGTGCTCAACATCCTTAGTCATAAGGGAAATGCAAATCAAAACAACTCTGAGATTCTACCTCACACCAGGCAGAATGTCTAAGATCAAAAACTCAGGCGACAACAGTTGCTGGCAAGGATGTGGAGAAAGAGGAACATTCCTCCATTGTTGCTGAGATTGCAAACTGGTTCAACCTCTGTGGAAATCAGTCTGGAGGTTCCTCAGAAAATTGGAGATTGCACTTCCTGAGGACCCAGCTATACCTCTCATGGGTATATACCCAAAAGATGCCCCAACATATAAAAAAGACACGTGCTTCACTATGTTCATAGCAGCCTTATTTATAATAGCCAGAAGCTGGAAAGAACCCAGATGCCCTTCAACAGAGTAATGGATACAGAAAATGTGGTACATCTACACAATGGAATATTACTCAGCTATCAAAAACAATGACTTTATGAAATTCATAGGCAATGGATTGAACTAGAAAATATCATCCTGAGTGAAGTAACCCAATCACAGAAAAACACACATGGTATGCAATCACTGATAAGTGGATATTAGCTCAAAAGCTCGAATTACCCAAGATACAATCCACATATGACATGAAGCTCAAGAAGAAGGATGGCCAAAATGTGGATGCTTCTCTCATTCTTCAATGAGGGAACAAAAATATCCATAGGAGGGGATGTAGAGGCAAAGTTTGGAGCAGAGACTGAAGGAATGGTCATTCAGAGCCTGTCCCACATGTGGCCCATCTATATACAGCCACCAAAACTAGATAATATTGATGAAGCTAATAAGTGAATGCTGAAAGGAGCCTGATATAGATGTCTCCTGAGACATGGGCATGAGGGCATGTCAAATACAGAGGCAAATGCTAGCTGCAAACCATTGAACTGAGAACAGGACCCCCTTTGGAGGAATTAGAGAAAGAATTGAAAGAGCTGTAGGGGCTTGCAACCCCATAAGAACAACAATGCCAACCAACCAGAGCTTCCAGAGACTAAGCCACTACCCAAAGACTATACATGGACTGACCGTGGGCTCCAGCTGCATATGTAGCAGAGGATGGCCTTGTTGGGCACCAAAGGAAGGAGAAACCCTTGGTCCTGCCAAGGTTGGACCCCCAGTGTAGAGGAAAGTCGGAGGGCAGGAAAGGAGGTTGTTGGGGAAGGGGAACACCCTTATAAAAGAAGGGTAGGGGGATGGGATAGGGGTTTTATGTCCGGGAAACTGGGAAAGGGAATAACATTTGAAACGTAAATAAAAATATCCAATAAAATATGAAAAAAAGAATAATGCTGGACATATCATCATACCCTATCAAGTTATTGCTACCAAACTATACTGATAAAAATAGCATCAGACATACTTCAGAGGAATAGAATGGGCCAGATATAAGTACATAAAATTATGGTCACTTATCAAAGTGTCTTTTATTTGCCTGATAGAATTATCATCTAGGACATTTACTGCTGAATATGCTCATTCTTGCTAATTCTTTCTGAGTTCTGCCTGGCTGGTTCTGTTGGTATTTAGTCTAGGCTCTTTATGTTAGAACAGGTGTGCCTGCCTCACTATAAAAGGGGCTGCTTGCACCCTCTTCACTTCTCTTGCCCTTACTCCTTACAATCTCTCTACCTATTCCCCTCCCCCCTCTCTCCATGTGCTCATGATTGTGCTCTCTCTCTCTCTCTCTCTCTCTCTCTCTCTCTCTCTCTCTCTCTCTCTCTCTCTCTCTCCCCCCCCCTATACCATCATGTGCCTGGTACCTCAGATGGGGCAGGGAAGCCTTAGCATGGGTCAGGAGGAGGCACCTCCTTCCCCAACACCTTACTGTTCCTCCACCAAACATATCTCTGGTCTCTTTCTTTTTATAAAATACAACAGGTTCAACTTAGCTCTTCTGGGTCAAACTCCTCTCCAAACTAAGTGATTCAATTTGGCTCCTCTCAGCTTCTCATTGAATTGCCCTGCTTGGCCTGACACTAAACCTGGCAAACTGTTTTAACCTTCTGGCTACTTTTTATTCTCTAGTTTCAACTGGCTCTGCTGACCTGCCCTGAACTGCGTAAACTCATGAACTAACTCAACTCCACTGCAGTCCACTCACTGCACTGACTCCCAAATGACTCAACTCTCAACTCACTGGAAAACTGACTGACCTGCCTTCACTCTCTTGCATGCTCTTAAGCAGCCCCCGCCCTCTGTTTCCTATTCTCCAGAGAGAATAGAGCATATCCTATCTCTGACTCATTCTGTCGAATCGATTTCTGATTTGTCACTTTGTGTGCCCCTCAATCAGATGTCATTGTTTGGAATTAAATGTATGTCCTAAGAGAATCCAGACAGGGGAATTAAAGGTGAATAACTAAAGGTGTGTCTGCTGGACCATAGGGACCTAGAAAATCTTTGGATGTGATCAGAGCAGCCATACTACTGGATTAAAATTCCTTTATACCTGTTTTGTTGTTGATGGTGTTGTGTTGTTTCATTTTTACAGAGATACTAAAAATACACACTTTTAAAAATAACATTTCAAAAAGCTGTGTTTGGAGTAAACTGTATATCTAAATTTAGAAAATGAAAGTAGACCCTTATCTCTCAAACTGTGAAGTGAATAGAGAGAGTGTAAGGAATACACAACTAGATATAGGAGTGTGTAAAGACTTTAAGGACTCTAATTCCTCAGAAAACTAAAGAAATTGACAATCGGCACTTCATATGAACCAAAAGCTTTTGTACATCAAAGGAATTGGTCAATAAAGTGAAGGGCAGCCAACAGAATGGGAGACAACATTCAGTGTTGTATGTGTGATAAAGGATTATTTCTAGAATATACAAAAAACTCAAAATCTAAACACAAAGGAAATAAACAAAGTATGATTTGGTTATGAAACCGAACAAGGAAGTCTCAAAAGAAGGTAAAAATGATAAACATTTTTTGAAATGTTCAATATCCTTAGCCATCATGGAAATGAAAATCAAAACCACTTTGAATTCCATCTCACACCAGGTTGAATGGCCTTCATGAAGAAAACAAATTATAACAATCAATTGCTGGAAATATGAGAAAAGGGGGATCCTTATTCATTGTTGGGGGTAGTAAAAACTGATACAGCTATATAGAAATCATTGTAGCGTTCTTTCAAAAAGCTAAAAATATACCAGCTATATGATCTAGTTAAACCACTCCTGGGTATAAACTCAAAGAACTCTATGTCCTTCGCAGGGATACTTGTATACCCATGCTTATCACAGTAACCAGGAAATGTAACTGGCTTAGACATTCATGCATTGTTCAATGGAAAATAAAACTGTGGCACATACATGAGGTGATTTTATCCAGGCATATGCAAGAAAATGTGCCAAACAGGAAAATACAGAGAAGCCCATGAAGACTAATTTCCCAATTATTTTTCCTCATAAGTGGATGATAGTTCCAAATTCTCAGGTTAGTTTGTTTAACAGGGGTTTCCTGTAAAGCCCAGGATTTAGAAAGAGACCGTTAGCAGAGGAGAAAAATTAGGTTCTAAAGGAGGTGTTTTGTAGAATCCGTGTGATATGAAAGTAGAGAAGAATATTTGATGTGTAAACATTGAAGGGCTGTTGAAGGTGGGAAAATAAGATAGGGGAGGGAGTTAAATGAAGCTAAGAATAGATTTAAAAGTCATACAGAAGCATAATATTTTATAAGCTAGTGGGAGAAAGGTTTGTAACATTTTCATGTAACAATACTTCCTTGGCTAGTATGTTATGACTTTGTAATTCTGTAACTATATTGTGCTAAACTGACTAGTTCTTTTGGTGGGAACTACGGAGATATTTCTATGCAAAAAGAACTATTTGAGGAAATGTTTCTGCACAATTAGTCACTGGGCATGAAGCCAGAGGTTCCTCTTAGCAAGGTGGCATCTTCCAAGCTGAATGAACTGATACCTTGTATATCTCTTATAAAATCAAGGCAGTCAAAGAAGAAAAAGGTCATAACTTAATATTTTTCCAGGCATGTGCTGGCCATACTTGCATACAGAATTTCACTCAGTCCCTCCAAACACATTTTTTATTCTTCACTAGATGAGAGATTTATCTGTAACTTTCCAAATTGATTAACATCTTCTGCATAGAGCCACATTCAGACATGCTTGGATGCTGTTTTCCACAGAAAGACATGGAGAAGAAAATTCCTAGTATATTGGTTCTTTGTGGAAACAGATGGAGGAATGTTGACTTATCTCAGCAATCTGACTCTATCGGGTTAAAGTGAAGCTACAGCAGGCCATCAGAGCTGGGAACGTGCTTTTATCTTCGGTTCACCCCCTCCCACAGACAGGCAGGCTGGCTTTTATCATCTGGATACTTACGTAGAAGGAACTGAGATCTAGGAGTCACAGGAAACTCCGACAACAAGTAACATTAATAATAAGCTCCATTTACTTACCAAAGCCATGCACTTTGCCAGACTCCCCATGTATGTATCACATCAGTGGAACTTCACAACAATCATAGAATCTAAGTCTTATTCGAACATCAATTTTGCATAAAATAAAACAATTTGAGACATGATGTTACTTGCCTAATTCTAAATCGCATGCTCTTAAGAAACATTCTGTTATAAAAGAGGTTAGTCCATATTGCTAAATTCAATGTTCAGCCTTCTTTCTATACTACATAGCCACCCTATTTCTAGGAAATTTAAGACCAGAGTCTCCCATCACTGCTATCTTACTCAGTGCTCATCGGTTGTCCCCTACCAGGTAGAAAAAAATCATTACAATCTATATATTTTCTTACTAGGAATATAAAATTTTAAATGATGAGTCTGCGATGATAGGTTGTCAAATATGTAGTATCAGAGGGATGCACAGTCCATAGTCAGAGGGCCTAGTAACCATAGGAGAAATAAATTTCAAGAACCACTCCTTGAAACACGAGGATAATGGAAATGAAAGGCAAGAGCTTCTCAGTTGCAGTGCAGAAGTGGAAAATGTGAAGACACTTTAACATTAATCGGTTTAGATACTGTATTTTAAAATAAGGTCTTCTGGCCAAGAAAAAAAGTAAGGCCAATTCATTCGCAAAGCAGACAATAAATTGAGACTTTCATGCCTCTTCAATTTCTTTCAAGGCAATTCTTTTGTTCTTTTATTTCATTCCTGCTTTCTTTTTTGTGGCTTTTTTTTAACACACTTGCTTTAACTCTTGATATTTGCTTTTTCTTCTTGTCTAACGCTGCTATAATTTGATAGGTGCCTTCCCCCCTCCCACCAACACACACACAAAGGTCTATGTTTTAGAGTCTTAGTGTCTGGGATGACAGTGTCAGGAAGTGAGGTCTAGTGGGAAATATTTAGGTCACTGGGAGCATACCCTTGTAAAATAGAAAGATAGTTCTTTCAGATCACTGATATAGTTCATATAAGAACAAGAGTTTTTATAAATATATACCTGGCTTCTGAATTATTACCTTGTTATAATTATAATTAGTAATGTGATAGCTCTCTTTCCATATGCTCCTGTCATTCCTGTGGCATGTGATAGCTCCCTTTCCATATGCTCCTGTCATTCCTGTGGCATGTTAAGGTAATGAAGCCCTGGATGTCTTGCCAGAGTACAATAAGATGTCTGGATTTTCAGCCTCCAAAACTGAGCTAAAACCTTTTCTCTATAATTATCATTATTCTGTATATGTGGCCATGGTGAACAAATTCTACAGACTACAACTTTGGGAAATTGGTTCTCTCCTTCTGTCTTTACTTGGGTTCCAAGGATTGACCACTGGTGATGAGGCTTGTGCAGTAAACACTATTACCTGCTGCACATCTTCTCTTCTGAAGTACCCATGTTCAAACCTTTTGTTACAATACTCCAGAATAAACTAATGCACTGGGCTGTGCCCATTTTCAGAATTTGCTGACAAAATTCATCTTTCTGGCTTTCCCTTTTGGTCTTTCTATGTATTCACCTTGTCCTTTCTTTGTTCAGATATTCATTTTCTCACACCATCCTAGACAGGAAAAAAAATCGCTGGATGTTCCAGACTAACATTTAGAACTTTCCATACAAAGTTTTCTTTCTTACAAGCTTAGAAGGACAAGATTCATCTGCTGCAATCAATAGATTAAAGAGTGCAGTTGCAGAGAGGGACAACAAAGTTTTAATCCAAGGAAATGAATGTAAATCAGGTAAGTGAAGACTCCCTAAAAATATGACAAGACAAAGTCAGATTCTTAGGAAATGAAGTCTTTGAAGGCTCCCAGAAGAAGGGTAGCAGGAGATAAATGTTCAGTGAATGGAGGCCATGTGACAGAGAAACCTCTCCAAGGAAAGGGAATAGTCATGGGGTCAAGATTGTAATAGGAAGCACAGGGCAGCACAAAACTCAGACAAAGGAGATTGCCCTGTAATTAGGTCAAATAACTGAACACTTGGCTCAACACCTTGTTTAAATGCACTGCAAGCCAAATTCTGAATGTCTTGCGCTACAACCAAATCTAATTCCAATTTTAAGGGAACAGATGAGAAATTGGGTCCACTGTTTTATCTGCTGTGAGTCAGCTAGGCCATGCATCACCTAGATTTCAATTTAAAACTACATTCTCTATAAATATCACATACTCTGCTTTTTATCATTTGTATTCCTTTAGATTTTTTTAATTAATTCAATGCTGCCATTGCTGAGATAAGAGGAAAATTATTTAGATGCATTTTTATCTGACATAAAGAAAAGATGAGATCAAAGATGGCCAAAGTTCCCCACGTTCAGCATCTCAGAGTTATTGATAGTCACATAAAGAACTTACCATCCATGAGAGAGAAAGTATCAAACATCAATTCCATCCTATGTAGGCTTTGCTCTCCCACCAGTCCTTGTTAGCTGGCTCTACCACATTCTCTGTGAGCCCCACGATCCACATACACCTTGAATGTCCAATTTGTAGAAAAAGTTGTCATAACCACTAAAAAAAGATGGACTCGATGTCAAGATTTGAACTTTCAAACAATGATAGGGTCTCAAATATTTGAATTGAGGTATTTTGTAGGAATGAGAGAAAAATTTCCTGGGATAAGGCTAGTAAGCCTTTACAAAAACATCAGTCCCTTTGTCCCTATCCCCCAGTGATTCATATTGAAATTTTCATGAATAAATTCCAAGTGTCAGCATTGTATTAAAGCTGTTTCTATATTTTGAACATGACATTAAAGGGATAAAGAGTTGATGTAATTCAAACTTCTAAGTGTAAGTATAGTGAAATGAGGATTCACATACAGCAAAAAGAATGTACTAGGTGTCATGGCAGATCAGTCAAGGAGGCTAGAATATAAGTATCCTTTTCTCATGCCTTCTTTCTCCACATTGCTTTAAAATGTAAAATACCATTGCAAAATAGAGTTCCCTCTAAACCTTATAAGCACTTCTATCTAGCAGAAAGATCAGCACAACCTTTCCACTTCATCTTTTTCAGACATGTCTCACACAATAGCAGACACGGATGATGTTTTGAAAATTGTATAGTGATTACTAGATATGTGAGAACTCTTAATATCAGGATATGAGACTCTTATTTATGAAAGGATTCCAAACATTTTCTCTGCTTTTGAAAAGAGCACATTTCTAAATACCTAACAAGATCCACAGAGTCTACATAATAATTCTGATTTACATTATTATACACTTAACATAATCATTTTGTGATTATAAGAAGAAAGAACAGCCCTACTTGCGACCACTTTCCTTCTGGTAGCAGAAAGCCATACTTAGGGAATAGGAATGGTGAAAACTAAGTTCCACACTGCCATTCAGAATGATTATACTGATCTCCACTTACAAGAACAACATGTAGGAATGGTCAGTCCTCTCCATTTGTTTCACTGAGAGAAAAAGATTGTATTTACCTTACTGATACCTTTTCCATATATTAATAAATATCTGTATTACTGTGGTTTCCCAATTGACGTCCTTCTGCCAATTGTGATACACAGAATTCTAAAATGACCCAAGTTGTCTCTGCCTATATGCTTCCCCCTAAAATGTAAAAAATGAGGAGGTCAGTCAAGGATAGCCCAAGAATACCTACAGAATCATCTAACCTGGACCCAGACGGATTCATAGAGACAGAACTGCCAGCCAGACAGCATGCATGGAACTGACATAGGCCCTTAGCACATATGTAACAATTGTGCAGCTGGAGGGAGAAGGGGCTGTCTCTGACTACACTGCCTGCCTTTTCACTTAATTGGGTTGCTTTGTCTAACCTCAATAGAAGAAGATTTGCCTAGCTTTCCTGCAACTATATATGCCTAGGCTAGTTGTTATCCATGAGAGACCTCCTGTTTTTTTGAGGAGGGAAGAAGGGTACAGGCAGGGTCTGGGAGGAAAAGGGGGAAGGGAACTTATAATCTGTGATCAAGATGTAAACAGATTATGAAATCATCAGTTTTATGTTTGTATTATATTATATACATAACCAACGTTTAATATAACAGTGTTAAGGGGTTCTCCATGTTATGTCAGAGTTCCACAGCTAAGAACTTACAGTGACATCTAAGGACAGTGATTCCCTATCTATAGCTGACAACAAGGAAGTAAGTGGAAACTCAGGCCTACGTCCACAAATAACTTAATTCTGCCAATATACTGTCTCTGTGTGCTTGAAATAAGGTTACTGACCCCAAGAAGTACTGCTATTTTACCATTTCAGAACTCTGAGTTGGAGGAAGCCTTCTAGCATCTATTGTTTTCTCTTTTAATATTATCCTTTGTGACACTTCATAAAAATCTAACCTCCAGGTTGTGTGAAACCCACAGCACATAAATAGACCACTTGTACTCATCCATTGTAACAGCTCCAGTTGTTGTAGCACCAACAGCCAGTCATCCCAGGGAGCCATCTTAGACACTTACAGTGATGATATATGTAGGAAGAGAGCTACTCAGCTACATCCACAGAATTATAAAGATGATTTTATTTTAATTCATTGTAAAAAAATGACTTTTTATTTTAAGTCAGTAAATTTTGTGCTTTACTATGTAGAACCAGAAACTGACTTGGCATGTGTTGTGTAAACCATTGTAGACATATACCCAGTGCATTTGTTCTGTAGCAATAGATAACCAAGTATATATGAACGCATGTAATCCTCTTCTGGATAACTGGTATTATTATCTCTTTTCGACAAATGAAGGAAAGATAATGATACTTAATTGTTCCAAGACCACAATGCTTGCAAATGAATGAATTATAATATTAGCTCTGAGTTCCTATTCCTAATCAAGATTTTGAAATTCTGCTTATAAATTGCAAGAATGAAAAATTCTAATAATATTAACAAATATATCTTATATAGTGGACCACACCTTAATTTAGTGTGGGAACAATGGAGAAAACAAGTTGAGCACTAGCATGCATGCGGTAATTCTATCCTCTAGTGTGTGTGTGTGTGTGTGTGTGTGTGTGTGTGTGTGTGCATATGTGTGCACCTGCTGGTAAATTTTAGTAAATTTTTAGTAACATTGACAAAGAGTCAAATTACAAAATGCCCCAGAATACAAAATACAAAAATCCTAGAAACAAAATAAAAAAGGTCACCCTAAAATGGCAATAATCTTTAAGATAAGAAAACCATTGTATCAAAGGCACTGAGCATGTTTAGTAGAATTTAAATGAAATTACAAAGGACACAGTGGAACATTCCCAAAGCATACTGATTAGGAAGATGCTGCTTGTATGTCTGAAGGCACAACACGAGAGACACAAAGGAACCCCAGTCTCTAGTGGATGTAGAATGGACCACCTCCAAGTGGACAGAATTTATCACAATTTTTACAGGACAGGGATTAATATACTCTCTGTAGAACTCTGTAGAATGTACATAGAAATGAGCCATGTTGGTACATGGAGCATGGGTGGCATGTTTCCACACAATAGGAGAAACAGGATTGGGGCTTGCCCCCACATCACTCATCCATACAACATGAGCTGTCACCTCACCCGGTGCTTGGTGTAGTGGGAAAGAGTAAGCTTCCTTCTCTAGGAACTACTTATTACTCAGATAAATTCATCAGAGCTATGTGATCAACAAACCAAGGGATAAGAAGCTGGAACTATAGGGGTTCCTACCTTCCAGAGTGATAGTAGGTCACTGTCCTTTGTGGGTCAGGAAAGTAGGAACTGAATGGATATTCCTGGTTCAGTTGTACTGATCAGGGTGCCAGGACACATGCCATCCTCGCCATTCTCCCTGTATGTGGGTGAGAATTTCCCTCAAATCCGCAGCATATACTTTCATGCTGCCATCATTCGGTCCTGTAGCCCTATTTTCCCACAAGTGAATGACAAGGTATGCTTCATTTGGATCAGATGTTCACATCAATGTGACTACTCACCCCTGCTAAGAAAGCAATTATTTGAATGTGCTCTAGCTCATGTAGAAGCAAGTAGTGGCTGTTGAAATTTGGTGGATGACAGAGCTGTACACTCTTCCAAAGAGACACCCTCATCCCAGCCAGATAGACTGTGGCAGAGGAGAGACCTTCACTCCAGCTCCATGGGCAGGATCTTAATTTCCAAATCAAACTAAACCAATAGCTTAAACAGATGTAGGTCCACGTGACAGTAAAGACAGTAAAGAAGAGTCAAGGTTTTATATTCTTTAGATGTCTACTTATGCTGTGCTGGCTATTAAAAAGTTATGTGCAACTTCAAGATGAAAGGCACCAGCAGTTTCTTAGAAGAGGAGAGTTCTCATCTTCTTGTGATTTAACAAGATAGAATTCACTGGGGCTTCTGACTCAGTCAGCTATTAATTGAATCGGAGTCAATGAAAATCTTGCTGTATTTCAGTGTGAATTTTCTGACTGTAACTCCGGGCAATTTAAACATGAGCCTAATGCCCATTGTCTATTCACTGCCGGGATATTTATCTGACATGAAAATAACTTCTTGAATACCTTCCTGAATGATGAACTCAGCACATTCACCACACAGGATCAAGGCAATGAGCATATTATAGTCCTTCATATCAGCTGAATTTTTGTTCCTGGTGGTATTCAGCTTCGAATGACACTCATAAAGATCTTCAGTGCCAGCTTATTTTCTGCTGTTCTCCTCCAAGGCAACAAGTCCTCACTGAACCCATTTGGCATTCCACTGTATCGGAATCCCAAGAATCTTGTTCTCTGTATTCTGGGAATTTCGATCCTTGCTTCACTGTGTTGGTAAGAAGGCCACCACCATGGACTACTCAGCCATTCCATATAGTCATCCCTGTTTTCAGGAAATGAACGTTAGGTCTAGAAGTCATATGCCACCTTAAGCAGCTTTAGAAAGAGGAAACTCACTGCAATGTCACTAGTCGAGAGAGAAACTGCTATACCTCAGCCCTAATAGGAGGCACAGTCCAAGCAACTCCCCACAACTCTGTTCCAGATTCTTCTGTCTCCATCTGCCCTACCACAAGGGTGCCAGAAGAGACTGGGACATACCCTCCCCACTCCTTGATGAGCCCAGAAGTAGCCTCTCAAGGGTAAGCTAAGCTGAGCTGAGCCAGACCTGGGTCTTCTATGAGGGCACACACTTCTGCCAGTCCACCCCCTCAGCCCTATCCCTGCTGCCACAGTGCCGAAAAAGGAAGTCGGGGGGGGGGGGCTTCTGCTCTTGACTACAGATGTATGAAATCATTTCGTTCAAACAGCTATTGCTGTGATTCCCCTGCCATGACAAACTATTTTTATTGGTTATTTTATTTTTTTACATTTCAAATGTTATCCTCCTTCCTGTTTTTCCCTCCACAACTCCCCTATCCCATCCCCCTCTCCTCCTTCTTCTATGAGAGAGCTCTCCCACCCACCCACCCACTCCTGCCTCACCACTCAAGCATTCTCCTATGCTGGGGCATCAAGCCTCCATAGGACCAAGGGCCTCCCCTCCCATTGATGCCAGATAACGCCATCCTCTGCTACGTATGTGGCTGAAGCCATGAGTCCTTCCATGTGTATTCTTTGGTTGGTGGTTTAGTCCCTGGGAGCTATGGGGGTCTGGTTTGGTGATATTTGTTGTTCTTCCTTTGGGGTTGCAAGCTTCTTCAGCTCCTTCAGTCCTTCCACTAACTCCTCCACTGGGGTTCCTCATGCTTACTCCGATGGTTGGCTACGTGCAGCTACATCTGTCTTGGTCAGACTGTGGCAGAGCCTCTCAGGGGACAGCCATACCTGGTTTGTCAGCAAGCCCTTCTTGGCATCAGCAATAGTGTCTGGATTTGGTATCTGTAGATAGGATGGATCCCTAGGTGGGGCAGTCTCTGGATGGCCTTTCATACAGTCTCTGCTCCACTCTTTGTCCCTGCATTTCCTTTACACAGGAATAATTCTGGGTTAATGTTTTTGAGATAGGTGTGTGGCCCCGTCCCTTATCTGGGGGCTGTGCCTAACCGCTGTATATGGTCTGTACAGGTTCTCTCTCCCCTGTGTTGGGTATTTCAGCTAATGGAGTATTACTCAACTATTAAAAAGCAACGATTTGATGAAACTCGCAGGCAAATGGATAGAACTAGAAAATATCCTGAGTGAGGCAACCCAGTCACAAAAGAACACTCATAGTATGTACTCACAGATACGTGGATATTAGCCCCAAAGCTCAGAATACCCAGGATACAACTCCCATATCATACGAAGCCCAAGAAGAAGAAAGACCAAAGTGTGGATACTTCAGTCATGCTTAGAAGGGGCAACAAAATAATCACAAGAGGTAAGGGAGGTAGGAATCTGGGAAGGAGAAAGGAGGAGAAGGGAAAATAGGGGGAGGCAGGTGTGGGAGGAGACTCTGGAAAAATACAGAGGGTTAGAAAATTGAATGGTGGTGTAGCAGTGGGGGATGGGGAACTGGGGGTAGACACTAGAATGTTCCAGATGCCAGGAAAGCAAGAGGCTTCAAGGACCCAATGGGGATGCCATGAGATACTTTAACCTGGAATTGAGAGTAAAATAAATACTTTCTCCTTGTGTTGTTTGGTCAAGATATTTTATCACAGTAATAGAAAATGAACTAAGACAAATATCAAAATAATAAAAATAAGACATCATACATAACAATTAAGTCTTATAGCTGATTCTAGAAAAAAATTAAAATGGGAATGATGTGACACATAAAAAAATTGAATTTTACCTATAGATGTAAACTTTAAGTACATTAAAAATTTTGCAACAGTTAGTTTGTGGGCTTATAGAATACACTAATGGACTCAAACAGAATAGGATTTCTCCAGAGATCCAGGCAGCATCTCACAGGCATGTCAACAGGCAGAAAGGAACCACAGATGTGAATGGGTGTCAGGATTGGGGAGCCTATTAGGATTGTGGGCTGGGATCTGAAGAGCTAAGTATTCAAATATCTGTTCCAGGTTCCAAACGATAGTAAACACAGTTCACATTTCAGAACTTCAAGTTAGTCACTAAAAATAAAATGGACGTCTGGTCCCATCTGCCAACAATTAGAAGAGATATTGGCCCTGACTATAGTTTTGCCTCTGATGAGAAAAGATCTTGGCTGGATCCCCACAATTCTGCTTCCTTGACCAGCTGTGGACCATCATGCTATGTCCTCAAAGAACATACTGCTCAGAGAATAGACACTGCAGGCCAACATACACTTTCTATTCCATTTCAGTGGTCTCAGTGTAACTCCCTGTTCCTTCTTACTCCACATTCAGGATGGACTGTGCTGGGAATGTCAGAGAACAGAGTTGTGACTCAGGAGCTGACTCGTGCATAGGTTCTTCTGAATCTTATAAAGATTTAGCCTCTTGATCTCCAATTTTCAGTATGTCATCCTTAAAATCATGCCTAACGGGAAAATAAAGTCTATCTTTAAACCTCATGTTCTTGATGACTTCTATCCAGTGACATCGATTTTATTTATTTCTTCCTCCCTTCTAGAGTTGAAGAAAACTGAGTGTTCTCCTAGAGTTAGAGTAACACTATTACGCTTTATACAGTGTGACACTCCTCTAATATACAGAACATGGCACCTACTTTATCTGAGTATTTGAACACTTGTTTCAAATTTATTTTATATTTTTAGTTCTGCCAATTCATTGCATTTTTTTTTCAGTTCTGGCAAACCTTGGGCCTCGTACATTCTCACTAAGTGTTCTACTACTGAATTGGTGCCCCAGACTTGCCCCAGTCCTATTTTATTTTGTAGTATTACAGCATAAGTTGAAAACAGTGAGCCAATATTTCTATAGCACCTACTGTGTGCCAAAAACCTTAGAAATATAACAATCTAAGAATGACATGACCTGGGTGTAGTCCAGAAAATGTGAGGCAAAAATACAGAAAACAGTAGCAGCAGTAAGCATCTTCGGTTTATTTAGTAAGAGACTAACACAGCAAGCTGAAGACTGTAAGCTATAGTTGTAAACCAATGGGTTTCAGGGTGTAAAGGAGGTTCCATGGAGGACAAGATGAATGAAACAAGGGAACAGATGCTCTTAGATAGTAATCATCCTCAGAATGAACTAAAGTCTGTTTTCTTTTCTACTGTGTGGAGAGAATTAGATCCAGCCTACTTTAGTAAAGTTCAAAACAATGCTGGGTCAATATTTTAACTTATTACCTACAGGTAGAATTTCACTTGCCCTATAGGTTTGACCAAGTATGGGAATGCTTAAAACAACTGACAACATGGGCCAGTGAGGAAGCTGTCTGGTTAGATTTATGTCAACTTCACATAAGCTAGAGTCATTTGAGTGGAAGGAACCTCAGTTGAGAAAATGCTTCCAAAAGATCAGTGTGTAGAAAAGCTTGTAAGTTATTTTCTTAATTAGTGACTGATGGGGAAAGGCTCATCCACCAATTGTGGGTGATGCCACCCCTGAGCTGGTGATCCTGGGTTCTATAAGAAAGCAGGCCTGAGCAAGCCTTGTTGATCAAGCCAGTAATCAGTACCCCTCCCCACCCAAAGAAGCCTCTGTATCAGTTCTTGCCTCCAGGTTCCTGCCCTGTTGGAGTTTCTGCCCTAACTGCCATGGGGGATGGACAACGATATGAAAGTGTAAGCCAAATAATCCCTTTACTCACCAAATCACTTTTGGTCACCAATGTCATTCCAGTAATAGTAACTCTAACTTAAACAGGGGCTCAGAAAGTAAAAGTGCTTGATGCTGTGACCTGTTTAACCTCCAAATCTCAAATGGCAGGAGAGAATGGACTTCCCAAAGTTTTCTTCAGTTCTCCCCATATGCAACAGCCCAGGTGGACCTCTACACATACATGAATGCAAACAAAAATAAATAAAGAGTAAGAGAGAGAGAGAGAGAGAGAGAGAGAGAGAGAGAGAGAGAGAGAGAGAGAGAGAGGAGCTTGCAGCATAGTCCTGGTCGGCCAATGCATAAAAGAATTCAGATATCAAATCAATATACCTTGGTAATTTCCAATTAGCAAATATTCTAGAAATAATATTTATAATGTCAACCAAGGCTAAAATAAAAAATCAAGACACAAATCTGACAATATATGTAGTATTAATATGGAACAAAAACCTATAAAAATTCTTTAAGGGTATTTTAATATTTGAACAAGTATAGAGATATGTATTGACATGGGCCAGCCAACTAAGTATTAACATAACGGCTGTGCTCTCCAAATTGCTCTATAAATGCTAAAAGATCCCAATAAATCTAATTTGTTTTATTTACATAAAAATTAATGAGATCATTTGAACTTATTTGGATGAGAAAATGCATAAATATGATCAAGAAATTTTGGAAATCAAAGTAGAAAAGAAAGATATGTCCAGCAGATATTAAAATTGGTATAAAGCTATAATAACTAAAACTTTATAATTGGTACTAAATATTTTAATTAATGGAATAAATTGAGAGGATATCAGGAATAGGTACTAGAAATACAGATGGAAATAGATGGCAATACAGATATTGATGTGAGTTGATGTATGGTAGAGGTGATATTTCACATTAATATAGAAAGAATAGTTGGAATTAATTCATAAATTGGGAAAACTTGCTCATCCTTTAAAAAATATTCTTGCCAGGTAGTGATGGCACACATCTCTAATCTCAGATGGCAGAGGCAGGCAGGTCTCTGTGAATCTGAGGCCAGCCTGATCTACAAAGCAAGTTCCAGGACATCCAGGGCAAACAGAGAAACCCTGTCTTGAAAAAGAATCAGCATACACACACACACACACACACACACACACACACACACACACACACACACACACACACACGTATTCATTGGTATGTATTCATTCTTATGATACCATTTGCAAAAGTAATTCCACATTAATTCAATATCTTAATGTCAAACTATAGAAGTTTTCTAGGGAAATGTTTATAAATTTGGAGTACTAAAGTTCTTAGGTGACAAAATGTAGAAACTATAAAGGTATTTGTGAACTTAACAACCTTAAAATGGAAGCTTTTTCAGCAAAATGTCCAATACAAGCAGAGTAAAATAACTGACAGGCTAAGAGAAAATATTTTCCCAAAATTAGTGTCTGGTCTAAAAAGTAAATCAAAAAGGCTAATAGTAAAACAACGTGGTTGAAATGTATACAAGGAAGACGAAGGATTCAAGAATAAAGAATCCAAATGGCAGGAAACACATGAAATGATGTTTCAATGTCACTTATAATTCGAGCTATTCTAATTTAATAAAAGTAGCAGCATCAAAGTAGCAGCAATTTTTTTTTCTTTTTTCTTTTTTTTTTATTAACTTGAGTATTTCTTATATACATTTCGAGTGTTATTCCCTTTCCCGGTTTCCGGGCAAACATCCCCCTCCCCCCTCCCCTTCCTTATGGGTGTTCCCCTCCCAACCCTCCCCCCATTGCCGCCCTCCCCCCATAGACTAGTTCACTGGGGGTTCAGTCTTAGCAGGACCCAGGGCTTCCCCTTCCACTGGTGCTCTTACTAGGATATTCATTGCTACCTATGGGGTCAGAGTCCAGGGTCAGTCCATGTATAGTCTTTAGGTAGTGGCTTAGTCCCTGGAAGCTCTGGTTGCTTAGCATTGTTGTACATATGGGGTCTCGAGCCCCTTCAAGCTCTTCCAGTTCCTTCTCTGATTCCTTCAATAGGGGACCTATTCTCAGTTCAGTGGTTTGCTTCTGGCATTCGCCTCTATATTTGCTGTATTCTGGCTGTGTCTCTCAGGAGCGATCTACATCCGGCTCCTGTCGGTCTGCACTTCTTTGCTTCATCCATCTTGTCTAATTGGGTGGCTGTATATGTATGGGCCACATGTGGGGCAGGCTCTGAGTGGGTGTTCCTTAAGTCTCTGTTTTAATCTTTGCCTCTCCCTTCCCTGCCAAGGGTATTCTTTTTCCTCATTTAAAGAAGGAGTGAAGCATTCACATTTTGATCATCCGTTTTGAGTTTCGTTTGTTCTAGTGATCTAGGGTAATTCAAGCATTTGGGCTAATAGCCACTTATCAATGAGTGCATACCATGTATGTCTTTCTGTGATTGGGTTAGCTCATTCAGGATGATATTTTCCAGTTCCAACCATTTGCCTACGAATTTCATAAACTCGTTGTTTTTGATAGCTGAGTAATATTCCATTGTGTAGATGTACCACATTTTCTGTATCCATTCCTCTGTTGAAGGGCATCTGGGTTCTTTCCATTTTCTGGCTATTATAAATAAGGCTGCGATGAACATAGTGGAGCACGTGTCTCTTTTATATGTTGAGGCATCTTTTGGGTATATGCCCAAGAGAGGTATAGCTGGATCCTCAGGCAGTTCAATGTCCAATTTTCTGAGGAACCTCCAGACTGATTTCCAGAATGGTTTTACCAGTCTGCAATCCCACCAACAATGGAGGAGTGTTCCTCTTTCTCCACATCCTCGCCAGCATCTGCTGTCACTTGAGTTTTTGATCTTAGCCAATCGCACTGGTGTGAGGTGAAATCTCAGGGTTGTTTTGATTTGCATTTCCCTTATGACTAAAGATGTTGAACATTTCTTTAGGTGTTTCTCAGCCATTCGGCATTCCTCAGCTGTGAATTCTTTGTTTAGCTCTGAACCCCATTTTTTAATAGGGTTATTTGTTTCCCTGCGGTCTAACTTCTTGAGTTCTTTGTATATTTTGGATATAAGGCCTCTATCTGTTGTAGGATTGGTAAAGATCTTTTCCCAATCTGTTGGTTGCCGTTTTGTCCTAACCACAGTGTGCTTTGCCTTACAGAAGCTTTGCAGTTTTATGAGATCCCATTTGTCGATTCTTGATCTTAGAGCATAAGCCATTGGTGTTTTGTTCAGGAAATTTTTTCCAGTGCCCATGTGTTCCAGATGCTTCCCTAGTTTTTCTTCTATTAGTTTGAGTGTGTCTGGTTTGATGTGGAGGTCCTTGATCCACTTGGACTTAAGCTTTGTACAGGGTGATAAGCATGGATCGATCTGCATTCTTCTACATGATGCCCTCCAGTTGAACCAGCACCATTTGCTGAAAATGCTATCTTTTTTCCATTGGATGGTTTTGGCTCCTTTGTCAAAAATCAAGTGACCATAGGTGTGTGGGTTCATTTCTGGGTCTTCAATTCTATTCCATTGGTCTATCTGTCTGTCTCCGTACCAATACCATGCAGTTTTTATCACTATTGCTCTGTAATACTGCTTGAGTTCAGGGATAGTGATTCCCCCTGAAGTCCTTTTATTGTTGAGGATAGCTTTAGCTATCCTGGGTTTTTTGTTATTCCAGATGAATTTGCAAATTGTTCTGTCTAACTCTTTGAAGAATTGGATTGGTATTTTGATGGGGATTGCATTGAATCTGTAGATTGCTTTTGGTAAAATGGCCATTTTTACTATATTAATCCTGCCAATCCATGAGCATGGGAGATCTTTCCATCTTCTGAGGTCTTCTTCAATTTCTTTCCTCAGTGTCTTGAAGTTCTTATTGTACAGATCTTTTACTTGCTTGGTTAAAGTCACACCGAGGTACTTTATATTATTTGGGTCTATTATGAAGGGTGTCATTTCCCTAATTTCTTTCTCGGCTTGTTTCTCTTTTGTATAGAGGAAGGCAACTGATTTATTTGAGTTAACTTTATACCCAGCCACTTTGCTGAAGTTGTTTATCAGATTTAGTAGTTCTCTGGTGGAACTTTTGGGATCACTTAAATATACTATCATGTCATCTGCAAATAGTGATATTTTGACATCTTCTTTTCCGATCTGTATCCCCTTGATCTCCTTTTGTTGTCTGATTGCTCTGGCTAGAACTTCAAGAACTATATTGAATAAGTAGGGAGAGAGTGGGCAGCCTTGTCTAGTCCCTGATTTTAGTGGGATTGCTTCAAGTTTCTCTCCATTTAGTTTAATGTTAGCAACTGGTTTGCTGTATATGGCTTTTACTATGTTTAGGTATGGGCCTTGAATTCCTATTCTTTCCAGGACTTTTATCATGAAGGGGTGTTGAATTTTGTCAAATGCTTTCTCAGCATCTAATGAAATGATCATGTGGTTCTGTTCTTTCAGTTTGTTTATATGATGGATCACGTTGATGGTTTTCCGTATATTAAACCATCCCTGCATGCCTGGGATGAAGCCTACTTGATCATGGTGGATGATTGTTTTGATGTGGTCTTGAATTCGGTTTGCCAGAATTTTATTGAGTATTTTTGCGTCGATATTCATAAGGGAAATTGGTCTGAAGCTCTCTTTCTTTGTTGTGTCTTTGTGTGGTTTAGGTATAAGAGTAATTGTGGCTTCGTAGAAGGAATTCGGTAGGGCTCCATCTGTTTCAATTTTGTGGAATAGTTTGGATAATATTGGTATGAGGTCTTCTATGAAGGTTTGATAGAATTCTGCACTAAACCCGTCTGGACCTGGGCTCTTTTTGGTTGGGAGACCTTTAATGACTGCTTCTATTTCCTTAGGAGTTATGGGGTTGTTTAACTGGTTTATCTGTTCCTGATTTAACTTCGATACCTCGTATCTGTCTAGGAAATTGTCCATTTCCTGAAGATTTTCAAATTCTGTTGAATATAGGTTTTTATAGTAAGATCTGATGATTTTTTGAATTTCCTCCGAATCTGTAGTTATGTCTCCCTTTTCATTTCTGATTTTGTTAATTTGGACACACTCTCTGTGTCCTCTCGTTAGTCGGGCTAAGGGTTTATCTATCTTGTTGATTTTCTCAAAGAACCAACTTTTGGTTCTGTTGATTCTTTCTATGGTCCTTTTTGTTTCTACTTGGTTGATTTCAGCTCTGAGTTTGATTATTTCCTGCCTTCTACTCCTCCTGGGTGTATTTGCTTCTTTTTGTTCTAGAGCTTTTAGGTGTGCTGTCAAGCTGCTGACATATGCTCTTTCCTGTTTCTTTCTGCAGGCACTCAGCGCTATGAGTTTTCCTCTTAGCACAGCTTTCATTGTGTCCCATAAGTTTGAGTATGTTGTATCTTCATTTTCATTAAATTCTAAAAAGTTTTTAATTTCTTTCTTTATTTCCTCCTTGACCAGGTTATCATTGAGTAGAGCATTGTTCAATTTCCACGTATATGTGGGCATTCTTCCCTTATTGTTATTGAAGACCAGTTTTAGGCCGTGGTGGTCCGATAGCACGCATGGGATTATTTCTATCTTTCTGTACCTGTTGAGGCCCGTTTTTGGACCAATTATATGGTCAATTTTGGAGAAAGTACCATGAGGAGCTGAGAAGAAGGTATATCCTTTTGCTTTAGGATAGATAGTTCTATAAATATCCGTTAAGTCCATTTGGCTCATGACTTCTCTTAGTCTGTCTACATCACTGTTTAATTTCTGTTTCCATGATCTGTCCATTGATGAGAGTGGGGTGTTGAAATCTCCCACTATTATTGTGTGAGGTGCAATGTGTGTTTTGAGCTTTAGTAAGGTTTCTTTTACGTATGTAGGTGCCCTTGTATTTGGGGCATAGATATTTAGGATTGAGAGTTCATCTTGGTTGATTTTTCCTTTGATGAATATGAAGTGTCCTTCCTTATCTTTTTTGATGACGTTTAGTTGGAAATTGATTTTATTTGATATTAGAATGGCTACTCCAGCTTGCTTCTTCTGACCATTTGCTTGGAAAGTTGTTTTCCAGCCTTTCACTCTGAGGTAGTGTCTGTCTTTGTCTCTGAGGTGTGTTTCCTGTAGGCAGCAGAATGCAGGGTCCTCGTTGCCTATCCAGTTTGTTAATCTATGTCTTTTTATTGGGGAGTTGAGGCCATTGATATTGAGAGATATTAAGGAATAGTGATTATTGCTTCCCGTTATATTCATATTTGGATGTGAGGTTATGTTTGTGTGCTTTCATTCTCTTTGTTTTGTTGCCAAGACGATTAGTTTCTTGCTTCTTCTAGGGTATAGCTTGCCTCCTTATGTTGGGCTTTACCATTTATTATCCTTTGTAGTGCTGGATTTGTAGAAAGATATTGTGTAAATTTGGTTTTGTCATGGAATATCTTGGTTTCTCCATCAATGTTAATTGAGAGTTTTGCTGGATACAGTAACCTGGGCTGGCATTTGTGTTCTCTTAGGGTCTGTATGACATCAGTCCAGGATCTTCTGGCCTTCATAGTTTCTGGCGAGAAGTCTGGTGTGATTCTGATAGGTCTGCCTTTATATGTTACTTGACCTTTTTCCCTTACTGCTTTTAATATTCTTTCTTTATTTTGTGCGTTTGGTGTTTTGACAATTATGTGACGGGAGGTGTTTCTTTTCTGGTCCAATCTATTTGGAGTTCTGTAGGCTTCTTGTATGTCTATGGGTATCTCTTTTTTTAGGTTAGGGAAGTTTTCTTCTATGATTTTGTTGAAGATATTTACTGGTCCTTTGAGCTGGGAGTCTTCACTCTCTTCTATACCTATTATCCTTAGGTTTGATCTTCTCATTGAGTCCTGGATTTCCTGTATGTTTTGGACCAGTAGCTTTTTCCGCTTTACATTATCTTTGACAGTTGAGTCAATGATTTCTATGGAATCTTCTGCTCCTGAGATTCTCTCTTCCATCTCTTGTATTCTGTTGGTGAAGCTTGTATCTACAGCTCCTTGTCTCTTCTTTTGGTTTTCTATATCCAGGGTTGTTTCCATGTGTTCTTTCTTGATTGCTTCTATTACCATTTTTAATTCCTTCAACTGTTTGATTGTGTTTTCCTGGAGTTCTTTCAGGGATTTTTGCGATTCCTCTCTGTAGGCTTCTACTTGTTTATTAATGTTTTCCTGTGCTTCCCTAAGTGTGTTCATGTCTTTCTTGAAGTCCTCCAGCATCATGATCAAATATGATTTTGAAACTAGATCTTGCTTTTCTGGTGTGTTTGGATATTCCATGTTTGTTTTGGTGGGAGAATTGGGCTCCGATGATGGCATGTAGTCTTGGTTTCTGTTGCTTGGGTTCCTGCGCTTGCCTCTCGCCATCAGATTATCTCTAGTGTTACTTTGTTCTGCTATTTCTGACAGTGGCTAGACTGTCCTATAAGCCTGTGTGTCAGGAGTGCTGTAGACCTGTTTTCCTCTCTTTCAGTCAGTTCTGGGGACAGAGTGTTCTGCTTTCGGGCGTGTAGTTTTTCCTCTCTACAGGTCTTCAGCTGTTCCTGTGGGCCTGTGTCTTGAGTTCACCAGGCAGCTTTCTTGCAGCAGAAAATTTGGTCTTACCTGTGGTCCCGAGGCTCAGGTTTGCTCGTGGGGTGCTGCCCAGGGGCTCTCTGCAGCGGCAGCAACCAGGAAGACCTGTGCCGCCCCTTCCGGGAGCTTCAGTGCACCAGGGTTCCAGATGGTCTTTGGCTTTTTCCTCTGGTGTCCGAGATGTGTGTGCAGGGAGCAGTCTCTTCTGGTTTCCCAGGCTTGTCTGCCTCTCTGAAGGTTTAGCTCTCCCTCCCACAGGATTTGGGTGCAGAGAACTGTTTATCCGGTCTGTTTCCTTCAGGGTCCGGCGGTGTCTCTGGCAGGGGTCCTGCCGCTCCTGGGCCCTCCCCCACGGGAGCCCAGAGGCCTTATACAGTTTCCTCTTGGGCCAGGGATGTGGGCAGGGGTGAGCAGTGTTGGTGGTCTCTTCCGCTCTGCAGCCTCAGGAGTGCCCACCTGACCAGGCGGTTGGGTCTCTCTCTCACCGGGTCTGGGAGCAGAGAGCTGCTGCGGGCCGGGATCCGCGGGTGTGGGACTTCCGGTAAACACAGAACGTGCCTGGTCCTAGAGAAATTCTGCTTCCGTGTGTCCCAAGCTCACCAGGCAGCTTTCTTGCAGCAGAAAATTTGGTCTTACCTGTGGTCCCGAGGCTCAGGTTCGCTCGTGGGGTGCTGCCCAGGGGCTCTCTGCAGCGGCAGCAACCAGGAAGACCTGTGCCGCCCCTTCCGGGAGCTTCAGTGCACCAGGGTTCCAGATGGTCTTTGGCTTTTTCCTCTGGCGTCCGAGATGTGTGTGCAGGGAGCAGTCTCTTCTGGTTTCCCAGGCTTGTCCGCCTCTCTGAAGGTTTAGCACTCCCTCCCACGGGATTTGGGTGCAGAGAACTGTTTATCCGGTCTGTTTCCTTCAGGGTCCGGCGGTGTCTCTAGCAATTTTAAATTCTGATAGTATTAATACTGATGAACATGTATGGAACACTTTTTATACTCCACTAATAAAAATGTAAATTTGTGTAAAGTTTTTGGAAGACAATTTGATAGCGTCCACTAAGTATAAAATATATGCACTGTTTGTTTGGTTTCTGCTTTTACGTAATTAAAAGAAGTATTTTCACATATGCATAAATATTAAATTGGTTATATCACTGGAAACAGTCATAGAGAAATCTAAGATAAACCATGGCATTATCAGTTCTATGACTCATTAATTCAAAATGAGGGGATATTTCTGCAATTATTAACTATGATTTATAATTTCTAATAATCAACTACACATTACTTTGTAGTAACCACCATTCAGCTCACAGAATCAAGCAACCAAGGTTTTCAGCAGCTCACTGAGACTGAAGAGACAATCAAGGAGCCCGCATGGGTCTGACCTAGGTCCTCTGCATATATGTGACTGCTCTGTTGCTTAGTATTCTTGTAGGAGTTCCAACAATTGGACCATTTCCCCCCTATAGGGTTGTATCATCCAGCCTTGATATGAAGAGAAGTACCTAGTCTGACTGTAATTGTTATGCCATGCTTGGTTCATATTCATGGGTGGCATGCTCTTTTCTAAAGGGAAACAGAGGAACAGATCTAGGGGATAGGGGAAGTAAGGGAGGAGGGAATAGTAAGAGAGGAGGGAGGGGAACTGGGGTCAGGATATAATATATGACAGAATAATAAATAAATACATAAATACATTAAATGAGATACTAATTTTATAATCATCAAAATTACATTTTAATGCTTTATTGGCATATATTAATTATACACAATAGTGTGTGGTATTTTTATCTTTTTTTCTCCATCTTTATTAAATTGGGTATTTCTTATTTACATTTGATTGCTATTCCCTTTCCTGGTTTACACACACACACACATACACACACACACACACATACATATATATATATATATATATATATATACATATATGTTTTACTCTGATCATACTTGCTATTACCTTATTAGCTTCTCTTATCCCTCTCTTCCTTTTCCACATATGTCTTCTTCTTCATGTCTTTGATTTATTTATTGGTTACTAAATGTTCAACAGCATCATCGTTACTTACAGAAGCATAGGTGTGGAATTGTTTATAGAAGCATGGGTACTTTTCCAGTGTCTACATTTTGTAGGCCTTTTATAGTTAATCACAACAACTGTGAGTTCAGAAACACTATGGCTCGAAAGTCAGAATTCCACAGCACTCGACCCCCTTCCTTTGGCTCTTACATCCTTTCTACCAAAAATAAATTACATTTTTGGCTAACAAAAAGTTGTTGAACAGTACTCATGTTGTGAAACAATTTACACTTTTCAACAACATAAAATAAAACAAATATGTTTGCATATTGTGACTTCAGATCATCATAAAAGCAATGCCAAAATAGTACTAAAGGAATAGGAGACTCATTGAAACACTTGGGTGCAATAAAGAGGATAGCATCAATAGTCAAGGACAGTCTTCTGCCTTTATGAAGGTCTGATACGGGCAAAAGACGAAAGGTACTGAAAATCTGAGAATACTTCGGCCAAGCTAATATGGAGCCCATGAGCAAAAGTCCGCTGCAGAAATCACCTCTACTACTCCCGGAAGGCTCTGTCTTGAGCTCTGAACATCCTGGAGGAAGCATGACTTCAACATTCATGATGTACTGATCCATACATATTGCAGCTCAGTTTGTCAGTCAACTATATCCCCTGATGCAAGTTCTCTTAAAAGAACAGCTGAATGACTCCTCTCCCTATATACCATGTATCTATACACATTTATGTCTGTAAATGTATGGGGAAAGCCTAGAAGGCTAGCAATATCTAACAACTACTAATAAACAATGGTACATCCCTAAAATAATACTTATAAATAAAAGGAAACATACAAAGATGCGTGCAACTTGAACAAATCGCACAAGAATTATGCGGAGTGTAAAAAGCATGAACTGAATGTATCCTTTCCCATTACATTAGTTTAAAAGTTCCCTAAATGACAAAAATATAATTCCAAAGAAAATACCTATAATTTCTACTGTTTGGGTGAAATAATGAGAGGGAGGATTGGTGGAATGTAGAAAATCATAGATATAGTGTAAGTTGAAGGTTAAAGGGTTTTTTTTAACAGACATTCAGTTGTTCTAGAACCACAGAAGCATTAGTTGGAAAGACTTTCTCAACTGAAAGGAATCAAAAGTGAAATGCACTAAGTGATAAGTTCCTTTGATCTATATATTTATTCTTTCACCACCAGCAAATTGCCTTTGTTTTTCTAATTATATTATGTCTTGAAAAACTAGAAAATGTTCTTCATTAGTTAAAACCCTGTTGATTGCTTTCTGTGCTGCACACAAACTTTTTCAATTTCATGCATCCCATTTGGCAATCGTTTCTCACATTTACTGATCTATTACAGTCCTATTCCAAAATTCCTGGCCTGCGCCTACATTGTGAAGTATTTCTCTATGATTTCCTTGAGTAGCTTCTAAGGTCCGACACAAAGGTCCTCAAGAGGTAGGTGTGCTGCATCATCTACATGTGAATATCCACTTTTCCCATCAGCATTTGTTAAGGAAGCTGTCTGTCCTATAATTTTTTTGGAACTTATTTAATAATAAGATGGCCACAGATGAATATGTTAATTTCTTTGTCCTTTATTATATTCTATTGCTATTACATGCTTGTTCAATGACCACTATTACCTTCTCTTTCTGCAAAATGAACACTGTAGCTTTCAGCTACAAGTAAGACCATGCATGCTTTGTATTTCGGTGTCCATCTTATTTTGCCTAACTCCCACATTCTCCCAGTTTGTAAAAGAAATGACAGTATTTCTTTGTTTTTTTATGTGCATATTTTCTTTTCTTTTCTATTTCTTTTTTATTAGATGTTTCTTTGCTTACATTTCTAATGTTATTCCCTTTCCTGGTTTCCTATCCATAAGCCTCCATCCCACCTCCCCTTCTAAAAGGGTGTTCCCCTCCCCATCCACTCCCCCCCTTAACGCCCCCCCCAACATTCGCTTACACTGGGGATCCAACCTTTGCAGGACCAAGGGCTTCTCCTTCCTTTGGTGTGCAACAAGGCTATTCTCTGCTACATATGCAGCTGGAGCCATGGGTCAGTCCATGTATATCTTTGGGTAGTGGTTTAGTCCCTGGGAGGTCTGGTTGGTTCACACTGTTGTTCTTATGGGGTTGCAAGCTCCTTCAGCTCTTTCAATCCTTTCTCTAATTCCTCCAACAGGGGGCATTCTCAGTTCAATGGTTTGCTGCTAGCATCCGCCTCTGTATTTAGCATGCTCTGGCTGTGTCTCTAGGGGACATCTATATCCAGTTCCTCTCAGCATGCACTTCTTAGCTTCATCAACCTTATCTAGTTTTGGTGGCTGTACACACACACACACACACACACACACACACACACACACACACACACACACACACACACACATATATATATTATATATATATATATATATATATATAATATATATATATATGCCACATGTGGGACAGACTCTGAATGGCCGCTCCTTTAGTCTCTGCTCCAAATGTCTCCATATCCCATCCTATGAATATTTTTGTTTCCCCTTGTAAGGAGTGAAGCATTTGCACTTTGGTCATCTTCCTTTTTGAGCTTCATGTGGTCTGTGGATTGTATCTTGGGTAATTCAAGTTTTGGGGCTAATATCCGCTTGTCAGTGAGAGCATACCATGTGTGATTTGCTCAGATTGGGTTACCTCATTCAGGATATTTTCTAGTTCCATCCATTTACCTATGAATTTCATGAAGTCATTGTTTGTGATAGCTGAGTAATATTCCATTGTGTAGATGTAACACATTTTCTATATCCATTCCTCTGTTGAAGGGCATCTGGGTTCTTTCCAGCTTCTGGCTATTATAAATAAGGCTGCTATCAACATAGTGGAACATGTGTCTTTGTTGTATGTTGGAGCATCTTTTGGGTATATGCCCAGGAGTGGTATTGCTGGGTCCTCAGGTAGTACAATGTCCAATTTTCTAAGGAACCTCCAGACTGATTTCCAGAATGGTTGTACCAGCCTTCAATCCCACCAACAATGGAGGAGTGTTCCTCTTTCACCACATCCTTGCCAGCATTTGCTGTCACCTGAGCTTTTGATCTTAGCCATTCTGACTGGTGTAAGGTAGCATCTCAGCGTGGTTTTGATTGCATTTCCCTGATGACTAAGGATGTTGAACACTTCTTTAGATACTTCTGAGCCATTCAATATTCCCCAACTGAGAATGTTTTGTTTAGCTCTGTACCCCATTTTTAATAGGGTTATTTGGTTCTCTAGAGTCTAACTTCTTGAGTTCTTTGTATATTTTGGATATTAGCCCTCTATCAGATATAGGATTGGTAACAATCTTTTCCCAATCTGTTGGTTGCTGTTTTGTACTAATGACAGTGTCCTTTGACTTACAGAAGCTTTGCAGTTTTATGAGATCACATCTTGATCTTAGAGCGTAAGCCATTGGTGTATTTTTCAGGAAATTTTCTCAAGTGCCTATGTGATCCAGACTCTTACCGACTTTTTCTTCTACTAGTTTGAGTGTATCTAGTTTGATGTGAAGGTCCTTGTACTTAAACTTTGTACAGGGCAATAAGAATTGGTCAATTTGAATAGCTGAGGATCCAGCTATACCACTCCTGGGCATATACACAAATGATTCTCCAACATAAAACAAAGACACATGCTCCACTATGTTCATAGCAGCCATATTTATAATAGCCAATGACTCCATGAAATTCATAGACAAACATTTGTAATTAGAAAATATCATCCTGAGGGAGGTAACGCTATCATAAAAAATACACATGGTATGCACTCACTGATAAGTGGATATTAGCCCAAAAGTTTGAATTACCCAAGATACAATCCAGAGACCACATGAAGCTCGAGAAGAAGGATGACCAAAGTGAGGATGCTTGAGTCCTTCTTAAAAGGGGGTATAAAATATTCATAGGAGGAGATATGGAGACAAAGTTTGGAGCAGGGACTGGAGGAATAGTCATTCAGAGCCTGCCTCACCTGGGGATCCAGTCCATATATATATACAACCACCAAACATAGACAATATTGATGAAGCCAAGAAGTGCATGCTGACAGGAACCTGATATCCCTGTATCCTGAGACTCTCAGCCAGACCATGACACATACAGAGGTGAATGCTAGAAGCCAACCACTGAACTGAGAATGGGGTCCCTTGGAAGAGTTAGAGAAAGGATTGAAGGAGCTGAAGGGGTTTGCAACTCCATAAAAACAACAATACCAACCAACCAGAGCTCCCAGGAACTAAATCACTTCCCAAAGTGTACACATGGAGAGACCCATGACTCCAGTTGCATATGTAGCACTTGTTGGGCACCAATGGGAGGAGAAACACTTGGTCCTGCCAGGATTGTACCCCCAATGTTATAGGAGAATGTCAGGGCATGGAAAGGGGATGGTTTGTGAGGGGGTACCCTTATAGACAAAGATGGAGGGGGAGGGGTTAGGGGTCTTATGGACAGGAATCCAGGAAAAGGAATAACATTTGAAATGTAAATTTAAAAATCCAATAAAAACTTAAAAAAACTGTTGTCATTTATAAGACTTGCCTTTGTCATGGTGTCTGTTCACAGCATTAAAACCACAACTGAGACACCTAGGTATGTGTGCATACATTTATCATCTTTGTTTATCTGTCAGTTAATGTCTCAGTTGATTCCATATCTTAGCTGCTATATATAGTGCTAAAATAAAGCCTGTCTTCTTTTGTGGGATCCATATTCACTGTCTAATAGACACCAATATCTTTTAGTCCATGTCACCAAAAACACAGAAGGTTTTCAACCATAATTTCCTGTATCACAATGCTATGCCACAAGTGTGGATTCCCCAGGAGTAAAGTAGGAAAAGTGGAACAGCTACTCCATATTGGTTACTGTCTCAAAATTAAGATTCCTGCCCTACACACGAGTTGCTTTTCTTTGCTACTCAGCAATCTTGGACCATTTTTTCATTGTATTGTCCATAGGGTTTACTTTTATTATTTCAGCCACTGATTCCTTCAAACCTCATTTCTCTATTTAGGAGTCAGTAGTAGAAATATATACATCAAATTCATACAGTTATTATGTGATACACTGTGGCATCAAAAGTAATTCTTTAGCTAACTGTAGTAGTTACCTGTTATAGCAGCACTTAGGGGAACTGAGGAAGTGACACTGTCATGAGCTCAATGCTAGCCTGAGCTATACACAGCAATACCATATCTCAGAGAGCAAAAAGGAAACTGTCCTTTACACTATACAATTACTTCTAAGTTAATTCTTGCAAAACGTATACGAAGCATTGCTGCTAAAGTTTTACCAGCAATTATCACGATATTTCCACCTTGAGAATAATTATCAGGTTATTCTGTGGCAATGACTAACACTTAGACCAGTAAAATGGCAAAGCCATAGAGTTGTATGCCCTCCCTTAAGTCAGTTCCCTTTGAATCACCATTTTCTTCTGAGAGCTTTCCTTCCAGCTTTATAGAGTCATAAACATCATGGCACCAGCTTCCCTGGGCACAAATTGCCTTAAGAAATTGATTTATACTCATTGAACCACCAGAGACAAGGTTAGAAACCCGAGTCAATTTATTAATTTCCAATGAGCAGCATCCCTCCTGAGCCAGCTGAGAAATCATGTTGGCTTACCATGATCAAAAGATTCAGAGTGAAGACAGGCAGGACAAACTGGATATTTAGAAAGAAAACAAGTTTGGAATCCCAAAAGCTGTTAGAGTCTGTACTCCTAGTCACCTCTTGCTTAAGTTACAGTTATCTACTGCCTGCTCCGCCTGAAACCAGGGAAGACATTTTAGATTCAGCAGCATATTGGACTCTGGAGTCAGAATTTCTTCCCAGTTTAATTGTGAAAGTTTTTAATCTGGTTACTCTTGAATTTGAGACTCTTTTCTGACTTGTTCCTGTTCTATTCAATTATATTCCAGGGAATTTTTAAAAGCCGGTGCACAAAATAGTTGGTTTTCTTCTGACATCTTCCCACGTGGCTCACTCACTCACTACTCATTACATCCTCTTATTCGTTCCTCACCACAAGTCTTTATTATGTTTTTAGGGTGGTTTGGATGGGTCCCAAAGTTTTACACATAGCAAGCAAGCACTCTGCTATAGAGTTATGTTCCCACTCTCTTCCAGAACTAATTTCTCCTATAGTTTATGTCATTCCAGTCAGAGTCTTGATCTGACCTATCTGTAACCCAGGCTCTCCTCTCACTTTTAGCAACCATCCCCTCACCAATTGAGCCTCCAAAAACTATGCCATGGTCTGTTATATCACTTTGGCCCATTGTCAGTGTTACTGTCATAGTCATCATCATCATAATCCTCACCACCACCACCATCACCACCACCACCACCACCACCACTACCACCACCATTATCACCTTTATAAATTAAGGCTTTTTTTAATCTTCAACATTTACCCTTTTATTGAAAACAGATTCTTTTCTCATACAATATATTCTGATTAGTTTACCTTCCCTCTACACCTTCCATGTTCTCCCTACCTAGCTTCTCATCCAGATCCCCTCAGTTTCTGCCTCTCACTAGAAAAGAACAGATTTCTAAGATATAACAACCAAACATGATAAAGTAAGATAATAAGATGAAGCAAAAACTATCATATTTAAGTTGGACATGGCAGCCCAATAAAAGGAACAGAGAAGGCACAAGAATCAGAAACCCCACTTGTTCACACAATCAGGTGTCTCATACACATACTAAACTGAAATCAATAATATATACACAGTGGACCTAGTGCTGGCCCATGAAAGCCCTATGTAGGCTGCTTCAGTCTCTGAGTTCATATAAGTTTTGTCTCAGTTGATGTAGAGGGCCTTGTTCTCCTTGTGTTTTCTATCCCCTCTGGCTCTTATGCTCTTTCTGCTCCCTTTCTGTAGGGTTCCCTAATGTTCAAAGAAAGGGATTTGATGGAGATAACCAATTTATAGCTGTGTATTCCAAGGTCTCTCTCTATATCTCTGTATGTGTGTATAATGTCTGGTTGTGGGTCTCTGTATTCTCATCTGCTGCAGAAGGAAGCTTCTCGAACGATAACTGAATAAGGCACTGACCTATGAGTATAGTATATCTATTAGGTGTCAGTTTATAACAACTGTTTTTTGTTTGTTTGTTTTAAGACCAGTAGTGTTCAGTTTTACCTTAGGTCTCTTGGATATCTAGTCTCTGGTTCTTGTTCACCCAAGCAGTGTTGAGTATGGGATCCATCTCATGGAGTGGGGCTTAATTCAAATCAGATATTGATGGGTTACTCCAATAAGCTTTATACTACTATTTCTCTAGTATATTTTTGTGGCAAGATGGCATTGTAGATTAAAGAGTTTGTGGCTGGATTGATGTTTACATTTCTTTTGAGAGCCTACATATTACCTTGCCATACCAAAGACACTAAAACATAGGGGTGAAAGTTCTATGTAGGCACCAACTTGACCTCCCCGTGTTCAATGAGTCCTGTGGGTGTTGTCTTCAGCAATGAGGCCTTGCTGTCTGTTTGTGGAGAGCAACTTATTGTCTTGGCAACGATCTAGGTTGTTTGTGGATTTCCATGGGACCCCTTTAGCCAACAACTCAGTTGAGTATAACCCAGTCCTGGTACTGAAAGCTTCATTTGATGATAAATAAGTCATATTTTTTGTTTTCCTTATTCTCAATGTGAAAGTGTTCTGTAATTTAAGGCCTTGCATGCCCTAGTCAACTAGGAATCTTTCCATGGTTTACCATGATCTTCTTCCCACCTTCAGTGTAGGAAAGTTAGAAGAGCTGATTTTATTTTTAAAATAATTTTAAGGCCAACTACTGTGAATCATTAATTAAATCCTTAAAGCCTTTTAAGTCTGGCTTTTTCAGATCTACAGCTTTCTCTTTAAGGAAACATATACTTATCTACTTGGGGATCAGTTCCTCTACCTTCTTGTCTAGAAAACCAAATAGAAAACAGCAAGAAGCAATAAAAAAGGAGTCTACATATACTGGAAACACTAGAGTTTCCTTTGCTCTTTGAGGTCAACAGAAATTGATTTCAACAGAAAGATTTTGTCACACAACTCCCTCTGCACAAATTTCTATTTGATGTTTACAAGGAAAATATCTAGATTCTAAGATTTTTATGTCTTTCTTTCCTCCCCAGTTCATTTATTCTAAAAACCAAACCAATAAGGGCATATTAAAGTAACCCTTTCTTCCTGGGACCATTCCAGCATTCAGAATAGTCTCTCTCTCTCTCTCTCTCTCTCTCTCTCTCTCTCTCTCTCTCTCTCTCTCTCTCTCTCCCTCTCCCCCTTCTCCTCCCCTTCCCCTCCCCCTCCTACTCCCTCTCTATCTCCCTCCAAAGCCATTGATAACATATACTTTCAGACTTTCGAATCTCTAAAATTAAAATTCCCAGTGGCAGATTCCTACTCTCTGAGCCTTAATGAGCCACCCTCCTAAAATGAGTAATAAGCTAAGTACCTTAGTTTCATTTCTATGAAAATGAAATGATACAATACCTGACAAAACCAAATTAAGAAGAAAAAAATGTATTTTATCTCACAGTTCTACATTATAGTATATCACTGGGTGAAAGGCACAGTGGCAGGAATTTGAAAAAAATACTGATTACATTGCATTCATATCCATGAAGAGAAATGAATTAATCCATGCATGCTAGTATCTCAGTTGGCTTTCCATATTCTTATACAGTCTGCCTATGAAATTCTGCCAACCACAATGGGCAGATTTCCCCTCTTTAATGAAACAAAATCAAGTTAATTCCTCCAAATATGCCCACATGCCAACATGATATACATCAGTGGTTCTTAACTTGTAGGTCTTAATACCTTTGAGGGTCTAATGACTTCTACTTCACCCTTACAACTTTGTCTTCTTTATTTAAAAAATCATGAAAGACTCCTATGGTGTTTTGTTGAGGCATCATCTGTAGGAGGACACCTGATATTTGAAGAGTGGATGAATAGGAATCGATGGACAGTGAAGTACTCTTGCATAGCTAGCTTTGCAATGCTTTGTTGGTTTCATGTCTTAGCTGATCTTCACTTCACTAAGAGAAGTATGGCAGAGAACTTCTCCTGGCATCCCAACTAATCCTAGTCACTCCCAATGCCTTGTGTAGATTTGGTGGAGGCCTGGTGGCTTTTTGCTGGATTGTGTCACCACTGCTGTTTTGTGTTTGGTATCCTGATACTACTGAACTGGACTGCTGGTACCCTGACAAATGGAGATTGGAGTTGCCCCAAAGAACCACTTCTAAGCAAGTGTACATCTCCTTGTCCTATTTACCATATTTTCTTCCCTACCTTTGGATGGTGGACGAGAAGGGGTGCTCAAAGCGCTTGAGAACTCTTATTAAAAGTAGGTTTTGAAAAATGTCTAAGCCTACATTAGCTAGTGAGGAAGGATGAATGGATCTGAGAGACCTTAAAGGAGGGGAGTAAATATGATCAAAATACATTGTACAAAATTCTCAAAGAACTAATAAAATGAGAATGTCTTAAATACTAAGAGGCTTCAGAATTTCAGAAAGGGTCAAAGATTATAAAACAGAGACCTTGGCTTGGAGAACATTTATTTTTTTAAAAGTAATAATGCATTTATACTCCTTTTTTGTTTCTATGTGCTCATAATAACAAATACCATTTTTTAAACAACAAACTCTTGCTATGGTTTGAATATTGTTTAGTTGTGCCCCAAAGATCCACACTAAAAGTTTATTTCCCAGGTATGTCTAAAAGCTTAAGAGGCGGGACTTAGAAACTTGGAGTGGAACAGCATTCCCCATCAACCTCAAGATAGTTCTCAGGATAGGTTTGTTATAGAAGAAGGAAGCCTAGATAGAGACCCTCATACTCTTAGAATTTGTTGCTATAATAGCTATTCCCATTTCCTAAGATCCTAATGACAGGCCAAATTACAACTTATCCACAGTATTCCATAGATCAATTAAGTGTATTGGGGCTATTTACAGAGAATAAATAAGTAAAGACTGACAAGACTGTGTATGACCCAAAAGCAGCTTGGATAACTGCTTCTCATCTGGCTGTGTCAATATCGCACCCTTCTCCTAGTCTTCCCCAGTGTGTGTGTGTGTGTGTGTGTGTGTGTGTGTGTGTATACATAGCCTCCTGAGACCATACACATGGCCAGAGTTCTACACATGGCTGTGAGGAAATAGTTGGAAACTCAAGTGAGGATCCAAAGGCGTTATGATATAAACAGTATATAGGAGGACTTGCGATTAAGAACATTTAATCTAATGAAGATAATAGCAGTTTGGCTCAGAGAATACTGCATTACAACAGTTTCACTGTTTATACAGGCTTGTGTCCAAATGTGGTGCCATGCACTGACCTCACCAGGCAGTAAATCAGTGAAGCTAAGCCATCTTGAACATTGAATCTCCCCAAACTGTGAGTTAGATAAATCTCCATCTCATTCTTGTTTAGCTAGTAAGTATGCCTCTGGTATTTCATTAAGAAAATAATAATAATAATAATAATAATAATAATAATAATAATAATGGGATACTGAATTGTGTTCTTTCTATTTCAGTGAAATCTTTTAGGTTTGTGTTTATTTGTTTTCTTAGGAATAACTTCTTATTTGAGGTTTTGCTTACTTGCAAAAAAATACTATTTCTTGGTGAATTGTTTCTACTTTCTAATATCTATTTGTCTAATGCTTTGTTCCTCTGTCTGCATTATGAAAATCTTGAATGTTATCTGTCTTTAAGAGCAAATGTCTATAGGAACAAGATGGACCCTGTAAGACTGACTCTGTAAGTCTGTCCTTCAGCTAGCCTTGTGGTTGGGATGGTCTGCAAGGTCCTTCTCAGAACAAAGTCCTTTGGAAAAACTTTGCCCCAAGTCACAATTGTAAAACCTTATAAGGTGTTCAGTCTTGTTTCTGTGTCCTTGAGAACTTCTGATATTTTATTTTCAACACTCTCAAAATCAGTAAGTTTTAACCACCCTCTGATCAGTAATTACTGACATAGAACAGAGTTCCTGCATATATACATAATTTAAGCACAATTCTTTTGAACATGGTACAGGTCTTTGTATTTGTCACTGTTTCTCATATATATAACAACATATATAATATATGTGTATAAACTCTTATGTATATCTTTAAAACAGACACGGTTTTATGTAGAAAAAATTGGCACTGTAGAGGCCACATAGGACACACACACACACACACACACACACACACACACATATATATATACATATATACATATATATATATAATGTTTCTCTTTGAAAGGTGACTTTAAACAATAATAAAACTAACTAACCCATACTTTGCTTTTGTTAATGAATATTAGGAGCCTTCTAACTGCTTTCCTAATATACTTGAGCTGATATTTCCTTAATTAGCCCTTTTAGAAGACATTGAGGATTCACATTCAAATTTATATATATATATATATATATATATGTGTGTGTGTGTGTGTGTGTGTGTGTGTGTGTGTGTGTGTGTGTGTAAACTCTGCATGCATGTATGTGTATGTCCTGTGCATGTACAGAGCAAAAAGATGTTAGGTTTCCTGAAGGTTAGGTTTCCTGAAACTCGTGTAACAGGGAACAACAGGCAATTGTTGTATGCTACGCAGTGTAGGTGCTAAGAACTAAACTCTGGTCCTTCCTCCAGATTGGGATGCTATGTTATTAACAATCATATATATGCTAGTTGGCTTTCTCTTACATTCATGTAATATTTTTTTCTTTTCTTGGCCATAAAATTATGAAGAATAACTCATTGTAATTTAAACCAGTTATTATTCATATAACCTAGAAAAATGCAGTTTAGATAAACAGTCAAAACAATAAACAGTCATGAAAGAATGAAAAGTTATTAAGTTCCACTTTGTGGGCAATAAAAAGTATATTTTTATAATAGCTTATAATTGCAGCTATTAAATAATAAAAGTCTTCAATTTTAAGATAAAATTTTCATGTGTTTCTATTAACTTCTAGTTGGCTAAAAATAGTTATACTATGTTAGTTTGCTTAGGACCAAAGATAAATTTCTAATGATTCAAATTTCTTAATTTGCTCCATATTTACTTTTATGAACAAAATATATTTTCATTATTGCTATAGCTTCTTCAAAGTTAAAAAAGTATACTTATAAAGCTGTATCTAAATAAATAAAATGAGTATAACAGATTGTTATGGACAAATGTGATTATTTAAGTTTTCAAAGTTACCATTTTTCATTAACATTTTGAATTCAACATAGATATTGAAGTTATTTTAAAAATTAAAGCCTTATATAATAAATTACATATTTTGTGTCTATACTTGTCTAGATTCATTAAATATGGATTTACTCTATTTTTTTACTGCTATTTTCCTTTTTTTCCCATCTTTATTAAATGTGGTAATTCTTATTTACATTTCAAATGTTATTCCCTTTCCCGGTTTCCAGGCCAACATCACACTAACCCCTCCCCCTCCCCTTCTACATGGGTGTTCCCCTCCCCATCCTCCCCTCATTACCGCTTTCCCCCAAGAATCCGTTCACTGGGGGTCCAGCCTTGGCAGGACCAAGGGCTTCCCCTTCCACTGGTGCTCTTACTAGGCTATTCATTGCTACCTATGCAGTTGGAGCCCAGGGTCAGCCCATGTATAGTCTTTAGGTAGTGACTTAGTCCCTGGAAGCTCTTGGTGGATTTTCCTTTGATGAATATGAAGTATCCTTCCTTATCTTTTATGATGACTTTTGGTTGAAAATCGATTTTATTTGATATTAGAATGGCTACTCCAGCTTGCTTCTTCAGACCATTTGCTTGGAAAATTGTTTTCCAGCCTTTTACTCTGAGGTAGTGTCTGTCTTTGAGTCTGAGGTGTGTTTCCTGTAGGCAGCAAAATGCTGGGTCCTCATTATGTATCCAGTTTGTTAATCTGTGTCTTTTATTGGGGAATTGAGTCCATTGACGTTGAGAGATATTAAGGAATAGTAATTGTTGCTTCCTGTTATCTTCGTATTTGGAGGTGAGATTATGTTTCTATGCTTGTCTTCTCTTTTGTTGCAAAATGATTCGTTTCTTGCTTTTTCTAGGGTGGAACTTGCCTCCTTGTGTTGGGCTTTACCATTTATTATCCTATGTAGGGCTGGATTTGTAGAAAGATATCGTGTAAATATGGTTTGTCATGGAATATCTTGGTTTCTCCATCTATGTTAATTGAGAGTTTTGCTGGCTAGAGTACCCTGGGTTGGCATTTGTGTCCTCTTATGGTCTGTATGATATCTGCCCAGGGTCTTCTGCCTTTCATAGTCTCTGGTGAGATATCTGGTGTAATTCTGATAGGTCGGTCTTTATATGTTACTTGACCTTTTCCCCTTACTGCTTTTAATATCTTTGTTTTGTGCATTTGGTGTTTTGATTATTATGTGACAGGAGGAGTTCCTTTTCTGGTCCAATCTATTTCGAGTTCTGTAGGCTTCTTGTATGTTTATGGGCATCTCTTTCTTTAGGTTAGGAAAGTTTTCTTCTATGATTTTGTTGAAGATATTTACTGGTCCTTTGAGCTGGGAGTCTTCAATCTCTTCTATACCTATTATCCTTAGGTTTGATCTTCTCATTGTGTCCTGGATTTCCGGTAAGTTTTGGACCAGTAGCTTTTTCTGTTTTACATTATCTTTAACAATTGTGGGGGCTGGGGATTTAGCTCAGTGGTAGAGCACTTACCTAGGAAGCACAAGGCCCTGGGTTCGGTCCCCAGCTCCGAAAAAAAGAACCAAAAAAAAAAAAACAGTTGTGTCGATAATTTCTGTGGAATCTTCTGCTCCTGAGATTCTCTCTTCTATCTCTTGTATTCTGTTGGTGATGCTTGCATCTACGGCTCCTTGTCTCTTCCTTTGGTTTTCTATATCCAAGGTTGTCTCCCTTTGTACTTTCTTTATTTTTTCTATTTCCATTTTCAATTTCTTTACCTGTTTGACTGTGTTTTCCTGTAATTCTTTCAGGGATTTTTGTGTTTCCTCTCTAAGGGTTTCTACTTGTTTACTTGTGTTTTCCTGCATTTCTCTAAGGGAGTTCCTTATGTCTTTCTTAAAGTCCTCCATCATCATGATCAAATGTGATTTTAAATCTAGATCTTGCTTTTCTGGTGTGTTTGGTTATTCCGTGTTTGCTTTGGTGGGAGAATTGGGCTCTGATGATGTGATGTAGTCTTCGTTTCTGTTGCTTGGGTTCCTGCGCTTGTCCCCCGCCATCAGGTTGTCTCTGGTCTTACCTTGTTTTTCTATTTCTGGCAGTGTCTTGACTGTCCTATAGGCTTGTGCGTCAGGAGTGCTGTAAACCTGTTTTCCTGTTTCCTTTCAGCTAGTTATGAGGACAGAGTGTTCTGCTTTCGGGCATGTATTTGTTCCTGTCCTTTGCCTTTCAGCTGTCCCTACAGGCAGGAACCAGAAGGGCCTGCCCCTACTTCTCATGGGTTCCTGTGCGCAGGGGGGCCCAGATGGAGCTAGGCATTTTCCTCAAGAGTCAGAAATGTGGACAGAGAGTAGTCTCCTCTGGTTTCCCAGGTTTGTCTGCCTCTCTGAAGGTCTAGCTCTCCCTCCCATGAGATTTGGGTGCAGGGTCCTGGTCTCTTCAGATCTGGGCACAGTCTGGACCACAGGGCTCCTGCAGCTTGACTGCCCCTATCTTCCTGTGCCCAGAGGCCCTATACAGTTTCCTCTTGGGCCAGGGATGTGGCAAAGGTGGGCAGAAGTGGTCCTGCCCTGCAGTCTCAGGATTGACCATACGTCTGGGTGATCAGCTCTCTATCCCATGGGGTTTGGGAGCAAGGAGCTGTGGACCAGGATCAGCAAGGTTCTGGCGGCAGCTAGAAACCGGAAGTGTCTGGTCCCAGAGGAATTTTATCTTTGTGTGTCCTGAGTCTACCAGGCAGGTCACTTGTAGCTGAAAAGTTGGTCTTACCTCTGGTCTCGGGTCTGAGGTCCCTTCTTGGGTCTAGGTTTCAGCTCTCCATGAGGGCAGCAACCAGAAGGGCCTGCCCCTCCTTCTCCTGGGTCCTTGTGCCCAGGGGGCCCAGATGGCACTAGGCGTTTTCCTCTAGAGTCAGAAATGTGGGCATAGAGTAGTCAACTCTGTTTTCCCAGGCATGTCTGCCCCTCTGAAGGTCTAGCTCACCCTCCCACGGGATTTGGGTACAGGGAGCTGTTTGACTGGGTCCGTTCAGATCCAGGTGCAATCTGGACCGCAGGGCTCCTGCAGCTTGACTGCCCCTATCTTCCTGTGCCCAGAGGTCCTATACAGTTCCTTCTTGGGCCAGGGATGTGGGCAAAGTTGGGCAGAAGTGGTGGTCTCTCCTGCCCTGCAGTCTCAGGATTGCCCACAAGTCTGGACAATCAGCTCCATCTCCCCGGATTTACTTTATTTTTAATAAATACTGTACCAAAGAAATTTTGAATTTGGACTTTCCCTATACAATCTCTAAGTTATGCGTTACTGACATTGCTAGAAATTTCTTTCTTTTGCAAAATTGTCACGTTAACACACAATGTTTTTAGCATAATCTTGGATCATTTTATTACAGATTCTGTTGGATAGCCCTGAGCTAGTTTTATTTGATCATTTTTAAAAATGGTACCATTGTTCTGAATGCCCTGTTAATATATAAACTAATCTCAGAAATTAAATCATCTCATATGACTAAAATAATTACCCTTAACCTCACTGTTGTCTTCCAACTGGAGAAAGCAAAATAAAATATTTATATTGACAGTTGATGTATTCAGAGGGGTATCCCTCCAATTTATAAGTTTGAAATGATTTGGAAACAAAGGAAAATTGGTGTGTAAACCCTGAGTAAACCAAAACAAAACAATAAATTGAAAAAATCTTAGATATTTTGCTCTTACCAAAAGAAAACGTATCAAACTATAATAAAAATATGGTCATACAAATTACAAAGATCCAAAATCTCAAAGTAAAGTTTTAACTGACAACACTAACAAAAATGGCATACAAACTGGAATCCTTGGGAAAACTAAAGCAGCTATTTTAACTATGTTCTTTAGTAGTGGGGGATGGGGATCTGTGGGTAGACACTAGAACGTTCCAGACACCAGGAGATCAAGAGGCTCCCAGGACCCAACGGGGATAGCATTAGATGCAATACCCAACAAAGGGGAGAGAACCTGTAGAGACCCTATACAGAGGTTAGGCATGGATACAGAGGTTAGGCATGGCCTCATCTCAAAAATATTAACCCAGAATTGTTCCTGTCTAAAGGAAATGCAGGGATAAAGAGTCGAACCAAGACTGAAGAAAGGCCATCTAGAGACTGCCCCAGCTAGGGATCCATCCCATTTGCAGACACGAAACCCAGAAACTAATGCTGATGTCAAGAAGCTCTTCCTGGATACAGATCGGAAAAGAAGAAGTCAAAATATCACTATTTGCAGATGATATGATAGTATATTTAAGTGATCCCAAAAGTTCCACCAGAGAACTACTAAAGCTGATAAACAACTTCAGCAAAGTGCCTGGGTATAAAATTAACTCAAATAAATCAGTAGCCTTCCTCTACACAAAAGAGAAACAAGCCGAGAAAGAAATTAGGGAAACGACACCCTTCATAATAGACCCAAATAATATAAAGTACCTCGGTGTGACTTTAACCAAGCAAGTAAAAGATTTGTACAATAAGAACTTCAAGACTCTGAAGAAAGAAATTGAAGAAGACCTCAGAAGATGGAAAGATCTCCCATGCTCATGAATTGGCAGGATTAATATAGTAAAAATGGCCATTTTACCAAAAGCGATCTACAGATTCAATGCAATCCCCATCAAAATTCCAATCCAATTCTTCAAAGAGTTAGACAGAACAATTTGCAAATTCATCTGGAATAACAAAAAACCCAGGATAGCTAAAACTATCCTCAACAATAAAAGGACTTCAGGGGGAATCACTATCCCGGAACTCAAGCAGTATTACAGAGCAATAGTGATAAAAATTGCATGGTATTGGTACAGAGAAAGACAGATAGACCAGTGGAACAGAATTGAAGACCCAGAAATGAACCCACACACCTATGGGCACTTGATTTTTGACAAAGGAGCCAAAACCATCAAATGGAAAAAAGATAGCATTTTCAGCAAATGGTGCTGGTTCAACTGGACGTCAACATGTAGAAAAATGCAGATCGATCCATGCTTATCACCCTGTACAAAGCTTAACTCCAAGTGGATCAAGGACCTCCACATCAAACCAGATACACTCAAACTAATAGAAGAGAAACTAGGGAAGCATCTGGAACACATGGGCACTGGAAAAAATTTCCTGAACAAAACACCAATGGCTTATGCTCTAAGATCAAGAATCGACAAATGGGATCTCATAAAACTGCAAAGCTTCTGTAAGGCAAAGGACACTGTGGTTAGGACAAAACGGCAACCAACAGATTGGGAAAAGATCTTTACCAATACTACAACAGATAGAGGCCTTATATCCAAAATATACAAAGAACTCAAGAAGTTAGACCACAGGGAGACAAATAACCCTATTAAAAAATGGGGTCAGCAGAGCGGAAGAGACCACCAACACTGCTCACCCCTGCCCACATCCCTGGCCCAAGAGGAAACTGTATAAAACCTCTGGGCTCCCGTGGGGGAGGGCCCAGAAGCGGCAAGACCCCTGCGCCTGAGACACCGCCGGAACCTGAAAGAAACAGACCGGATAAACAGTTCTCTGCACCCAAATCCCGTGGGAGGGAGAGCTAAACCTTCAGAGAGGCAGACAAGCCCGGGAAACCAGAAGAGACTGCTCCCTGCACACACATCTCGGACGCCAGAGGAAAAAGCCAAAGACCATCTGGAACCCTGGTGCACTGAAGCTCCCGGAAGGGGCTGCACAGGTCTTCCTGATTGCTGCCGCTGCAGAGAGCCCGTGGGCAGCACCCCATGAGCGAACTTGAGCCTCAGGACCACAGGTAAGACCAAATTTTCTGCTGCAAGAAAGCTGCCTGGTGAACTCAAGACACAGGCCCACAGGAACAGCTGAAGACCTGTAGAGAGGAAAAACTACACGCCCGAAAGCAGAACACTCTGTCCCCAGAACTGACTGAAAGAGAGGAAAACAGGTCTACAGCACTCCTGACACACAGGCTTATAGGACAGTCTAGCCACTGTCAGAAATAGCAGAACAAAGTAACACTAGAGATAATCTGATGGCGAGAGGCAAGCGCAGGAACCCAAGCAACAGAAACCAAGACTACATGGCATCATCGGAGCCCAATTCTCCCACCAAAGCAAACACGGAATATCCAAACACACCAGAAAAGCAAGATCTAGTTTCAAAATCATATTTGATCATGATGCTGGAGGACTTCAAGAAAGACATGAACACACTTAGGGAAGCACAGGAAAACATTAATAAACAAGTAAAAGCCTACAGAGAGGAATCGCAAAAATCCCTGAAAGAATTCCAGGAAAACACAATCAAACAGTTGAAGGAATTAAAAATGGAAATAGAAGCAATCAAGAAAGAACACATGGAAACAACCCTGGATATAGAAAACCAAAAGAAGAGACAAGGAGCTGTAGATACAAGCTTCACCAACAGAATACAAGAGATGGAAGAGAGAATCTCAGGAGCAGAAGATTCCATAGAAATCATTGACTCAACTGTCAAAGATAATGTAAAGCGGAAAAAGCTACTGGTCCAAAACATACAGGAAATCCAGGACTCAATGAGAAGATAAACCTAAGGATAATAGGTATAGAAGAGAGTGAAGACTCCCAGCTCAAAGGACCAGTAAATATCTTCAACAAAATCATAGAAGAAAACTTCCCTAACCTAAAAAAAGAGATACCCATAGACATACAAGAAGCCTACAGAACTCCAAATAGATTGGACCAGAAAAGAAACACCTCCCGTCACATAATTGTCAAAACACCAAACGCACAAAATAAAGAAAGAATATTAAAAGCAGTAAGGGAAAAAGGTCAAGTAACATATAAAGGGAGACCTATCAGAATCACACCAGACTTCTCGCCAGAAACTATGAAGGCCAGAAGATCCTGGACTGATGTTATACAGACCCTAAGAGAACACAAATGCCAGCCCAGGTTACTGTATCCAGCAAAACTCTCAATTAACATTGATGGAGAAACCAAGATATTCCATGACAAAACCAAATTTACACAATATCTTTCTACAAATCCAGCACTACAAAGGATAATAAATGGTAAAGCCCAACATAAGGAGGCAAGCTATACCCTAGAAGAAGCAAGAAACTAATCGTCTTGGCAACAAAACAAAGAGAATGAAAGCACACAAACATAACCTCACATCCAAATATGAATATAAAGGGAAACAATAATCACTATTCCTTAATATCTCTCAATATCAATGGCCTCAACTCCCCAATAAAAAGACATAGATTAACAAACTGGATACGCAACGAGGACCCTGCATTCTGCTGCCTACAGGAAACACACCTCAGAGACAAAGACAGACACTACCTCAGAGTGAAAGGCTGGAAAACAACTTTCCAAGCAAATGGTCAGAAGAAGCAAGCTGGAGTAGCCATTCTAATATCAAATAAAATCACTTTCCAACTAAAAGTCATCAAAAAAGATAAGGAAGGACACTTCATATTCATCAAAGGAAAAATCCACCAAGATGAACTCTCAATCCTAAATATCTATGCCCCAAATACAAGGGCACCTACATACGTAAAAGAAACCTTACTAAAGCTCAAAACACACATTGCACCTCACACAATAATAGTGGGAGATTTCAACACCCCACTCTCATCAATGGACAGATCATGGAAACAGAAATTAAACAGTGATGTCGACAGACTAAGAGAAGTCATGAGCCAAATGGACTTAACGGATATTTATAGAACATTCTATCCTAAAGCAAAAGGATATACCTTCTTCTCAGCTCCTCATGGTACTTTCTCCAAAATTGACCATATAATTGGTCCAAAAACGGGCCTCAACAGGTACAGAAAGATAGAAATAATCCCATGCGTGCTATCGGACCACCACGGCCTAAAACTGGTCTTCAATAACTATAAGGGAAGAATGCCCACATATACGTGGAAATTGAACAATGCTCTACTCAATGATAACCTGGTCAAGGAAGAAATAAAGAAAGAAATTAAAAACTTTTTAGAATTTAATGAAAATGAAGATACAACATACTCAAACTTATGGGACACAATGAAAGCTGTGCTAAGAGGAAAACTCATAGCGCTGAGTGCCTGCAGAAAGAAACAGGAAAGAGCATATGTCAGCAGCTTGACAGCACACCTAAAAGCTCTAGAACAAAAAGAAGCAAATACACCCAGGAGGAGTAGAAGGCAGGAAATAATCAAACTCAGAGCTGAAATCAACCAAGTAGAAACAAAAAGGACCATAGAAAGAATCAACAGAACCAAAAGTTGGTTCTTTGAGAAAATCAACAAGATAGATAAACCCTTAGCCAGACTAACGAGAGGACACAGAGAGTGCGTCCAAATTAACAAAATCAGAAATGAAAAGGGAGACATAACTACAGATTCAGAGGAAAATCAAAAAATCATCAGATCTTACTATAAAAACCTATATTCAACAAAATTTGAAAATCTTCAGGAAATGGACAATTTCCTAGACAGATACCAGGTATCGAAGTTAAATCAGGAACAGATAAACCAGTTAAACAACCCCATAACTCCTAAGGAAATAGAAGCAGTCATTAAAGGTCTCCCAACCAAAAAGAGCCCAGGTCCAGACGGGTTTAGTGCAGAATTCTATCAAACCTTCATAGAAGACCTCATACCAATATTATCCAAACTATTCCACAAAATTGAAACAGATGGAGCCCTACCGAATTCCTTCTACGAAGCCACAATTACTCTTATACCTAAACCACACAAAGACACAACAAAGAAAGAGAACTTCAGACCAATTTCCCTTATGAATATCGACGCAAAAATACTCAATAAAATTCTGGCAAACCGAATTCAAGACCACATCAAAACAATCATCCACCATGATCAAGTAGGCTTCATCCCAGGCATGCAGGGATGGTTTAATATACGGAAAACCATCAACGTGATCCATTATATAAACAAACTGAAAGAACAGAACCACATGATCATTTCATTAGATGCTGAGAAAGCATTTGACAAAATTCAACACCCCTTCATGATAAAAGTCCTGGAAAGAATAGGAATTCAAGGCCCATACCTAAACATAGTAAAAGCCATATACAGCAAACCAGTTGCTAACATTAAACTAAATGGAGAGAAACTTGAAGCAATCCCACTAAAATCAGGGACTAGACAAGGCTGCCCACTCTCTCCCTACTTATTCAATATAGTTCTTGAAGTTCTAGCCAGAGCAATCAGACAACAAAAGGAGATCAAGGGGATACAGATCGGAAAAGAAGATGTCAAAATATCACTATTTGCAGATGACATGATAGTATATTTAAGTGATCCCAAAAGTTCCACCAGAGAACTACTAAATCTGATAAACAACTTCAGCAAAGTGGCTGGGTATAAAATTAACTCAAATAAATCAGTTGCCTTCCTCTATACAAAAGAGAAACAAGCCGAGAAAGAAATTAGGGAAATGACACCCTTCATAATAGACCCAAATAATATAAAGTACCTCGGTGTGACTTTAACCAAGCAAGTAAAAGATCTGTACAATAAGAACTTCAAGACACTGAGGAAAGAAATTGAAGAAGACCTCAGAAGATGGAAAGATCTCCCATGCTCATGGATTGGCAGGATTAATATAATAAAAATGGCCATTTTACCAAAAGCAATCTACAGATTCAATGCAATCCCCATCAAAATACCAATCCAATTCTTCAAAGAGTTAGACAGAACAATTTGCAAATTCATCTGGAATAACAAAAAACCCAGGATAGCTAAAGCTATCCTCAACAATAAAAGGACTTCAGGGGGAATCACTATCCCTGAACTCAAGCAGTATTACAGAGCAATAGTGATAAAAACTGCATGGTATTGGTACGGAGACAGACAGATAGACCAATGGAATAGAATTGAAGACCCAGAAATGAACCCACACACCTATGGTCATTTGATTTTTGACAAAGGAGCCAAAACCATCCAATGGAAAAAAGATAGCATTTTCAGCAAATGGTGCTGGTTCAACTGGAGGGCAACATGTAGAAGAATGCAGATCGATCCATGCTTATCACCCTGTACAAAGCTTAAGTCCAAGTGGATCAAGGACCTCCACATCAAACCAGACACACTCAAACTAATAGAAGAAAAACTAGGGAAGCATCTGGAACACATGGGCACTGGAAAAAATTTCCTGAACAAAACACCAATGGCTTATGCTCTAAGATCAAGAATCGACAAATGGGATCTCATAAAACTGCAAAGCTTCTGTAAGGCAAAGCACACTGTGGTTAGGACAAAACGGCAACCAACAGATTGGGAAAAGATCTTTACCAATCCTACAACAGATAGAGGCCTTATATCCAAAATATACAAAGAACTCAAGAAGTTAGACCGCAGGGAAACAAATAACCCTATTAAAAAATGGGGTTCAGAGCTAAACAAAGAATTCACAGCTGAGGAATGCCGAATGGCCGAGAAACACCTAAAGAAATGTTCAACATCTTTAGTCATAAGGGAAATGCAAATCAAAACAACCCTGAGATTTCACCTCACACCAGTGAGAATGGCTAAGATCAAAAACTCAGGTGACACCAGATGCTGGCGAGGATGTGGAGAAAGAGGAACACTCCTCCATTGTTGGTGGGATTGCAGACTGGTAAAACCATTCTGGAAATCAGTCTGGAGGTTCCTCAGAAAATTGGGCATTGAACTGCCTGAGGATCCAGCTATACCTCTCTTGGGCATATACCCAAAAGATGCCTCAACATATAAAAGAGACACGTGCTCCACTATGTTCATCGCAGCCTTATTTATAATAGCCAGAAAATGGAAAGAACCCAGATGCCCTTCAACAGAGGAATGGATACAGAAAATGTGGTACATCTACACAATGGAATATTACTCAGCTATCAAAAACAACGAGTTTATGAAATTCGTAGGCAAATGGTTGGAACTGGAAAATATCATCCTGAGTGAGCTAACCCAATCACAGAAAGACATACATGGTATGCACTCATTGATAAGTGGCTATTAGCCCAAATGCTTGAATTACCCTAGATCCCTAGAACAAACGAAACTCAAAACGGATGATCAAAATGTGAATGCTTCACTCCTTCTTTAAATGAGGAAAAAGAATACCCTTGGCAGGGAAGGGAGAGGCAAAGATTAAAACAGAGACTTAAGGAACACCCATTCAGAGCCTGCCCCACATGTGGCCCATACATATACAGCCACCCAATTAGACAAGATGGATGAAGCAAAGAAGTGCAGACCGACAGGAGCCGGATGTAGATCTCTCCTGAGAGACACAGCCAGAATACAGCAAATACAGAGGTGAATGCTAGCAGCAAACCACTGAACTGAGAATAGGTCCCCTATTGAAGGAATCAGAGAAAGAACTGGAAGAGCTTGAAGGGGCTCGAGACCCCAAAAGTACAACAATGCCAAGCAACCAGAGCTTCCAGGGACTAAGCCACTACCTAAAGACTATACATGGACTGACCCTGGACTCTGACCTCATAGGTAGCAATGAATATCCTAGTAAGAGCACCAGTGGAAGGGGAAGCCCTGGGTCCTGCTAAGACTGAACCCCCAGTGAACTAGTCTATGGGGGGAGGGCGGCAATGGGGGGAGGGTTGGGAGGGGAACACCCATAAGGAAGGGGAGGGGGGAGGGGGATGTTTGCCCGGAAACCGGGAAAGGGAATAACACTCGAAATGTATATAAGAAATACTCAAGTTAATAAAAAAAAAATCAAAAAAAAAAATGGGGTCAGAGCTAAACAAAGAATTCACAGCTGAGGAATGCCGAATGGCTGAGAAACACCTAAAAAAATGTTCAACATCTTTAGTCATAAGGGAAATGCAAATCAAAACAACCCTGAGATTTCACCTCACACCAGTGAGAATGGCTAAGATCAAAAACTCAGGTGACACCAGATGCTGGCGAGAATGTGGAGAAAGAGGAGCACTCCTCCATTGTTGGTGGGATTGCAGACTGGTACAACCATTCTGGAAATCAGTCTGGAGGTTCCTCAGAAAATTGGACATTGAACTGCCTGAGGATCCAGCTATACCTTTCTTGGGCATATACCTAAAAGATGCCCCAACATATAAAAAAGACACGTGCTCCACTATGTTCATCGCAGCCTTATTTATAATAGCCAGAAGCTGGAAAGAACCCAGATGCCCTTCAACAGAGGAATAGATACAGAAAAGGTGGTACATCTACACAATGGAATATTACTCAGCTATCAAAAACAATGATTTTATGAAACCATAGGCAAATTGTTGGAACTGGAAAATATCATCCTGAGTGAGGTAACCCAATCACAGAAAAACACACATGGTATGCACTCATTGATAAGTGGCTATTAGCCCAAATGCTTGAATTACCCTAGATGCCTAGAGCAAATGAAACTCAAGACGGATGATCAAAATGTGAATGCTTCACTCCTTCTTTAAAAGGGGAACAAGAATACCCTTGGCAGGGAATAGAGAGGCAAAGATTTAAACAGAGACTGAAGGAACACCCATTCAGAGCCTGCCCCACATGTGGCCCATACCTATACAGCCACCCAATTAGACAAGATGGATGAAGCAAAGAAGTGCAGGCCGACAGGAGCCGGATGTAGATCGCTCCTGAGAGACACAGCCAGAATACAGCAAATACAGAGGCGAATGCCAGCAGCAAACCACTGAACTGAGAATAGGACCCCCGTTGAAGGAATCAGAGAAAGAACTGGAAGAGCTTGAAGGGGCTCGAGACCCCATATGTACAACAATGCTAAGCAACCAGAGCTTCCAGGGACTAAGCCACTACCTAAAGACTATGCATGGACTGACCCTGGACTCTGACCTCATAGGTAGCAATGAATATTCTAGTAAGAGCACCAGTGGAAGGGGAAGCCCTGGGTCCTGCTAAGACTGAACCCCCAGGGAACTAGACTGTTGGGGGGAGGGCGGCAATGGGGGGAGGGTGGGGAGGGGAACACCCATAAGGAAGGGGAGGGGGGAGGGGGATGTTTGCCCGGAAACCGGGAAAGGGAATAACACTCGAAATGTATATAAGAAATACTCGCTAATAAAAAAAAAGAAAATCAGAAAATAAAAAAAAGAAATACTCAAGTTAATAATAAAAAAAAAGAAAAGAAAAAAAAGAAGCCCTTCCTAACAGGAACCTGGTATGGCTGTCCCCTGAGAGACTCTGCCAGAGCATGACCAATACAGATGATCACTGTTAACCATTGGGCTGAGCAAAGGAACCCCCAGTGGAGGAATTAGGAGAAGGCCTGAAGAAGCTGAGCGTGTTTGCAACCCCATAGGAAGGACAACAAATATCAACCAACCAGATGCCCCAAAGCTCCCAGGGACTAAACCACCAACCAAAGAGTTCATATGGAGGGACTCATGGCTCTAGCTGCATATGTAGCAGAGGATTGTCTTATCTGGTATCAGTAAGAGGGGAGGCCTTTGGTCCTGTGGAGACTGGATACCCCCAATGTAGGGGAATGATAGGTGAGTGAGGCAGTAGTGGGGGGAGGGAGCTCCCTCATAGAAGCAGTGGGAGGGGGGATGGGATAGGGGGTTTGTGGAAGGGATACTGGGAAGGGGGATAACATTTGAAATGTAAATAAATACAATAACCAATAAAAAAGTAAATTTAAAATGCAAAAAAAAGAAAAAGAAAGCAAAGGAGAAGAAAATAAAGAGATAGGGGAAATTAGGAGACTTTAGGCATAAAACAATACTTAGAGCCATGTGAGAACCCATAACTATATTCTCAATAGTGGCACATGTTTGAAGGAGCTGAGGTAGTAGGATCAAAAAGTAAAGGCCAGTCTGGGCTACAGAATAAAATCCTATCTCCTCCAAAAAAAAAAATCACTCTCAGACTGTCTAATTGATGGCACTAAATAAATCTAAATAAATTTTGGAGACAAAATGTTTTGTGGAAATATTATTAAATCACTGGTTGTACAGTTTATAGATATTATTTAGTATATTCCAAAATATCTCCTAATTATCAACACTACCCCGGCAAAACAGGATTGGTGTGCATTCAATAATCAGTATGTCAAAGACTCCTTGAAGACCAACCTCCAAATGTGCATTATTCAATTATCTCATGCAATAGTTCTATTGCTGTGACCAAAACAACTTATAGAAGAAAGTGTTTATTGAGGGTTTGCTTAACGTCCCAGAAGTTTAGATCATAATCAATCATCATGGTTTGAAGTACAACAGGTAGACAGGAATGTTGCTGCAGCAGTGGGTGAGAATCTCTATCCTGATGTAAGGAGGCGGAGAAAGTTGTTCTGCTAATTATGGTTAAAGTTCACCATGACTGGATAGCTTCTGGGTTTGGTACAATGTGGGAGACTCCCTTCATTAGCAAGTTTTCTCCTTCTCTGGTCTTGTCTGGGCAATTCTAAGACCACATATATGCCTCTATCTCAGGAAAGCCAGCCATGTACCCTCAAATAGTTTATAGGATCAATTTCCTTTCTCCTTACAGAACCTGTTTAGCCAACATCTGAGATTCTTGAAATGCTTCCCCATGTTAATGAGGCATTCCACGTACCCTAATTCCCAGCCAATGACCTTTGCTCATCCTGATGTCCCTACACTCAATCCCCCAATACTTTATAATAATCTTTTAATCACCCTAAGTTGATCTGCCTACTGACTGCAGGTCCCCATGTGGTTGCTTCACTGTATTGTTGTCGCCAAATCCCCTATTAGATGTCTCTGCTTCCACTGTCCTCATCGATTGTTTTGGCTAAGGATTAATAAAAGCATGGAGACCCACAGAAAGTGCCTAGGTTTGTTGTGGCCTTTTGAAACCTCAAAGTGCCTTCCTTTCCCCAGTGATACATCTCCTCTAACAGACCACACTTCTTAACCCTTCCCAAAATACCATTCCCACCAACTAGAGACCAAGCAGTCAAATATAGAGTCTATGGAGACCATTTTTATTCAAATCATTACATAGGCTTTAAATACTTTCAGGTTGTTATTTGCTCCTTTCAGGGCAGAATAAATCCTTTTCCTAACTAGAAAGCTACCACCCTATGACTGACCCATTTTTGCCCCCCAGTTTCCATCCTATTTCTATCCCACTTCATTCTACTGTGTCCTCAAACCTCCAAAACTGATTGACTTCTTCAACTTGGAAAACTTCATTTATCTTGTGAAGGAACTCTGTTTTTTATTTTTCCAGAAAATTTCATGAAAATGTTCATCTCTATGCTCTCAGAAAAAAATAGAGAGGACTAATAAAGTTATAAAACTAAGACTAAAATCATTATCAGAAATTATTGGACTTTCAGATTTTAAATTATTACAATTTGCTCTGACGCTCTCTGGGATCCACAGGTTACCTTCTTATAAAATCATCATAGGTTATTACATTTCTTTAGGATAACAAGCAAAGTTAATTATGATTTATTACTACAAGGGAGTCAATCTATTCTTCAAACTTTTTCTAGAAGCAATAGGTGCATTTCTAAAACATTCACCTAAAAGCCTCTACATAACTTAAAATCTTTAGAATCACTCTTTTCTAAAAGATGGAGGCCTTGATTTGAAAGAGCTTTTCAGCAAGCCTTGGCAATACACATCCATAATGCCAGCACTCTAGATGCTGAAACAGGAAGACCTCAAGTTGGAAGGCAGCCCAGGCTGTATAGTAAGAATCTATGTCTCAGAAAAACAAACAAATCTTTTATCAGGTGTTGGTAATGACTGACATATCAATAAAATGTTAAGTTATGTCTTTCTGTTTCCACCTGCACCCAAAACTGACACTGGGGCACAGATCTCTATACCAAATCCCATGGGAGAGAACTGAACTCTCAGAAGGGAGGACAATCCTGAGAGCACAGGTGAGACCACCACTTCTGTCCACATTCCTGACCCAAGAGGAATATATCAGCAACCCTTTGGCCACAGCTTATGCTGTAAGATCAAGAAGCAAGGAACATAGAAAATCACAGATATAGTGTAAGTGGATTCAATGCAATCCCATCAAAATTCCAACTCAAGTATTCATAGAGTTAGAAAGGGCAATGTGCAAATTCATTTGGAATAACAAAAAACACAAGATAGCAAAAACTATCCTCAACAATAAAAAAAACTTCTGGGGGAATCACCATCCCTAACCTCAAGCAGTATTACAGAGCAATAGTGATAAAAACTATATGGTATTGGTACAGAGACGGGCAGGTAGATCTATGGAATAGAATTGAAGACCCAGAAATGAACTCACACACCTCTGGTCACTTGATTTTTTACAAAGGAAGCAAAACTATCCAATGGAGAACCGACAGCATTTTCAACAAATGGTGCTGGTTCAAATGGAGGTCAGCATGTAGAAGAATGCAGATCAATCCATTCCTACAAAGCTTAAGTCCAAGTGGATCAAGGACGTCCACATCAAACCAGATACATTCAAACTAATAATAGAAAAAGTGGGGAAGAGTCTAGAAAACAGGGGCACTGGAGAAAATATCCTGAACAAAACACCAATGGCTTATGCTATAAGATCAAAATCAATAAATGGGATCTCATAAAACTGCAAAGCTTCTGTAAGGCAAAGGAAACTGTCATTAAGACAAAACGACAACCAACAGATTGGGAAAAGATCTTTACCAATCCTAAGTCTGATAGAGGGCTAATATAAAAAATGTACAAAGAACTCAAGAAGTTGAGACTCCAGAGAGCCAAATAACCCTATTAAAAATTGGGTACAGAGCTAAAGAAATAATTCTCAACTGTGGAATATCAAATGGCTGAGAAGCACCTAAAGAAATGTTCAACCTCCTTTGTCATCAAGGAAATACAAATCAAAACAACCCTGAGATTCCACCTCACAACAGTCAGAATGGCTAAGATCAAAAACTCAGGTGACAATAGATGCTGTCAAGAAAGAGGAACACTCCTCCATTGTTGGTGGGATAGCAAGCTGGTACAACCACTCTGCAAATCAGTCTGGAGGTTCCTCAGGAAATTGGACATTCCACTACCTGAGGACCTAGTTATACCTTTCCTGGGCATATATCCAAAAGATACTCCAACATACAACAAAGACACATGCTCCACTATGTTCATAGCAGCCTTATTTATAATAGCCAGAAGCTGAAAAGAACCCAGATGCCCTTCAACAGAGGAATGGATTCAAAAAATGTGGTACATCTACACAATGGAGTACTACTCAGCTATCAAAAACAATGTCTTCATGAAATTTATAGGCAAATAATATGAACTAAAAATATCATCCTGAGTGAGGTAACCCAATCACAGAAAAACACACTTGGTATGCACTCACTGATAAGTGGATATTAGCCCAAAAGCTCAAATTACCCAAGATGCAATCCACAGCCTACAGGAAGCTCAAGAAGCAGGATGACTAAAATGCAGATGCTCCCACTCCTTCTTAAAAGGGGAAAAATATCCATAGGAGGGGATATGTAAGCAAAGTTTAGAGCAGTGACTGAAGGAATGGCCATTCAGAAACTGACCCACATGTGGTCCATATATATACAGCCACCAAAACTAGATAAGATAGATGAAGCTAAAAAGTGATGCTCTAAGGGACCGGATATAGATGTGTCCTGAGAGACACATCCAGAGCATGTCCAATACAGAAATGAATGCTAGCAGCAAACCATTGAACTGAGAAGAGGACCAACTTGGGGGGAATTAGAGGAAGGATTGAAAGAGATGAAGGAGCTTGCAACCCCGTAAGAAAAACAATGCCAACCAACCAGAGCTTCCAGGGACTAAACCATGGCTGAAAGACTATACATGGGCTGACCCAGGGCTCCAACTGCATATGTAGCAGAGAATAGCCTTGTTGGGGCACCAGTGGAAGGGGAAGTCCTTCATCCTGCCAAAGTTGAACCCCCCAGTGCAGGGGAATGTGGGGGGGGCAGTAAGGGATGTGGATGGGAGAATACCTGTATGGGGGAGGGGGGCTTATGGACAGGAAACCGGGAAAGGAAATACCATTTGAAATATAAGGATATATATCTAATAAAAAAAACACCATTAAGAGGTTGGTGTCCTAAAAGTGACCTGCTATTTGTTGAGATGATACTGATGATCCCACGTCCTTTCATTCTGTAGGTTCTACAGTCCATATCCTGAAGCAGTGATCCTGTCAGAACACACATAGAAACACTCAACACTGAGGGCTGAGAAAATGGCTTGGTGGGTAAGAGCATTTGCTCTACATACATAAGAATCTGAATTTAAATCCCCAGCACCCACAATTAACTTAGCATTGTGACTAGGGACAGGCAAATCCCAGAGACTGCCTGACTGAATTGGCTCTGACCTATCCATGAATGCATATGGGCACATGCACCTGCATATTCACATAAGGGCAACCTCCCCACCCAAGAAATGTCCAACCCTTTTCATCCTTGGCTTGTGAGGTAAAGCATCTGGAGAAAGACTGGCTTCAGTGCTCCATGCTAGCTCAGTCTTAATCCTCCACTGTCTGCTGGACATTGGACTTCCTTGTCTGGCTCCCAGCCCTGGAGGACCCAATACTTCCTGCTTCTTGTATATCCCTGTTTCTTCCTTTTTCTGTCCCACTCTCTCCTCCTTCCCCTGCCCCCTTTCCCTCCCATTCCTTCCTTCCTTGCTCCAGGAGAGATTCTCAGGGACACATAGTTTCTGTATCAGATTGATTTTATTTTCACCAGTGTCAAAGCACTGTGTAGTGACTACTGCATCTACACAGTTTGACATTTTCCAGATGCCAGACCTTTGAACGGATTTCTAGTTTGGGTGGCTTGCTCACTCTATTGGCTTTCATCATCACTAGTTGACACAGTGGAGCTGTCTGCACTGCTCTGTTCTGGTCCCATTTCATTGCTAGGCATCACGACGGCGGTAGCGTCCGAATAGTTCTTCACCTTTGGCGGGTTTAGTCTTCTTTGTGGGTGGTGCGGTTTTCTCTGAAGTGTTATTTTCTGGAATTCTTGGCAGGGTTCTCTTGGCCTTCTTTGTCGTCTTCTGCACCTGGAAGTTCAACTGAGTAAAGGGCATTTCAGTCTTAGACAAGCTGGAATAGTGAAGAGAACTGTAGGAGAAGGGCTATGGGCTAAGGGGGTAAATGTCAGGCCAAGAAAGGGTTAGGAGTGCTGGGGGAGGGAAAATCACCAGAGAAAAGACTCTATTTAACTTAGGCCTTCTTACCTTCCCACTACATTTGGAACCGGACTCACGACTCTTCTCTCCAGTTCTGGTTTGGGCTTGACGGCAGTTTTTAGCTTTCTTGGGTTTCGCACTTGAAGTTGATGGCTGGACATCTGGTGTATTATTCTGTGATTTTTTGTTTGCTTTCGCAATGTTGAAAGCTAGCGTGTTCTGGTCCAGAGCTCTCAGAGGCACAGTCTTATGAACCTACCCTGAACAATGGGAGGCCACACCCCTGAGTCCTGATTGGTCAGCAAGTCCCTTCTCAGCTAATCATGGTGGATGAGCTGCTTTGATATTCCAAAGCACCTTGCTGCTGGTGGGAGCAGGCGCTGGGGTGGAGATCACTCTTGTTTGGGGGGATCCTATGAAGGAAATAGTGTCTGGATACAGACCTGAGGCTTTTCTTGAACATCTCCAAGGGACTCGTGCCACCCTTTTTTATATTCCCATCTTTAGTTGTGATAGAACTTTATGTGGCAGAGGGTTTTCCCCCAATCAACTCTTCCATAAACGCCCCTCTCCCCTGCACTCAACGGTTCATTCCATCATGTCTCATACTCCTTAGTTATTAACAATTAGCTAGACTTTTGGCCTATTATACCTTCCAAATTTAATTCCAAATCCTTCCAAAATTATTGAAGTGTCAGTGTTTATGGGAATCACTGTGTAAATGAAAACAAAAAGAATATATTCATGAAGAATATCTTCCTACCTGGTGAATTTGGCATTCAAACCTGACACTTGGTAACATGGTGTGATGGCTAGTTTTTAAAAACTATTTTATTTATTTATGTCTCAAATGTTGTCACCCTTTTCCAGAGTTCCTGACCCAATTCATGTTCCTTTTCCCTCTGAGAGGGTGCTCCCCTCCCCTGTGGCCATCCCCCTTTTCTGGAGCATGAAGTCTTTACAGGCTTAGGCACATCCTCTCCCACTGAGGCCAGACAAGGCATTCAGTCCTCTGCTACATATGTGTCAGGGGCCTCTGACCAGCCAGTGTATGCACTTTGGTTGGTGGCTTAGTCTCTGGGAGCTCCCAGGGGTCCTGGTTAGTTGACACTGTTGGCCTTCTTATGAGTTTGTCATTCCCTTCAGCTCTTCAATCCTTCCCATAACTCTTCCATAGGGTTCCACGATATCAGGCTAATGCTTAGCTGACTATAAATATGTGTATCTGTCTCAATCTGTTGCTGGTAGAATCTCTCAGGGGACAGCCATGCTAGGCCCCTGTTTGCAAGAACAGCATATCATCAGTAATAGTGTCCAGCTGTAGTGTTTCCCTGTGAGATGGATCCTAACTAAATTGGGCCAGTTAGTGGCCCACAATTCCTTTAGTTTCTGATCCATTTTGTCCCTGCATTTCTTTTAGACAAGAACAATTCCAGGTCAAAATTTTGAATGTGGATTGTCGTCCTCCTCCCTCCACTGTATAACCACTGGAAGTGGACTTTTCAGGCCACATCTCCTTACTGTTGGGTATTTTGGCTAAGGTCGCCCACATTGAGTCCTGGGCACCTCTCACGTCCCAGGTCTCTGGGATGTTCTAGAGGTCCCCCCACTGATAGAAGCTGCATATATTCATTTATTCTCCTGCCCCCTCCCCTGGGCTTCTCTTCTCTCCTGTCTCCCCTGTGAAGGTTTGTATATGCTTGGCCCAGGGAGTGCCACTATTAGGAGGTGTGGCCTTGGTGGAGTGTGTGCCACCACATCTGCATCTGGAACATGCTTTGTTCCAGGCTGACCTTGAATTCACAGAGTTGCTTGCCTCAGTCTTTTGGGATTAAAAGCATGTACTACCTTGCCTTGGCCTAATCTTTTCATAGCCACTTAGCCTCAAGGTCACCATGTCAAGATCTGGGTCAGAAGCCTGTGTCTTCCAGCCTCCAGATCTGTATCACAGGTGTGCCCTCCATTTCTGGATTGTAGTTCATTACAGTTGTAGTCAAGTTGACAACTAGGAATAACCATCACACCCCCCATATCTGATCCTGCCCCTATTTCCTCTCCCCTCTCGCACTCCGGTCCCTCCCTCCCTCTGCCTCCCATGATTATTTGATTCCCCATACTAAGTGGGATTCAAGTATCCTCCTTTGGGCCTTCCTTCTTGTTTAACTTCTTTGGGTCTATGGGGTGTATTTTGGGTATTCTGTACTTTATGACTAATATCCACTTACAAGTGAGTATATACCTGGATGTCCTTTTGGGTCTGTGCTACATCACTCAAGGTGATAATTTCTAGTTCTATCCATTTGCCTGATAAATTCATGGTGTTCTTGTTTTTAATAGTTGAATAGTACTCCATTGTGTAAATGAACCACATTTTCTGTATTTCTCTGGTTGAGGGACATCTGGGTTGCATCTAGTTTCTGGCTATTATGAATAAGGCTGCTGCAAACATAGTGGAGCATGTTTCCTTAGAATATGGTGGAGCATCTTTTGGGCATTTGCCCAGGAGTGGTATAGCTGGGTCTTCAGGTAGAACTATTTCCAGTTTTCTGAGGAACTGCCAGATTGATTTGCAAAATGTTTGTACCAGTTTGCAATCCCATCAGTGACGGAGGAATGTTGCTAGTTTTATGATAACTTGGCAAGCTAAAGTCATCTGAGAGGAGGAAACCTCAATTAAGAGAAAGCCTCCATAAGATGTGTCTGTAGACAAGCCTGTAGTGCATTTTCTTAATTAGTGAATGAAGTGAGATGTCCCAACCTATTCTGGGTGGTGGTTCTGAGCTGTATAAGAAAGCCGGCTAAGCAAGTCATGAGAAGCAGGCAGAACCCCTCCATGGCCTCTGCATTAACTCCTGTCTCTAGGTTCCTGCCCTGCTTTAGTTTCTGTCATGACTTCCTTCACTGACAGACTACTGTGTGGAAGTGTAAGCAGAATAAACCCTTTCCACCCCAAGTTGCTATGGTCATGGTTACAGCAATGGTAAGCCTGACTAAGACACATGACTCTCCATTTATAAACAGGGATTGGGGAGAACTGGCCACTCTCAAAGACTGTACATTTGCCTTATTTGTTCTTAGACTCTGGCTAGACTATTATTGAAACTGACACTATTCTTTCTATTTTATTTTAATTTACTGTATTTTATTTTACTTTTTATTGGATATGTTTATATTTACATTTCCCGATTTCCCCTCCATACACTCCCTCATTTGCCCTCCCCCTTCTTCTATGAGAGTGTTCCCCATCAAACCACGCACCCCTTCCTGCCTCCCCACCCTGACATTTCACTACACTGAGGAGTAGTCCAACCTTGGCAGGACCAAGGGCTTCTCCTCCCATTGGTGCCCAAAAAGGCCATCCTCTGCTACATATGCAGTTGGAACTTCCGGTCTGTCCATGTGTACTCTTTGAATGGTGCTTTAGTCCCTGGGAGCAGTGGTTGGTTGGCATTGTTCTTATGGGGTTGCAAGCCCCTTCAGCTCCTTCAATCCTTTCTTTAACTCCTCCAATGGGGACCACATTCTCAGTTCAATCGTTAGCTGCAAGCATCTGCCTCTGTATTTGTCATACTCTGGCAGAGCCTCTTAGAGACAGCTATATCAGACTTCTGTCAGCATACATTTCTTGGCATAAGCAATATTGTCTAGGTTTGGTATATATATGGGTTATTATATATATGGTTTGGTATGTATATGGGCAGGATCCCCAGGTGAGGCAGTCTCTGGGTTGCCTTTCCTTCAGTCTCTGCTCCTAACTTTGTTTCCACATTTCCTCCTATGAATATTTTTGTTCCCCCTTCTAAGAGGCATTTGCACTTTAGCCGTCCTTCTTGACCTTCATGTGGTCTGTGGATTGTATCTTGTGTATTCCAAAAAAGTTTCTCTCCATTTAATTTGATGTTAGCTACTGGTTTGCTGTAGATTTTACTATATTTGTATATGAGCCTTGATTTCCTGACCTTTCCAGGACTTTTATCATGAAGGGGTGTTGAGTTTTGTCATATGCTTTCTCAGCATTTAATGAAAGGATCATGTGGTTCTTATCTTGGAGTTTGTTTATATAATAGATTGCATTGATGGATTTCCATGTATTAAACCATCCCTGCATCCCTGGGATGAGGCCTACTTGATCATGATGGAAGATTGTTTTGATGTGTTCTTGGATTTGGGTTGCAAGAATTTTATTGAGTATTGTTGCATCAGTATTCATATGGGAAATTGTCCTGAAGTTCTCTTTCTTTGTTGGATCTTTGTGTGGTTTAGGTATAAGAGTAATTGTGGCTTCATAGAAGGAATTTGATAGTGCTCTGTCTGTTTCTATTTTGTGGAATAGTTTGGATAGTATTAGTATGAGGTCATCTATGAATGTCTGATAGAATTCTGCACTGAACCCATCTGGACCTGGGCTCTTTTTGGTTGGGAGACTTTTAATAAATGCTTCTATTTCTTTAGGAGTTATAGGGTTGTTTAGATCATTTATTTGTTCCTGGTTTACCTTTGGTACCTGGTATCTGTCTAGAAAATTGTCCATTTCCTCTAGATTTTCCAGTTTTGTTGAATATAGGCTTTTGTAGTAGGACTTGATTTTTTTAATTTCCTCAGACTCTTGTTGTTATGTCTCCCTTTTCCTTTCCTATTTTGTAAAATTGGACACACTCTCTGTGCCCTCTGGTTAGTCTGGCTAAGGGTTTATCTATCTTGTTGATTTTCTCAAAGAACCAGTTCAGTTTTGGAGAAGGTACCATGAGGTGCTGAGAAGAAGGTATATCCTTTTGTTTTAGGATGGAATATTCTATAAATATTTGTTAAATCCATTTGGTTCATAACTTCTGTTAGTTTCTCTATGTCTCTGTTTAATGTCTGTTTCCATGATCTGTTCATTGATGAGAGTGGGGTGTTGAAACCTCCTACTATTATTGTGTGAGGTGCAATGTGTGCTTTGAACTTTAGTAAGGTTTCTTTTATGAATGTAGGTGCCCTTGTATTTGGAGCATAGAAATTCAGGATTGAGAGTTCATCTTGGTGGATTTTTCCTTTGATGAATATGAAGTGTTCTTCCTTATCTTTTTTATTGACTTTGGTTGAAAGTCAATTTTATTTGATATTAGAATGGCAACTCTAGCTTGTTTCTTAGGGCCATTTGCTTGGAAAGTTGTTTTCTAGCCATTTACTCTGAGGTAGTGTCTGTCTTTGTCTCTGAGGTGTGTTTCCTGCATACAACAGAATTCTGGGTTCTCTTTATGTATCCAATCTGTTGGTCTATGTCTTTATATTGGGGAATTGAGTCCGTTGATGTTGAGAGATATTAAGGAATTGTGATTGTTGCTCCCTGTTACTTTTGTTGTTAGAGGTAGAATTATGTTTGTGTGTCTCTCTTATAGTTTCATTGCAAGGAGATTATTTTCTTGCTTTCTATACACTGTAGTTTCTCTCCCGGGTTGGAGTTCTCCATCAATTATCCTTTGTAGGGCTGGATTTATAGAAAGATATTGCATAAGTTTGGTTTTGTCATATAATATCTTGGTTTCTCCAAGTATGTGAATTGAGAGTTTTGCTGGATACAGTAGCTTGGTCTGGCATTTGGTTCTCTTAGGTTCTGAATGACATCATCCAGGATCTTCTGGCTTTCGTGGTGTCTGGTCAGAAGTCTGGTGTAATTCTTATAGATCTGCATTTATATTTCACTTGACCTTTTCCCCTTACTGCTTTTAATATTCTTTCTTTGTTTTGTGCATTTGGTGTTTCAACTATTATATGATGGGAGGAATTTCTCTTCTGGTCCAATCTATTTGGAGTTCTGTAGGCTTCTTTTATGTTTATGGGCAACTCTTTCTTTAGGTTAGGGAAGTTTTCTTCTAAACTTTTGTTGAATATATTTGCTGGCGCATTAAGTTGGGAGTCTTCATTTTCTTCTACACCTATTATCCTTAGGTTTGATCTTCTCATTGTGTCCTGGATTTCCTAGATGTTTTGGGCTAGGAACTTTTTGCATTTTACATTAACTTTGACAGTTGTGTCAATGTTTTCTATGGTTATTTCTGCCCCTGAGATTCTCTCTTCTATCTCTTGTATTCTGTTGGTAATGCTTGTATCTATAGCTCCTTGTCTCTTACTTAGGTTTTCTATATCACGGGTTGTCTCCCTTTTGTGCTTTCTTTATTGTTTCTATTTCCATTTTTAAATGGTTTTGTTTAATTCCTTCACCTGTTTGGTTGTGTTTTCCTGTAATTCTTTCAGGGAATTTGTGAGTTCTTTATGTCCTTCTTAAAATCCTCCATCATTACCATAAAATGTGATTTTAAATCTAAATCTTGCTTTTCTTGTGTGTTTGGATATCCAGTATTTTCTCTGGTGGGAGAACTGGGCTCTGATGTTGCCAGGTAGTCTTGGTTTCTATTGCTTAGGTTCCTGCCCTTGCCTCTAGCCATTGGGTTGTCTCTGGTGTTTGCTTGTCTTGTTGTTTCTGATAGTGTCTTGACCCTCCTGTAGGCCTCTGTGTCAGCACTCCTGTAGAACTGTTTTCCTGTTTTCTTTCAGCCTTTACTAAGAACAGATGCTCTGATTTCAGGAGTGTAGGCGCTCCTGGTGACTGTCTTCCAGCTCTAGGTGCCAGCAGGAACCAAAAAGGTCCTGCCTCTGATTGCTCCTAGGTCCTTGCACCCAGGGGGCACAGTTGCCACTAGGCAATTCCCTCTTGGGTCTGGAATGTGGGCACAGGGTAGTCTCCTCTGACTTCTCAGGAGTGCCCACTTCTGAGAGTCCAGTTCTCTCCCACCACGGGATTTGGGTGTAGGGAGCTGTTTGGCCAGTTCAGTTCAGTCCTGGGTGCAGATCAGAACCACAGGTACTGGTGACTGACTGTTCCTATATTCCTTTGTCCAGAGGCACTGTGCATTTTTCCCTTGAACCAGGGATGTGGGCAGAGGTGTGCAGAAGTGGCAGTCTGTCATGAGGTCTCAGGATGTCTGTACTTCTGGGTGTTTGGCTCTCTTTCCCACTGTGGGATGGTCCTAATGGTGTTTTTTATACCCTACTCTAGATTAAGCAATTTAAAGACTTTCAGAATGGCCAAACACACCAATAAAACAGATCAGTAGTGGCAGTAGTGGCAGCATATGTACCTAGCCTAGCTAGCATGAAACCCTAGATTTGAACTCCAACACTGCATAAACTGTTTGCATATTAGAACCCCAGAAATACACTTGGAAAGTAGAAACAGCAAGACCAAAACAAGTTCCAGGCTAACTTGGATACCTGTCTAAATAAATAAAATACTCAATAGCACCCCCAAAGGAAAATATTAGTGTCTAGAAACAAAAAATATGTGGCACTGATAGCCCAAAACCTTTAAAACTTTGGACTTTGGAGGCAGAGTAAGGCTATGGATTGGTCCACCTCCAATGCTTTCAAAAAAACAAAGAGCATGAACTAGACACTATAGCAAACTTTCAAATACTATACCTGCCCTTTCAAATATCTTTACACTTTAGATTTATTTTTTTCATCCATAGGTGTAGTGTCATCTTAGAAAAAGAAAACAACAAAATGTGCTTGTTTATAAAATGTGTAGTGTTTGATGCATTTTGTCACATGTAGACATTACCTAAACATTAGGTAACATTACCTAAAGAATAAGAGTGAGCATCTTCTTTGAAAAGATAACAGTTTAATTTTAGCAAATTACTTAAATAAATCATAGAACGTCTCAAATATTTATTATTATTTCCACACTATAACTGATGTAGGATAAAGTATAAGTTGCCTATAAAGTTACTAACTGAGAGCATGTGAAAAAACTAAATGCACTCACTTTATAAAGAAAAACTCCATCAGAGTCCCTCTTGATATCCATTGCAAGCACAGTTACCTCCCTTTTCTACTCCTGGAATTTAGGAAACTCTTTTGCTACAATAATTGGGTATTCCAAAAATGTTACCCAAGTGGAACACTTGATTTTTAACCTAACATTAGTCTTTTCACTTAGTACAAGCCCTCTGAGACTCACATATGCTGTATATAGTAGTTATGGGGAAAGAGTATGCATTTTGTTTTTGAGAAGTAGTACAAGGTATCCATATATCACAACTTAATCACTTTTTTATTTGTTGAGACAGACTCAAGTTATATAGCCCAAGACAGCCATAACTTACAATCCTCCTGCCTCAGACACCTAAGATTGGAAGTTTAAGCATATATGAGAACACCCAACCCCATTATTCATTTAAGACACTGGGTGCCTGGAGCTGGTGCTGAGACACAGGTCTCTGTATCTAGATCCTGTGGGTAGAGAGCTTGACTCTCAGAATTATGGACAATCCTGAGAGCACAGGTGAGACCACCACTTCTGTTCACATTCCTGGCCCAAGAGGAAACAACCTAGAACCCCCTGGACACAGGAACTGAGGAGCAGACTGGGACAGGATCCTTTCAGTTTCCAGCTGCACTCAGAACTGATGCTGAAACAGAGCCCTGTGTACCCAGATCTGGCTGAAAGAAAACAGATCTACAGGAGTACTGACACTCAGGCTTACAGGAGGGTCAAGACACTGTTAGAAACAGCTAACTCTAGAGACAAACAGATGATGAGAGGCAAGGACAAGAACCTAAGCAATGGAAACCAAGGCCACTTAGCATCATCACAACCAAGTTCTCCCACCACAACAAGCCCTGGACACCCCAACACACCGGAAAAGCAAGATTTGGATTTAGAATCACAACTTATGATGATGTTAGAGGACTTTAAGAAGGACATAAATAACTCCCTTAAAGAAATACAGGACAACACAGATAAACAGGTAGAAACTCTTAAAGTAGAAACACAAAAATCCCTTAAAGAATTACAGGAAAACACAACCAAACAGGTGAAGGAATTGAACAAAACCATCCAGGATCTAAACAATGGAAATAGAAACAATAAAGAAGTCACAAATGGAAACAGCCCTGAAGACTTTTTAGAATTTGATGAAAATGAAGGCACAACATACCCAAACTTATAGGGCACAATGAAAGTAGTGCTAAGAGGAACACTCATAGCTCTGAGTACCCTCAAAAAGAAACTGGAGTGAGCATTCATTAGCAACTTGACAGAACACCTAAAAGCTCTAGAACAATAAGGAGCAAATACACCAATAGAAGCACACAGCAGGAAATAATCAAACTCTGGGCTGAAATCAACCAAGTAGAAACCAAAAGAACTATACAAAGAATCAAAAAACCACGAATTGTTTCTTTCATAAAATCAACAAGATAGATAAAACCTTGCCAGACTAATCAAAAGGCACACCGAGTATATCCAAATTAACAAAATCAGAAATGAAAAGGGAGACATAACAACAGAAACCAAGGAAATTCAAAACTTCAGCAGATCCTACTACAAAAGCCTATATTCCATAAAACTGGAAAATCTGGAGGAAATGGACAATTTTCTAGACAGATACCAGGTACCAAAATTAAATCAGGATCAAATAAACCATCTAAACAGCCCCATAATTCCTAAGGAAATAGAAGCCCAACCAAAAAAGTCTCCCAACCAAAAAGAGCCCAGGACCAGATGGGTTTAGTGCAGAAATCTATCTGTCCTTCATAGAAGACCTCATACCAATACCCCTCAAACTATTCCACAAAATAGAAGCAGAAGGAACACCACCCAATTCCTTCTATGAAGCCACAATTACTCTTATACCAAAACCACACAGTGACCCAACAAAGAAAGCTTCAGACCAATTTCCCTAATGAACATCGGCATAAAAATAGTCAATAAAATTCTCACCTACCAAATCCAAGTAAACATCAAAATGATCATCCATCATGATCAAGTAGGCTTCATCCTAGGGATAGAGGGTTGGTTTAAGATTCCATCAACATAATTCACTATATAAACAAACTCAAAGAAAGAAACCACATGATCCTCTCATTAGATGTTAAAAAAAAATTGACAAAATTCAACAACCCTTCATGTTAAAAGTCCTGGAAAAATCAGGAAATCAAGGTCCATAACTAAACATAGTAAAACTAATATTCAGCAAACCAGTAGCCAACATCAAACAAATGGAGAGAAAGTTGAAGCCATCCCACTAAAATCAGGCACTAGACAAGACTCTCTCTCTACTTATTCAATATAGTACTCAAAGTCCTAGCAAGAGCAATCAGACAACAAAAGGACATTAAGGGGATAGAAATTGAAAAGGAAGAAGTCACAATATCACCATTTGCAGATGATATGATAGTGTAATGAAGTGACCCCAAAAATTCCACCATAGAACTCCTAAACCAGATAACCAAATTCATCAAAGTGGCTGGATATAAAATTAACTCAAACAAACTGTTAGCCCTCCTCTACTCAAAGGATAAACAGGCTTGGAAAGGAATTAGTGAAACAACACCCTTCGCAATAATCACAAATAATATAAAATACCATGGTGTGACTCTAACCAAGCAAGTGAAAGAACTGTATGACAAGAAAATGTCCCTGAAGAAAAAAATTGAAAAAGATATCAGAAGAAGGAAAGAGCTCCCATGTTCGTGGATTTTCAGAATTAATATTTTAAAAATGGCCATCCTGCCAAAAGCAATCTACAGATTCAATGCAATCCCCTCAAAATTCCAACTCAATTCTTCATAGAGTTAGGAAGAGCAATTCGTAAATTCATTTGGAATACCAAGAATCCCAGGATAGCAAAAACTATCCTTAACTATAAAAGAACTTCTGGGCTAATCACCATCCCTGACCTCAAGCAGTATTACAGAACAATAGTGATAAAAAAATTGTATGATATTGGTACAGGGACAGGCAGGTAAATCAATGGAATAGAATTGAAGACACAGAAATGAACCCACACACCTGTGGTCATTTGATCTTTCACAGAGGAGCTAAAACCATCCAGTGGAAAAAAGATAGCATTTTCAACAAATGTTGCTGGTTCAACTGTTGGGCAGCATGTAGAAGAATGCAAATTGATCCATTCTTATCTCCGTGTACAAAGCTCAAGTCCAAGTGGATAAAGGACCTCCACATCAAACTAGATACACTCAAACTAATAGAATAACAAGTGGGGGAGAGCCTAGAACACATGGGCAGTGGGAAAAATTCCCATCAATGGCTTATGCTCTAAGATCAAGAATCAACAAATGGGACCTCATAAAACTGCAAAACTTCTTTAAGGCAGAGGACACTATCATTAGGACAAAAAGGCAACCAACAGATTGGGGAAAGATCTTTACCAATCCTACATCTGATAGAGGGCTAATATCCAATATATACAAGGAACTCAAGAAAGTAGACTCCAGAGAGCCAAATAACCTTATTAAAAAATGGGGTACAGAGCTAAACAAAGAATTCTCAGTTGAGGAATAGCGAATGGCTGAAAAGCACCTAAAGAAATGTTCGTCATCCTTAGTTATCAGGGAAATGCAAACCAAAACAACCCTGAGATTCCACCTGTACTTTAGCTTTTAAGAAGCACTGCAACCTGGGAATCTATCCCATATACAGTCACCAAAACCAGACACTATTGCTGATGCCAAGGAATCTGATATAACTGTCTCTTGAGAGGCTCTGCCAGAGCATGACAAATACAGAGGCAAATGGTCACAGCCAACCATTGAACTGAGAATGGGGTATTTAAGGAATTGAAGGGGTTTGTAACCCCATAAGAACAACCATACCAGCTAACCGGAGCTCCCAAGGACTAAACCACCATCCAAAGAGTACACATGGACAGACCCATGGCTCCAGCTGCATATGTAGCAGAAGACAGCCTTGTTGGACACCAATGGGAGGAGGAGCTCTTGGTCCTGCCAAGGCTGGACCCCCCAATGTAGGGGAATGTCAGGGTGCAGAGGTGAGAAGGGGCGGGTAGATTAGTGGGAGAACACCCTCATAGAAAAAGTGTGAGGGGAGATGGGATAAGGGGGTTATGGATGGGATGCTGGGAAGGAGGATAACATTTGAAAGGTAAATAAATAAAAAATATATCCAATTTAAAAAAAGAAAATACACAAAAGTGAAAAAAAAAGTCACAGCATTTTTGCTGGCATTCATGGTTTCCAAACCACAATATCTATGTCTTTTGAGTGTGTGTGTGTGTGTGTGTGTGTGTGTGTGTGTGTGTGTGTGTGTTAATTATGGGAGTGAAATATGTGGCCTCATGATGCATGTGCTCTGCCACTGACCTACATGCCAAACCATCAACCAAAAACATATATATGCTGATAGGAGCCTGATATAGCTGTCTTCTGAGAGGCTCTGCCTCTCAGAGGAATGTGTGTGTGTGTGTGTGTGTGTGTGTGTGTGTGTGTGTGTGTGTGTGTGTGTAAAATGTCACCTGTATGTCTAAAACAGGTCTACTGAATTCTGTAAAGTACTTCTGCTGACCAAATTATATAATTATACATATGTACTCCACTGAATATCTATATATTCCATATAGAATGTGTATAGTACACAATAATTAGATATATTATATAAAAATTATATACATAATCCAGTGGTCAGTATTAATTTTTTGTTTGTTCAATGGTCCCTGACTTTGTAAAGCTAAGCTCTCTCTCTATTTTTGAAGAACATAAATATTGCTGTGAACTTATCAGTGTTCTAGACCTATCACCACTCCTCTGAATCTCCTGACAAAGATTTGATAGCTGTTCTTATCAATTAGCAGGTTTTTCTGGCACTTAAGTTTCCCATAGATAATCAATTCTCCATCTTCAGCCTTGTAAAAAGTAGGCTTTCACCTCTCATGTACCAAATATTGAGGTCATTAAAATCCTATAAGCAAAACAGAGCCAAAACTAGATACATCCACTGGGATCAGCATAGCCATGACAATTTTCTCTTTTTGGAAACATGCAAGATTTGTTTACAGAGACTGCATGATTTAATGGAGGAAATCCATTCACAAATGACATAACACTAATTCATGTCTATTACACTAAATTAATTATATATATATATACATATATATATATATATATACATATAATCTCAATACAAGCTGTGCTCCAACAAAATAGTATTCCTCATGTGAATATCAGGTTTCTATCTATATAATATACAATGTTTTTTTTCTATCAGGGGTAATTAGAGATTTCTAGATATCTGAAACTACTGCCCACCTACCTGGTAAATGATGTTTCTATCAAAAATGGCTAGAAGACTCCAAAATAAAATGAGGTCTAATTATTCTAGAAAACTTCCAAGAGGAATAATATTTCTCACATGAGCTCTAACCTCTCAACTGGGCATTATACAACAGAAAAGATGAGTAAGTCAATACTTGTCTCTGTAGCTGAATTCATGAAATTATAATACTCTTTTCTAGAAATCAAGAAACTAGTCTAAATTCATTAACTAGAATTATCATGAACAACTGTATAGCCTTTTATTTTCTCTTAACCAACAAAGAGAAAGTTTGTGCTCTTGTCAACCTTTTGTTGCATTTGTATAAGTAGTGACACCCAGAACAGTCTATAACTAAGATGTCTCCTATATGTCTAAAACAGGCCTACTGAATTCTGTAAAGTACTTCCGCTGCCCAAATTACATAAGCTAGGACTCTGGCTAGGGACTAATAGATGTTTATAATAACTGATTATGTTACAGTTGCCTGATATAACATGTTCATACTCTTAAATACTAAAAATAAACAGTCAAAGTCATGTCTGATGGTCCAAAAGTTCATCCTACAACAGAAGCAAACTTAATGGTGGTTTACCCACAGATGGCAGCCAAAGGGACATTTCTGAGCTCAATAACCAAACTGTTGGCAAATGGTGAAAATCTAGACACTATCACATTGATGTCTTGCAACCTGGATTTATATATCTCTATCCATAGGCAAAACTGAGAAAAATAATCCGTTTCTGACATCCAGAACTCATCTGGCATTTAGATAGACCTCAACACTATTTAAAACTGGTCTGACATCATAACCAGGCCATTTTGTTCTCCTGTTGAGCATAAACAATGTCAAAGAAAACAACCTGAGACAAGGTTACTCTCACAATAAAATGAAACAAAGTAAGAGCACTTAATAATTTCATCTAAGTACAGAATGAAACATGGTCATAAAATTGCCCTTACTTTCTGGCATCATCCAATCTGGATGGAATCCCTACTTCCTTCATCCTTGCAAAAATCACCCAACAAAGCCCTAATCCTGGGGTAGTTTCTTTCTACCACATGTTTCCCTCACACCCTGCTTACCAGTGGTATACATTCTTCTGAACTTGTTTGTGCCAAGATTTGATCCTAGTGAGTTTTTGTATAAAATTGATTTATATCCCATAGTAGATATTGAGTGGATATTCGTTGGGAACTAATGATCTAAAATTTGCTTTCCCTTCTCGCATATAACATTCAAGATGAGTACTGAATTGCCCAGTCTGGTAGCTTTTCCTCATGGTAAATTCCTTTTAATCCATCATATCCTACCACACTGACAGGTAGTAGTACTTCCACTCTTCTCACTATCCATGCTTCTACTCCTTCCTAGTCTTTGTCAGTCCATTCTACATCATTGGAGATTCCCAACATTTTATATTCTTCCTCTGAGGAGTTATTTCACTTATTCTTACGGTTTTGATAAATATAAATATGTGAATGATTCCAATATTTATATTTCCTACTAACATCTTTACTGTCTGTCCATTAATCCCATCCAAGTATTTTCACATTTCTTGATTCTATTCTCAGAGTAGTGCTAAATATTATATGCAGTGCCCTGAGCTATCAATACTACCCTTTGGTCTAGAGGAGAGAAACTATACTTTGGTCCTAGTGTAACCTAGACTCACTAGAATATTATGTTTCAGTTGAGAGGGTTCGGGGGGGGGGGATTTTAAAAAATCTGATTAAGGACCTGATCTCAATTATGCAAGATCCAATGTGATAAAAACCAGAAACATGAGGGCTAGAGAGAAGGCTTAGCAGCTAAGAGTACTGACTGATGTTCCAGAGGTCCTGAGTTCACATCTCAGCAACCACATGGTGGCTCACAAACCATCTGTAATGGGCATCCGATGCCTTCTTCTGGTCGGTATGAAGAGAGCAATGGTGTACTCATATACATAAAATAAATAAATTAATCTTTAAAAAAGAAACATGAAAAATCATGATATTCATCTTGAATTGTATATGTGAGAAAGGAAAGCAGATTGTGGATCAGTAAATAAATATTCATTCAATACCTACAGAGGGAAATACAACAGCGGGAAATCTCAGACATCCAAAGGAATGTTCAATGAAGTCAAAGAATCAATTAAAAAAGAATTCAAATAAATTTCTTGCCGAAATCAGGACATTGCTAATAATGTTATTGAGGAATTCAAGAAATAAAATATTAAAAAATCAATTTAAAATTTTAGAAATGTAAACCTCAATGTCAACCTCGATATTCAAAATTTAAAAACTTTGTAAAACGTCATCAATAAATAAGATCAATTAGAAAACAGAATATCGGAGTCACTCTTCAGGGTGCTGTGAGAGGAGCTCAGAATGCCCGACATGACCCAGTGGGCACTCCTGAGGCTGCAGAGCGGAAGAGACCACCAACACTGCTCACCCCTGCCTACATCCCTGGCCCAAGAGGAAACTGTATGAGGCCTCTGGGCTCCCGTGGGGGAGGGCCCAGGAGCCGCAGGACCCCTGCCTGAGACACCGCCAGAACCTGAGGGAAACAGACCGGATAAACAGTTCTCTGCACCCAAATCCCGTGGGAGGGAGAGCTGAACCTTCAGAGAGGCAGACAAGCCTGGGAAACCAGAAGAGACTGCTCTCTGCACACACAACTCGGACACCAGAGGAAAAAGTCAAAGACCATCTGGAACCCTGGTGCTCTGAAGCTCCCGGAAACGGCAGCACAGGTCTTCCTGGTTGCTGCCACTGCAGAGAGCACGTGGGCAGCACCCCACGAGCGAACTTGAGCCCCGGGAACACAGGTAAGACCAAATTTTCTGCTGCAAGAAAGCTGCCTGGTGAACTCAAGACACAGGCCCACAGGAACAGCTGAAGACCTGTAGAGAGGAAAAAGTACACGCCGGAAAGCAGAACACTCTGTCACCATAACTGACTGAAAGAGAGGAAAACAGGTCTACAGCACTCCTGACACAGAGGCTTATAGGACAGTCTAGCCACTGTCAGAAATAGCAGAACAAAGTAACACTAGAGATAATCTGATGGCGAGAGGCAAGCGCAGGAACCAAAGCAACAGAAACCAAGACTACATGGCAGCATCGGAGCCCAATTCTCCCATCAAAACAAACATGGAATATCCAAACACACCAGAAAAGCAAGATCTAGTTTCAAAATCATTTTTGATCATGATGCTGGAGGACTTCAAGAAAGACGTGAACAACTCCCTTAGAGAACAAGTAGAAGCCTACAGAGAGGAATGGCAAAAATGCCTGAAAGAATCGCAAAAATCCCTGAAAGAATTCCAGGAAAACATAAATAAACAAGTAGAAGCCCATACAGAGGAGACACAAAAATCCCTGAAAGAATTCCAGGAAAACATAAATAAACAAGTAGAAGCCCATAGAGAGGAGACACAAAAATCCCTGAAAGAATTCCAGGAAAACACAATCAAACAGTTGAAGGAATTAAAAATGGAAATAGAAGCAATCAAGGAAGAACACATGGAAACAACCCTGGATATAGAAAACCAAAAGAAGAGACAAGGAGCTGTAGATACAAGCCTCACCAACAGAATACAAGAGATGGAAGAGAGAATCTCAGGAGCAGAAGATTCCATAGAAATCATTGACTCAACTGTCAAAGATAATGTAAAGCGGAAAAAGCTACTGGTCCAAAACATACAGGAAATCCAGGACTCAATGAGAAGATCAAACCTAAGGATAATAGGTATAGAAGAGAGTGAAGACTCCCAGCTCAAAGGACCAGTAAATATCTTCAACAAAATCATAGAAGAAAACTTCCCTAACCTAAAAAAAGAGATACCCATAGACATACAAGAAGCCTACAGAACTCCAAATAGATTGGACCAGAAAAGAAACACCTCCTGTCACATAATTGTCAAAACACCAAACGCACAAAATAAAGAAAGAATATTAAAAGCAGTAAGGGGAAAAGGTCAAGTAACATATAAAGGGAGACCTATCAGAATCACACCAGACTTCTCGCCAGAAACTATGAAGGCCAGAAGATCCTGGACTGATGTCATACAGACCCTAAGAGAACACAAATGCCAGCCCAGGTTACTGTATCCAGCAAAACTCTCAATTAACATTGATGGAGAAACCAAGATATTCCATGACAAAACCAAATTTACACAATATCTTTCTACAAATCCAGCACTACAAAGGATAATAAATGGTAAAGCACAACATAAGGAGGCAAGCTATAACCTAGAAGAAGCAAGAAACTAATCGTCTTGGCAACAAAACAAAGAGAATGAAAGCACACAAACATAACCTCACATCCAAATATGAATATAACGGGAAGCAATAATCACTATTCCTTAATATCTCTCAATATCAATGGCCTCAACTCCCCAATAAAAAGACATAGATTAACAAACTGGATAGGCAACGAGGACCCTGCATTCTGCTGCCTACAGGAAACACACCTCAGAGACAAAGACAGACACTACCTCAGAGTGAAAGGCTGGAAAACAACTTTCCAAGCAAATGGTCAGAAGAAGCAAGCTGGAGTAGCCATTCTAATATCAAATAAAATCAATTTCCAACTAAAAGTCATCAAAAAAGATAAGGAAGGACACTTCATATTCATCAAAGGAAAAATCCACCAAGATGAACTCTCAATCCTAAATATCTATGCCCCAAAAACAATGGCACCTACATACGTAAAAGAAACCTTACTAAAGCTCAAAACACACATTGCACCTCACACAATAATAGTGGGAGATTTCAACACCCCACTCTCATCAATGGACAGATCATGGAAACAGAAATTAAACAGTGATGTCGACAGACTAAGAGAAGTCATGAGCCAAATGGACTTAACGGATATTTATAGAACATTCTATCCTAAAGCAAAAGGATATACCTTCTCCTCAGCTCCTCATGGTACTCTCTCCAAAATTGACCATATAATTGGTCAAAAAACGGGCCTCATCAGGTACAGAAAGATAGAAATAATCCCATGCGTGCTATCGGACCACCACGGCCTAAAACTGGTCTTCAATAACTATAAGGGAAGAATGCCCACATATACGTGGAAATTGAACAATGCTCTACTCAATGATAACTTGGTCAAGGAAGAAATAAAGAAAGAAATTAAAAACTTTTTAGAATTTAATGAAAATGAAAATACAACATACCCAAACTTATGGGACACAATGAAAACTGTGCTAAGAGGAAAACTCATAGCGCTGAGTGCCTGCAGAAAGAAACAGGAAAGAGCATATGTCAGCAGCTTGACAGCACACCTAAAAGCTCTAGAACAAAAAGAAGCAAATACACCCAGGAGGAGTAGAAGGCAGGAAATAATCAAACTCAGAGCTGAAATCAACCAAGTAGAAACAAAAAGGACCATAGAAAGAATCAACAGAACCAAAAGTTGGTTCTTTGAGAAAATCAACAAGATAGATAAACCCTTAGCCAGACTAACGAGAGGACACAGAGAGTGCGTCCAAATTAACAAAATCAGAAATGAAAAGGGAGACATAACTACAGATTCAGAAGAAATTCAAAAAATCATCAGATCTTACTATAAAAACCCATATTCAACAAAACTTGAAAATCTTCAGGAAATGGACAATTTCCTAGACAGATACCAGGTATCGAAGTTAAATCAGGAACAGATAAACCAGCTAAACAACCCCATAACTCCTAAGGAAATAGAAGCAGTCATTAAAGGTCTCCCAACCAAAAAGAGCCCAGGTCCAGACGGGTTTAGTGCAGAATTCTATCAAACCTTCATAGAAGACCTCATACCAATATTATCCAAACTATTCCACAAAATTGAAACAGATGGAGCACTACCGAATTCCTTCTACGAAGCCACAATTACTCTTATACCTAAACCACACAAAGACACAACAAAGAAAGAGAACTTCAGACCAATTTCCCTTATGAATATCGACACAAAAATACTCAACAAAATTCTGGCAAACCGAATCCAAGAGCACATCAAAACAATCATCCACCATGATCAAGTAGGCTTCATCCCAGGCATGCAGGGATGGTTTAATATACGGAAAACCATCAACGTGATCCATTATATAAACAAACTGAAAGAACAGAACCACATGATCATTTCATTAGATGCTGAGAAAGCATTTGACAAAATTCAACACCCCTTCATGATAAAAGTCCTGGAAAGAATAGGAATTCAAGGCCCATGCCTAAACATAGTAAAAGCCATATACAGCAAACCAGGTGCTAACATTAAACTAAATGGAGAGAAACTTGAAGCAATCCCACTAAAATCAGGGACTAGACAAGGCTGCCCACTCTCTCCCTACTTATTCAATATAGTTCTTGAAGTTCTAGCCAGAGCAATCAGACAACAAAAGGAGATCAAGGGGATACAGATCGGAAAAGAAGAGGTCAAAATATCACTATTTGCAGATGACATGATAGTATATTTAAGTGATCCCAAAAGTTCCACCAGAGAACTACTAAAGCTGATAAACAACTTCAGCAAAGTGGCTGGGTATAAAATTAACAAAAATAAATCAGTTGCCTTCCTCTATACAAAAGAGAAACAAGCCGAGAAAGAAATTAGGGAAACGACACCCTTCATAAAGACCCAAATAATATAAAGTACCTCGGTGTGACTTTAACCAAGCAAGTAAAAGATCTGTACAATAAGAACTTCAAGACACTGAGGAAAGAAATTGAAGAAGACCTCAGAAGATGGAAAGATCTCCCATGCTCATGGATTGGCAGGATTAATATAGTAAAAATGGCCATTTTACCAAAAGCGATCTACAGATTCAATGCAATCCCCATCAAAATACCAATCCAATTCTTCAAAGAGTTAGACAGAACAATTTGCAAATTCATCTGGAATAACAAAAAACCCAGGATAGCTAAAGCTATCCTCAACAATAAAAGGACTTCAGGGGGAATCACTATCCCGGAACTCAAGCAGTATTACAGAGCAATAGTGATAAAAACTGCATGGTATTGGTACAGAGACAGACAGATAGACCAATGGAATAGAATTGAAGACCCAGAAATGAACCCACACACCTATGGTCACTTGATTTTTGACAAAGGAGCCAAAACCATCCAATGGAAAAAAGATAGCATTTTCAGCAAATGGTGCTGGTTCAACTGGAGGGCAACATGTAGAAGAATGCAGATCGATCCATCCTTATCACCCTGTACAAAGCTTAAGTCCAAGTGGATCAAGGACCTCCACATCAAACCAGACACACTCAAACTAATAGAAGAAAAACTAGGGAAGCATCTGGAACGCATGGGCACTGGAAAAAATTTCCTGAACAAAACACCAATGGCTTATGCTCTAAGATCAAGAATTGACAAATGGGATCTCATAAAACTGCAAAGCTTCTGTAAGGCAAAGGACACTGTGGTTAGGACAAAACGGCAACCAACAGATTGGGAAAAGATCTTTACCAATCCTACAACAGATAGAGGCCTTATATCCAAAATATACAAAGAACTCAAGAAGTTAGACCGCAGGGAGACAAATAACCCTATTAAAAAATGGGGCTCAGAACTAAACAAAGAATTCACAGCTGAGGAATGCCGAATGGCTGAGAAACACCTAAAAAAATGTTCAACATCTTTAGTCATAAGGGAAATGCAAATCAAAACAACCCTGAGATTTCACCTCACACCAGTGAGAATGGCTAAGATCAAAAACTCAGGTGACAGCAGATGCTGGCGAGGATGTGGAGAAAGAGGAACACTCCTCCATTGTTGGTGGGATTGCAGACTGGTAAAACCATTCTGGAAATCAGTCTGGAGGTTCCTCAGAAAATTGGACATTGAACTGCCTGAGGATCCAGCTATACCTCTCTTGGGCATATACCCAAAAGATGCCTCAACATATAAAAGAGACACATGCTCCACTATGTTCATCGCAGCCTTATTTATAATAGCCAGAAAATGGAAAGAACCCAGATGCCCTTCAACAGAGGAATGGATACAGAAAATGTGGTACATCTACACAATGGAATATTACTCAGCTATCAAAAACAACGAGTTTATGAAATTCGTAGGCAATTGGTTGGAACTGGAAAATATCATCCTGAGTGAGCTAACCCAATCACAGAAAGACATACATGGTATGCACTCATTGATAAGTGGCTATTAGCCCAAATGCTTGAATTACCCTAGATCCCTAGAACAAACAAAACTCAAGACGGATGATCAAAATGTGAATGCTTCACTCCTTCTTTAAATGAGGAAAAAGAATACCCTTGGCAGGGAAGGGAGAGGCAAAGATTAAAACAGAGACTGAAGGAACACCCATTCAGAGCCTGCCCCACATGTGGCCCATACATATACAGCCACCCAATTAGACAAGATGGATGAAGCAAAGAAGTGCAGACCGACAGGAGCCGGATGTAGATCGCTCCTGAGAGACACAGCCAGAATACAGCAAATACAGAGGCGAATGCCAGCAGCAAACCACTGAACTGAGAATAGGTCCCCCGTTGAAGGAATCAGAGAAAGAACTGGAAGAGCTTGAAGGGGCTCGAGACCCCAAAAGTACAATAATGCCAAGCAACCAGAGCTTCCAGGGACTAAGCCACTACCTAAATACTATACATGGACTGACCCTGGACTCTGACCCCATAGGTAGCAATGAATATCCTAGTAAGAGCACCAGTGGAAGGGAAGCCCTGGGTCCTGCTAAGACTGAACCCCCAGTGAACTAGTCTATGGGGGGAGGGCGGCAATGGGGGGAGGGTTGGGAGGGGAACACCCATGAGGAAGGGGAGGGGGGAGGGGGATGTTTGCCCGGAAACCGGGAAAGGGAATAACACTTGAAATGTATATAAGAAATACTCAAGTTAATAAAAAAAATGTAAAAAAAAATTTGTAATTTCACATCACATATCAAATAATACATGTAATAAAAAAGTATATTTGTGGGTATTTAATTTTGGAAGATGAGCTTGAGACAGTGGATGATAAATTCCTATTTCAGGACCCGTAATATAGAGATATGTGCAATCTTTGTTTACAAACTTAAATCATCCCCAAATTGTATAGCTCGTGCCACCATCTGTACCTTGGTGTGTCATGATATAGATCTCAGCAGTTAACATTTCACACAGGGACAAGGATAATAACTATCTTATTAATGCCATTCCTTCTATGAAGAAGACCTGCTGTTTTTCAGAGTCACTTGTATTTATCTTTGCATAAAGTCAATTTTGATTATTACTTTATAAATTTCACTATTTATGCACAGATGCTATATTCCTGTACTTGTTTCTATTCTCCAATGTTTCCCAGGAATTAAGAATTGCCTTCTTTAGCCTAGTAAGAGCACCAGTGGAAGAGGATGACCTTGGTCCTGCCAAGACTGAACCTCCCAGTGAACATGACTGTTGTGGGGAGGGCCGTAATGGGCGGAGGATGGGGAGGGGAGCACCCATATATAAGGGGAGGGGGAGGGGTTAGGGGGATGTTGGTCTTGAACCCGGGAAAGGGAATAACAATCGAAATGTAAATAAGAATTACTCATGTTAATAAAGAAAAAAATTATTCTTTCTTCTAAAGAGAAAAAAAAAAGAAAAAAGAAAACAGAATATCCAGAATTGAAGACATGGTAGATGAACTAGATATTCAAACAATAAAAACAAAAAAAGAATTAACAGAACCTGGGAAATGTATGGGACACCATGAAAGGACTAGGTTCTTTTTATTTTATTTTATTTTGTTTTGTTTTGTTTTATTGAGGGGGATGTGTGAGAAAGGGTTTCTCTGTGTATTGTTGTAGCCTTGGTTGTCTTGCAACTCACTGTAGAACAAGCAAGCCTCAAACTTAGCTATCTAACTGCCTCTGCCTTTCAATAGCTGAAATTTTAGGCATGGGCTACCACCACCAGGTTAGAAAGGACCAATTTTTAAAGCAGAAATATAGAAAAAGGAAAAACACAAAGGGATATTTTACAAATCATAATAGAAAATTTCCCAGAACTAGAGAAAGTGATGGCCAACTAGATATAGGAGACATTTAGATTGCCAAATAGAAAAGACTAGATAAGAACCAGTTCCAATTGATACATCTGCAAAACAGCTCAGGGAACATTGTAGAAGAGGGAGTGGAAAGACTGTAAAAGCCAGAGGATTAGGGAGTTTACTGTGAAACCGTGTCTCCTAGTAATGTCAGAAGCTACATCCAAAAAGTCTTTTCAATATGACTGCCTAAAGATGAGCTGAACAAGGACAACTACAGATATGCCAAAGTGGACAGGAGAAAGCTTATGAGGCTTCAACGGTACATCTAGAACTACAGGCAACTAAGGAGTACTGAGAGTACTCCCTCTTGGGAGGGACACACCAATTGAATATCCAGTACCAAAGGATGAGCCCTGAAAACATGTACATACAAGTAACATTATATAGACTGAGCAGGTTATATTTATGAATATATAGATACATATAACAATGGTTAATTTAAAAAAGTGTCATAAATTTGAAAAGGATCAAAAATGATGTAATTATAATTTCAAAAAGAAAAAGAATAAAAAACTACTGACTTTAAATTGCAGTTAAAACACTGTAAAGCTAAAAGAGAAAAGTATGAAGTCATATACAAAAGCAAACTTATCAAAATAACAGCATATTTCTTAGCAGAAACTTTAAAAATTAAGAGGGCATTAGACAGTTGTACTTAAAAATTCTGAAAGAAAACTGTCAACCCATATTACTGCACTAGGAAAACTATCCTTCATAATTGAAAGAAGTAGAAGAAGAAATATTTTTCATGATAAACAAATTCAAGGAATTTTAACCATGGTACTACATATGGTACTGGAAAGAATTTATGCTCTAAGAAGTACAATAAACACTCACATACACATGCAGTAACAGAAAAGAATAAATGAGGTTAATGTGAATAACTATGTAAGAAAATGTGGATTAGGAAAGTGAAAAATATTTTTAAAGTAACAAAATGACCAGAATTGATACAAACTTTCAAATAATAATAACATTGAATATTGATGGTATAAGTTCACTGATCAAAATATGCAGTTTACTATATTGGGTTAAGAAACAAAAACCATAAACCAAACTACTTATTACCTGCATGAAATTCAACTAGCTGAAAAAATAAACCTTAAATGAAAGGATGGAAAATGCATTCCAAATGAACGGAACTTAAGGCAAGCAGGCATATCTATATTAGCACCTAAAAAAGTATATTTCAATCCAAAACTGGGCAAAAGAGATAAAAGTCAATTCATAATGATTAGTGAACCAATATATGAGGAGGACACTATAATTCTAAACATAAAAATGAGAAACATAATTTCCTAAACAAAGGCTACTTGGTTATGAAGATACAGAGAAAACAACACAATAATAGTGGTTGATTTTACTACCCCATTCTCACTAGCAAACAGGTAATCCAGGTTTTAAAAAAATCAGCAAAGAAATAGCAGAAATAAATAGATCAAAGGGACTTAACAAAACATCAATAGAATATTATACATAAACAAATTCCAGTGCTGGTAATCCAGTGTTGAATGGTGACTGACATGTTAAGGGAACGAGGAGGCAAAAAATAATACATCATGAAATTGAACGAGATGAAAATAAAGCATACCAGAACTTGTGAGGTTCAGTGAAAGTGGTTCTAAAAGGGCAACATGCTCAGAAACAAAGTAACTATCAACAGATACAGAAAAAATGGAATAACTCCCTACCTCCTATCAGACCACCACAGATTAAAGCTGTATATCAACAACAACAGAAAGCTTACCAACTCATGAAAACTGAAAAACTCTCTAATGAATGAAAAGGGGGTCAAGACAGAAATAACAAAAGAGAAATTAAAGACTTGTGAAAATACACTTCTATCTAGAAAATGAATATACAGCATACCCAAACTTATGGGACACAATGAAAATTATTTTAAAAGGCAAGTTTATAGCACTACATGCCTACATAAAGAATTGGGAAAGATCTTATACTAGAACTTACTCTCTAGAACAAAAAGAACTAATCATTCCCAAAAGGAGTAGATGACAAGAAATAATCAAAAAACATAGGGCTAAAAATCAATAAACTAAAACCAAAAAGAATAATACAAAGAATTATTAAACAGAGAATTGGTTCCTAGGTAAAATCAATAAGACAGAGAAATCCTTATTTAAACTAAGTAAAAGATAAAGAGTATCTAAATTAACAATATCAGAAATGAAAAAGTGGTCATAACATCAGATACCAAGGGAACCCAGAAAATCCTAACAACATACTTTAAAAACCTGTATGCCACCAAATTGGAAAATCAGAAAATAAAAGCTGGATTATTTTCTCAATAGGTATCACTTACTAAGTTAAATTAAGACCATATAAACAATTTAAAATAGACTTAAAACCCCTAGTGAAATAGAAGCAGGCATTAAAATTTCCCCATGATCAAGTAGGGTTTATCCCAGAGATACCAGAATGGTTCAATATACAAAAATCAATAAATGTAATCTACCATATAAACATTAGATGCAGAAAAGCCTTTGACAAAAACCAATACACGTTGATGATAAAAGTCCTGGAAAGACTAGGAATACAAAAGACACACCAAAGAAATCTAGAGAATCATATGAACATACTTTAAAAACCTGTATGCCACCAAGTTGGAAAATCGGAAAAAAAAAACCAGAATAATTTTCTCAATGGGTATCAGTTACTAAACTTAAATCAAAAGCATATAAACAGTTAAAAGTAGACTTAAAACCCCTAGTGAAATAGGAACAGGCATTAAAATTCTCCCATCCAAAAAAAGAAAAAAGAGAAAAAGAAACAGAATAAGACAGTTTCTATAAGCCTATAGTCAACATCAAATTAAATGGAGAGAAACTCTAAACAATTCCATTAAAATCAGGAATAAGACAAGGCTGTGTACACTCTCCATGCCTATTCAATAAAGTACTTACAGTCTTAGCTAGAGCAATAAAACAATTTAATGAGATCAAGGGGATAGAAATCAAAAAAGAAGTTACAATATTACTTGCAGGTGATATAATAGTAAATATAAGTCATACTCAAAATTCCGCCATGAAATTACTATGGCTGATAACCTTTCAGCAATGTAGCTGCTTATAATATCAAGTGAGAAAAATCAGTAGCCCTCCTATATTCAAATGACAAACAGCCAGAGAAAGAAATCAGGGAAAGAACACTTTTCATAATACCGTCGAATAACAGAAAATATTTTGAGGTAACTCTAACCAAGCAAGAACTGTATGATTAAAAGCTTCAAGTACTTGAAGAAAGAAATCGAACAAGATTTCAGAAGATGGGAAGGATCTCCCATGCTCATGGATTGGCAGGATTAATATAGTAAAAATGGCCATTTTACACAAAACAATCTGCAGATTCAATGAAATCCCTATTAAGGTTCCAAAATTCTTCTTCACAAACCATGAAATGATTCTCAACTTCATACAGAAAAAACAAAAACTCAAAATAGCTAAAACAATCTTGAATAATAAGCAAAAGAACTGCTGGAGGACTCACCACTCCTTATTTCAAGTTGTACTGCAGATTTATAGCAATGAAAAACACATGATATTGGCGTAAAAACTGACACGTTGATCAGTAGAATTGAATTAAATACCCAGACACAAATTCACACACCTATGGACACCTGATTTTGCTAAAGTCAGAAATACACACTGGAAAAAAAGAGCATTTTCTACAAATTGTGTTTGTAAACAGGTTGTGTGCATGTGTAAGAACATAAATAGATCCACATCTATCACCCAGCACAAAACTCAAGTTCAAGTGGACCAAAGGCATCAACATAAAATTTGATACTGATAGAAGTGAAAGTGAGAATAACCTTCAATGTGTTGGCACAGGAGACAACTCTCTGAACATAACACTAGTAGTACAAGGTACAAACAATGACAATTAATAAATGGGACCTCATGAAACTGAAATGCTTCTCTATGGCAAAGACACCATCAATAGGACACAACAGCAGCCTACAGAATTGGAAAAGATTTTCACCAACTCAGCTACTGATAGAGGATTAATATCCAAAATATATAAAGAACTCAAGAAATTGGATATCAACAAGCAAAATAATTTAATTAAAAAGTGGAGTACAGATCTAAACAAAGAATTGACAATAGAGGAAACTCAAATGGCTAAGAAACCCTTAAGGAAATTTTCAAAATCCTTAGCCATCAGGGAAATGCAGGTCAAAACTACTTTGACATTCCAAATCTTACATCTGTCAGAATGGTTAGATCAATAACACAAGTGACAGCCTACGCTGACAAGGATCTAGAGTAAGGAAAACACTCATCCATTGCTGGTGGGAATTCAAATTTGTACTGCCACTATGGAAACCAATATGGCATTTCCTCAGAGAGTGTACTTGTTTTGCTTCATTTTTATTTCTGTTTTATTTTATCTGAGGTTGTCATTATAATTTATACTTTATGGAGTCATGGACATTTAATTTTTTAAATGTTTTAATAATAACAACGGTATGGTAGTTTCATCATTTTTAAATTATGACATTTTATCCCTCTCCTACACATACTCAAGGTCATGTCATAATGGAATGTGTTCACTCCAACTTTGAAAGTCTCCACAGTAACATTTTCAACATTGTTTAAAAATTAGCTCTAATATGCCTTCTGAGATCTATGTCTATCTCTTAATTTTGAGTCACTAAAACCTAATTAACAAGTTATCTAGTTATCTAAACAATGGTACAAAGTTAACTTTTTTTAATTGCGTATTTATTTATATTTCAAATGTTATTCCCATTCCCAGTTTCTTGTCCATAAGCCCCTAACCTCTCTCTCTTCCCTTCAATAAGGGTGTTCCCCTCCCCATCCAGCCCCCTTAACCACCCTCCAACACACAATCCCCTACACTGGGGGTTCAACCTTGGCAGGACCAAGGGCTTCTCCTTCCATTGGTGCCCAGCAAGGCCATCCTCTGCTACATATGCAGCTGGAGCCATGGGTCAGTCAATGTATAGACTTTGGGTAGTGGTTTAGTCTCTGGAAGCTCTGGTTGGTTGGCATTGTTGTTCTTATGGGGATACAATCCCCTTCAGCTTCTTCAGTCCTTTCTCTGATTCCTTCAACGGGGGTCCCGTTCTCAGTTCAGTGGTTTGCTGCTAACATTCGCCTCTGTATTTGACACATTCTGGTTGTGTTTATCAGGAGAGATCTATATCCAGTTCCTGTCAGCATGCACTTCTCAGCTTCATCAATCTTATCCACTTTTGGTGGCTGTATATATCTATGGGCAACATGTGGGGCAGGCTCTGAATGGCTGTTCCTTCAGTCTCTGTTCTAAACTTTGCCTCCATATCCCATCCTATGGATATTTTTGTTCCCCTTTTCAAGAACTGAAGCATCCACATTTTTGGTCTTCCTTCTTCTTGAGTTTCATGTGGTCCGCGGATTGAATTTTGGGTAATCTGAGATTTTAGGCTAATATCCACTTATCAGTGAGTACATACTATGTGTGTTTTTCTGTGATTGGTTTATCTTACTCAGGATATTTCCTAGTTCATTCCATTTGCCTATGAGTTTCATGAAGTCATTGTTTTTGATAGCTGGGTAGTACTCCATTGTGTATATGTACCACATTTTCTGTATCCTTTCCTCTGTTGAAGGGCATCTGGGTTCTTTCCAACTCCTCGCTATTATAAATAAGGCTGCTATGAACATAGTGGAGCATGTGTCTTTGTTGTATGTTGGAGCATCTTTTGGGTATATGCCCAGGAAAGGTATAGCTGGGTCTTCAAGTAGTGCAATGTCCAATTTTCTGAGGAACCTCCAGACTGTCATTAGGACAAAATGGTAACCAACAGAGTGGGGAAAGATCTTTACCAATCCTACATCTGATAGAGGGCTAATATCCAAAATATACAAAGAACTGAAGAAGTTAGACTCCAGAGACAAAATGATCCTATTAAAAATGGAATACAGAGCTAAACAAATAATTCACAGCTGGGGAATATCAAATGTCAGAGAAGCACCTAAAGAAATGTTCAACATCGTTAGTCATCAGAGAAATGCAGATCAAAACAACCCTGAGATTCTGCCTCACATCAGTTAGAATGGGTAAGATCGAAAATTCAGGTGACAGCAGATGCTGGCGAGGATGTGGAGAAAGAGGAACAGTCCTCCATTGTTGGTGGGATTGCAAACTTGTACAACGTCTCTGCAAAGTTAACATTTCTAATCCAAAAATCAAGGAATTAGAAGTATGATATGGAAAGATGACCACAGAAAGGTTACAGTCAGCAAGGACATCAAATCTTTCTAGACCATGTCTGGTATCTGAGGATTGAGATGGAATCATCTGGGTTCTAACATTAATGAGTAGTTCCCATTCCAGTTTTTTTTTTTTACCTATAATACATGTACTCTCTTTTGTACACCAGTTCAATACCCTCCATGGAACTTTCTTTGGAAGATATTCCACAGACCTAGTAGCTCCAATATCCCGAGTTCTCCATTGCAACATGGGCTTTGCATTCACAACTCCACGCAGTGACACCTTTAGATTAGTCTTGTTGCAATGAATCTGATCTGCCACATTCTGCCTAGGCTCAACAACTTTCTGTGAATGCAGTAGAAACTTCTGTAAAATTGAAACACTTGACATTTGCGTGCTTTCAGAGCCAATATCATATGGACAACACTATCAAGTTCTGCTACTAGCAATTAGGATCCCAGATGGCAATTGGAAGAATGAAGCAGGACTTAAAGCCGTGGGTTACATAGTGAGTTAAAGCCTGGGCTACTTAACATGACCTTGACAGAAAAGAAGAAAAGAAAGGAAGAGAAAAGGAAAACACAATATAGATTATATACATTATGACAAATATTATTAAATAAAGAGTGGTAAATTGTTTCACAGCAATGAAATCACCGTGTTGAAAGCAATTTTCTGGGGCTGGAGAGATTGCTCAGATGTTAAGAGCACACTGACTGCACTTCCAGGGGTCTTGAGTTGAATTCTCAGCAACCACGTGGTGGCTCAAAACCATCTGTAATGGTATCCAGTACCCTTTTCTGGTGTGCCTGAAGAGAGCAACAGTGTATCCACCTGCATAAAATAAATAAATAAAACTTTTTCTTCTTTGTTTTCTTTTTTCTTTTCTTTTTTTCTTTTTTTCGGAGCTGGGGACGGAACCCAGGGCCTTGCGCTTGCTAGGCAAGCGCTCTACCACTGAGTTAAATCCCCAACCCCAATAAAACTTTTAAAAATAATTTTTCGAACAATTTTGGAATTAAAAGATAAGAAGGAACTAATACAAAGAAATAAAGGTGGGGGCAAGGTTCAACCCGAAAGTTGTGCAAAGTGTAGAGAGAAAGAAGACAATAGCTATTTGATGATAAGGAGGAAGGGGAATACAGCTGGAAGAGTATGAATATTATGGAAATAATATGGTCAGATGAGACTGGTAGAAATGATATTTAGAAAGAGGATAGAGGGGTTTTTTTGCAAGGCTTATTAAGGATCGAGATTTCAAGCACAATGGAAACCTCTTACAAGCTTTAAGCAAGGAGGCAGCATGACATGGTTTACATGTTATCAAAAGATCTGCTCTTGCTGCCATCTCTCCTGAGGTGAATTCTTCACAGGATGAGAGAGAATATGCATAGTTAGGGAGCCGTTAGGAATTCAGGCAAGAAATAATGATGGCTTAGAGCTGAGCTTGGTGGCCTATCTGTATAAACCCCAGCACTTGAGAGGGTGATACAGGAGGATTATACATTTGAGGCCTATTTGGGCTGTGTAGTAAGGAGGAAATAAGATTAATAGATGGCCATGGAGAGAGATCAAGTACACATAGCTACATTTTGCAAGTGGAATTGAGAAGGTTTGCTGACCACGAATGTTAACTAAAAGAGAGGGACCCAAATGATACCCAGGAAAATTCTCTCTCTCTCTCTCTCTCTCTCTCTCTCTCTCTCTCTCTCTCTCTCTCTCTCTCTCTCTCTCTCTGTGTGTGTGTGTGTGTGTGTGTGTGTGTGTGCGTGTGTGTGTGTGTGCGTGTGGTGTTTGTATGTGTTTTGCTCTCTTTCTTCTGTCTCTCTGTGTGAATAGTGTGTTTTGTCCATGAGTGTACACAACCTATGCGAAGGTAGTTGTGGATCTGCAGAATTGGAATTCCAGATGGTTCTGAGCTACCTGGTATGTGTGCTGCCAATTTAAGTAGGGTCCTCTGAAAGATAAGAGGCGGTCTTAACTGCTGAACCCTCTCTTCAGCTCCATGCACAGAGATCTTGACATGAACCATAAGACAAAGGTAAAAACAGAGTAGATTTGTACTGTAAAAAAAAAGGAAGAAAAGCTCAGTTTTTACTACACTGAATTTGAGGATTGGAAGAGACAATGGAATAGAAATGTCAAGTAAATAATTGGACAGATAGACATGGAACTCAGACAATGAGACACAAGTGAGAGAGAGGGTTAGATGGAGGGAGAAAATGATTAAGGGAGAGCGAAGGAGAGAGAGAGAGAGAAACAAAGAGAGAGAGAGACAGAGACAGAGACAGAGAGACAGACAGAGAGAGAGACAGAGAGACAGAGAGACAGAGAGACAGAGATGGCAGCAACACAAGAAAGATAGGAGAAAATATTGATGGAGGTAGAATTTGTATTAGCAATCCTGCATAGAAATGGTAGGTTTATAGGCTCCATTAGTTTAGTGTATTTAGGGTGTCAGGTATTGATACAATACTTAATTGGTTTTTCTGTTACAATTTCAGATACTCTCTCTCTGAGCCTACCAGTTCTCCCAGGTGTTATTTTTAGCCATTTCCTAATGGATCAATCTGTCTCCAATATTCTTTTCTTCAAAACATTTTTATTTTTTTTATGTTAGCAGTATTCCAAGTAATACCCATGGTCTTCTTGGACTAGGCAATACTGAGGGTTTTGTGGGGTACTAGATAGAGCATAGAGGAGTTAGAGAGATGACTAGGGATGAAAATAATTAAAATACATTAAGTACACTTATAAAATCGCCAAAAGAATTAAGAAAACATGTTAAAAAGAATGTTCTCCTATTAAACAGTAAATTTATTAATTTTGTTGAATTTCAACCCTTGAATACACAACTAATACTTTGCTCGACACAATGGAGAGAAATGTAGTAATATGTCTCTGCTATACAACAGAGAATGCTGTTGATGCTTTTCATGGGAAAAAAAGACTGAGAGTTCCATATTGAACTAGAGGTTTTTCTTGTGGAGCACATATTTTGAATGGCAGTACTAAGTGACAGATGAACTATAATCATTCAAAACTTGAATATTTGGCAGGTATTTTCTTGCAAATAAATGATGTAATTCTTGTCTTAAGGAAAATAACTGATGATATTTTTGCCAATGATAAAAATTTGCTCTTTCAAGTGAAAATGTTAGAAAAATTTTCTGAGCCTGAAATTTTAAATGAACATAAAATGTTTACATGTGATTTTCCTGATGACTTTGGTGGAGCTATTAACCCACAACTTAGAAAAATTAAAATCATATTATAGAGTAAACATACATTCAATACTGGCATGATTTGGTACCAAATATTTTCTAAATGACAGATCCATGTTGCTGCTAAAGCATGCATAAGTAAAGCACACACACCCTAATGCATGAATAAGTTATGGAAGATTCATTAAAATTAGAAGATAGATAGATTTAATGTGGCAGAATATGCCAAGCCATTAATATGGCTTCTGCTTCCATATGGCAACTAACTTTTAAGAGACTGAAGTTGTTGATCTTGGGTGTAGTCTCAAAGAAGAATATTCACATGCTAGGTATCCCATTTCTTCTAACAAAACCAGATGCTTAAACAGGACACCAGAGAAAGCAGTTATGTTCTATTAATAGAGCCTGACAACGAAAAGGTTTAAAAAATGAAAATTATATTATTCCTTTTCCTTTATTTCCTTTATTTCCTTTATTTATTTTCCTTTATTTCCTTCAAAAAAATCAATTCTACTAATGTGCTACTGATTTGTTTATTTACATTAATTTTAAATGAATCAATCAGTTTTTAAATTCTTGGTTTCAATGAGCAACATGGCAAAAATGAACAGATATAAATTACAGACACAAGAGCTCTTTGAGATTTTTCAACAATTTATTAAGAGTGTAAAAAGTTCCTGAGACAAAAATACGTGATGACAGTTCTTTTGTAACAGTCGTGTCATCTCCCTGGTTATTAGGCTTCAAATGGTCTACACACATTCAGGACTTTTCCCAGACAGACTTAAAGCTTCTCTGTCCAAGTCTGATGTCAGTCACTCCCCTACATGCCCCATATCTGAATCTGTACCAGGTAGCCTGCAGCTTCCTCCCGCTGCCATGCCTACTATGGTGGTTAATCTTCTTGGCCAGCTTGTCTGAATCTAGAATCAACCAAGAGGCATGTGCCTGAGATGCTCCTGTAGATAGTTCCTGGGTGTCTTGCTGCTGAGCTCTGCTGCCACAAATGCTACCATTCGACCCAGCTTCTTTGGCCTTCCAACATGGATGGAAGAGTAGTGGGATTGCTGAGGTACCCACCATTGTGGACAAAGGAAGTACCAGATTCCCAGCCTTCCCAGTGTGAAGGTAGCCATTGATATCCTACCAAGCCCATATAGTGTAAGTCAATCTAATAAAGCCCCCTTTGAATACATATTCATTTTGTGGATTCTATTCTTCTAGAGATCCCTGACTAATCTACACACCCACACTTCTATGTCTAATATATCTAACCCAATCAAATACCATGTTGTGTCTAGAACCTGTTTTTCCACTGCATTTGGATGACCCTTTTCTTTCCTATTTATAATCATCATTATCCTAATTTGCACACGAAGAACCTTTGGGGCAAAGAATAAAAGGAGTTCCACTACAACCTACAGAGTGACAGAGCCAGTGCCTACATTCCTAGAATTCTTTCCATAGTTCCCGCTATAGAAGCTGTGGCAGAGACTCAAATGTGAGAGGGAGTAGAAGGATTAAATTAAACTATGAGGAAAAGACTCTGGAGATGGAGGATGGAGCTCAGTGGTAGAACATTGGTTTAGTATACACAAGGGTCTTGGGTCCAATGCCCATGCCATTCTGTGTTGGAATGGTTTTGAGGAAATAATTCTTGACTTGGTCTTGGTAGAAGGACAGCCTTTGCAAAGATGGACAGAAGATACAAGCAACTTCTAGGTGGTACCCTTGTTCTTTTGTCCTTTGCAAATAGTCATTTCTATTCTACTCCTTGCGAGTCATTATCCTTACTTGGAGCTGCTCTGGAGGCTACAGGTGCTCTAGAGGCCATCGAAAGAGAACTTCTCCCACTAAAAGAAGCCTACTTGAACTAACATTTGTCACAATAGCTCCTCATTTCCACAGCCTTTATTTGACTTCCTAGGCTAGGACAAGTACTCCAAGCAAGGCTTAAAGCACAATTCAGGAATTGGTGGAAAATGTAGCTGCCTGTTTCAAAGCATTGTGGTTTTCCTCTAATTTTTCAAATGGTAAATAGTGGGATTTCTCTTTCGAGGAAAAGTAGTTTAAAAAGCTTTGTTTGGGAAACTACCAAACAATAATTTCTGTGAGGCCTCTGAATAAGACTCATTACATAATATAATGTGCCATAGCATTTGGGCTGCCTGGAAAAGAGGCAGGTGCCTAGAAAATGATGGGCAATTTTATTGTTCCATGCCAAAGCTTTCGGGCACCTTTTAAAAATGTTATTGATTCTTTGTGAATTTCACATCATGCACCCCAATCCCACTCATCTCCCCATCCCTCTACATTCACCCTCTTCCCTTGCAACCTCCTCCCCAAAGAAAACAAGAAATAAAAGCATCAAAATGACAATAAATTAAAAATAATTTTAAAAAACTCACTGTGAAAGCTGTGGTGTATCACAGTGTATCACACAGTATACCCTTTTGTTTACACAATTTTTCTTGCAGTGAGTCATTGCTGTGGTTCTGAGCCTCTGGCTCCTGCTATACTATCAATACTGGATCCTCACCTGGACTCCTCTCAAATACCCTGTGGTTGCCCTGTGTCATGGAGATCTTGAAGCTTTGGATCTGCAGGATGGGCCCCTTCAGGTGCTCCAGCAGTCCGTAGATGGGTACCACTGATTCTGAGAATGTTATGTAAGGATCCAGCTGCTGCTTGGGTCACTATACTGTAGCAGCCCTTCCTTTCTGGAAGGCACTAACAGGCACCCTGCTGAGACATTGCCTCTAGCCAACAGGCTTCTAGGTACCAATATCTCACACCAGACAAGTGAGTTTACATCCAAGGGATATTAGTGGCCACTCATGATGCTATTCCCCACCCTGTTCTCTGCCACCTGCTACAAAAGAACCTGCAGCTACCTTCATGCTGTGAAATCCCCCTTTCCTCAGAGAGCCATAAGAAATAATCTGGAATCTGCCACATGGGCCCTAAATCTACTTCCCAGAATCCTCACCAATCTGTTTGTCTCTGGCGCTGCAGCCTGAATTCTTCTGAGTCTCTGCCATGCTATTAATCTGTCTGTTCACGACATTACTAAGTCTTCTAATAATTACTTACTCCCAACAATCCATGTCATGTCCCTCTTGAACTTATACCTTAGACCCTTCAGTGATCAGTTCTATTATTCAACTGTATTGGCTACACGTGATACAGATTCTGTGCTATGAAATTAGAGCACAGAGTTAAATAAAAACAGGCCCTCTTTGCCTGATAAATGCATAGTCACTTGAGAAAAACAGGAAGATAATAGACTTACAATTAGTATTAGCAATGGTAAAATGAGTATCACTTGGGAAGTAGTGACTAACAAAATGAAAGTTTGCTTTTGGGAGTTGCTGTTCACAGATGATTGCAGGCTGAGGTACTCATATGTGAAAGGTAGTAGCGGAAAATAATCTGCATGTTGATTATTCTGAGGTGATTATTTCTGACACTAGATCCTTTGTCTGCCCATCTTTTCCATATTTTGTGTCCTAGGAAACTGTCTTTGTGAACTATATCAATTAGATATTCATAGCTCTAGTTTTAGACTTGTTTTAAGATTAATGGGTGGAATCACCAGAGAGAGAGAGAGAGAGAGAGAGAGAGAGAGAGAGAGAGAGAGAGAGAGTCATCAGTCCTGGCTTCCCCTTTCCTCCTTTGCTTTGGGACTCATAGCTCTCTACTGACTTGAATATTCCCCGAGTGTGACTCCTACTAGGAAACTCTCCACAAGTTCAGGTCTTATTTGGACATGGGAAAAGTGTTCTATGCCTTTACCCCTCAAAGCTGAGGATTTAATAGCTTCTTACTGCTCATAGATCTTAAGTGTTTCCCTATCCCTTGGTTCACTTTACTGCCTACATGCCTTGAATTGCAGGCTCAGTTTTCATCAAGTCTTACTATAAGTGAGACCATCCATGGATCCATTTTCAGAGAATGTAAGATATGTAAGAGGGGTAAAGAAGGAGGGAGAGGAGCTGAGACAGGAGATACATACCAAAGAGTCTTGTATGGCATTTTGCATGACAAACTGTGCCAGGGGAGCTTGAAGGGCCTATACAAGAAAGATTTTCTTCTTAAAGTTTTACTTTGAGACATCATAGAATAAACTCACATGTCCATATAAAACACTAGAGACATAACCACTGAAAGAAGATAACCTAATCAGAAAGCCTGCAAGCCTGTCAGCTAATGTTGAAGCTGAAGTTGTGGAATTTTGACATGCTGAAAGGAATGGATTAGCATACCTCTCCTGTCTCCTCCTGCTCTCATCCAACAGAATTCATACCGGTCTCCTTACAATCCTTCTCTAGGCTACATCATGTCCTCACAAGACTCTAAAAGCTGCCCTTCCTTCATGCCTTCACCCACCTACCAGTACACAAAAACATGTTCCACAGACATTGGGTCAAACTTGAGGTCTAGGTGAACCCTGGCATAATCAATGGCTGTGATGTCACTCAACATGTGCACGGTTCACTTTACCTTTAGCTGGGGCTCCACCAAGCACTTTAGTGAGAGACTGAAGACATTCAGGCACAAATCTACAACTCCGATACTGCATTCAGTTTTGATGGTGAAAATATCAGCATCTGATATTTTTTTTTTAAGTAATGTCAGTGTTTTCTTATGCACAGGTCAATAGGCTTGTTCATTTATCTCTTTTTTTATTTTTTCCCATCTTTATTGAATTGGGCATTTCTTATTTACATTTCAAATGTTATTCTCTTTCCTGGTTTCCAGGCCAACAACCCCCTCACCCCTACCCCTCCCCTTCTATATGGGTGTTCCCCTTCCCATCCTCTCCCCATTACCGCCCTCCCCACAAGAATCCCATTCACTGGGGATCCAGCCTTGGCAGGACCAAGGGCTTCCCCTTCCACTGGTGCTCTTACTAGGCTATTCATTGCTACCTATGCAGTTGGAGCCCGGGGTCAGTCCATGTATAGTCTTTGGGTAGTGGCTTAGTCCCTGGAAGCTCTGGTTGGTTGGCATTGTTGTTCATATGGGGTCTCAAGCCCCTTCAGCTCTTTCAGTCCTCATTGTCTACCATATAGGTACAAACAGCATGCTCCAGGGTAATGGGAGTGCTAAGGATAGAATTATAGGCTCAACAAGAGTTCTGGAATCCTGGGGGACTTGGTAAATGAAGAACTCCAGCTTACACTTCTTCCCGCCATCAACAGAGAGCTATTCCATTAGCAGGGATGTGAACCCAGAGCTGATTCCCCCACCAAAGCTGTGAAGAATAAGTCCTGAGGATCTATGTACTGGTTAGCTTGTAGGTTTGTCCAATATTAAGCCAATGCTGTCCTATCTAAGGATATATTGTCCACAGCCATAGTTATTAACAACATTCTTGTTACTTTTGATGAGCTCTTCAGGGTAGAAAGCTGGCAGTAGGTACCAATGCAAATTTATTAATAACAGTGGGTTCCAGGACTACAAACACTACTCTGGGCATGTGATTGCCAGCAACTGTCTCAACGAAGGAAGTGTTGAAGGAGTCTTCTTCTTCCTTAATGGTTTTGTCACTTGGCATTTGGCCATCCACCTGGATGCTATATTACAGGCAGAAGAGTCCCAGAAAGCATTGCCAATCTGGATACTGGCTTGGGCAAGTTGAATAGAGATACACTCATATATGGATGGTATAGACTAGGAGGCAAAGGCAACAAAGGCAGACCGATGGTCCTGGTTACTGTACCCAATAGCCTACAAGTGAAGGTAAGTAACTCAATGAGTTTTACAAAACAACTTATTGTTTTATTTTTATTTTTTATTTTTTGCCAAGAGAAGTCTGCTGAAAATTTTGGTGACCTGATGCATGCATGATGTCAGAACACCATGTGTTCCCGTGTATTGCAAGTTTTCTATAGGTCGAAATCTTTGTTTTACAGTATCTTAATGAATCTTCACAACCTCTTAATAAGAGAATGTGTTCATCTGAAAAGTGACAGGGACAGGATATAGTTCAGTTAAGATGGAGATGTCCTAGTCTCAATCCCCAGTATTGCTAAAACAAGCCAAAAATGCAAACCACAAATTTCAGGGGAAACTAACATATTCAGTTGATCACTTGAGTGAAAGAAGAAAGATTTCAACCCATCACTATCTAAGTCATGAACCTAAATGTGTCACTATACTGATTATAATTATGATCCTGAGTTTTAATTGTCAAATTAACTGGATTTAGAATCATTACAGAAACATGGTTCTCGGTCTACTAGGGTTTTCTTTTTTAAAAATTTTCACTGAACAGGGAAGATCTGCCCTGAGTGCAGTGGTTCCATCCCATGGTTATGATCCTTAACTAAGTTAAAAATGGAAGACGACTTGAGCACCAACATCCATAGCCCTCTGATTCCTGGCTGTAGCTGTAATGTGAGCAGCTACTTCATACTTTTGTTATGACGACATGCCTACCATAATCAATTTTACCCTCAAACTGGGAAAAATGAGCCCTTCCTTTCTTAACTCGTTTCTGTCAGGGATTTTGACACAAGTGAGAAAAGTGAGATTGTGAATCAGTCTATATTACCATTTAGGTTATCTTTCAGCTCTACAATTCCATAAATCTCAAGGCAAGCAGGCATTTCAGATTAAGCCCAATGGTTCATCCATTAGTGAAAGGTGATGGTGACAGATTTATGGCCAGAGGGTTCTTTCAGCAGTACATTCAGTGATATAAATAAGATTTCTTTGTTTAGGACAATGTCATCCTTGTTTTCAAATTCTGACCCTCACTCCCCAATGACTGGGTAAAGAGAGAACCTATGGCTAATTCTGATAGATTCCTCTTTTAGAAATGGCAGTACCATAAGCCCTGCCCTGCTGGAAATCTGGCCTCTCAGCAGGTAGGAATGCAGCATTCACAGTCTCAGCCATGTGCACGCACCAAGCACTGGATACACTAGATTAATTTTGAAAACAGTATTAGAAACCAAACTTCAAGAAAATGAAAATCATCAACTTGCAATGCTTCCCAATGATTTAGCACTATAACTCAGAGACGTATGTCATTGCCACTCAAGGAGCTGAAAATGCTACCCCCTTTCTAATTTGAATTAGAAACCCAAAGGTCCTTCTCTTTATTAAGTAGGCATTCATAACTTTATAACTCCTTCTTAGTGAGTCACATAGGAAAATACTTCGCTGTCTTAGCACTTGCCAGGACCTATGAGTACCATTGTGATGGACACATGTAGGGATGCCTCTCAGATTTCTGAAAGGTGTATGTGTATTTATGATTTTCTAGCAGATGGTCATTAAAGCTACTGAGAAGGGAGAATCTTCTCCAAACACAAGGTCAAAGACACCCTGTAGATCTCTCATCCTCAACTTATTTCAAGCACGGATCACACCTTTATTTACTGCTATGGTCCAACCTCCGCAGCACAGAATGCACCAGTAAAAGTTTCTCAATCATAAGTCCAACACTTAGCTTGAGAGGTGCTGGATATTCTGATGGTAGATAGAATCACGGAGAAGAACATCTGGGCATGTCTATGACAGAGTCTCTAGATCAGGCTGAGTAAGGAAGATCTGCCATAACTGTGCATAGCACCCTTGCTTGGACTAGAATCATGGACTGAATGAGGAAGCTCAGCAACTGCGTCCTCACTCCTGATTCTCGAACACAGACACAGGGTGACCTGCCTGAAGCTTCTGCCAATGTGTCTTCTCTATTGTGACGGATTGACTGTACCCCCAAACTCTGAGACAAAATAACCCTTCCTTGAGTTATATATTCTTAAGATATTTTATCACAACAAAAGGAGTTTGCAGCATTGGAAGTCTTTTTTTATAGCCTCTGGAGCCCCATAGGCTTTTATTTCTACTTTGGTTTTCATTATTTACTTACTGTGACTTTGAGCAACTAATGATTTTTATAAATCTCATCTCTTTATGTGAAAAATGGGACTAAACCGAAGCGGCACGATGCTCAAATAAAACTCTCTCTCTCTCTCTCTCTCTCTCTCTCTCTCTCTCTCTCTCTCCCTCTCCCTCTCCCTCTCCCTCTCCCTCTCCCTCTCCCTCTCCCTCTCTCTCTCTTACATGTATGTGTGTATAAAAACAGTATTTTCTTTTACCAACTTACTTTTCTAACTCTAATCCTAGACCACTGTGAAGTCCCAAGGATTTAGGCTTCTCCCACATCATGCTTGTTATATAAGTGGTACTTAATGATATTTGTTTCCTTTAGAGTGTTATTGTTCCTTATAGGTTGTTTAAGTCAAGATTCTGAACAAACTCAGAAGCTCTGAGTCTTACTCTCATCCCTTGTCTCCATGTCAGAGCTAAGACTTGCCCATCCTTTGTCACAAACAGACTGGCATAACTCTTTAGTCTGTCTGTGTCTCTTTCCTAGAGCTTTGAAAATTGATTTAAATTCTATTTAGACTCGCTTCCTAAAGCATTTTTGAGATGTCATCTCCACCTCAGAGAAAATAATGCGATATAGCATAGATAGCCAAGAGTCCAGGGTTAATTTCCAATTATGGAAGAAATGACCTAGTAGTACACCATTTCTCATCTCCTTTCTCCTCTCTTGGACATAGCTAGATCCTTGTTGAGTCATGAACACCACAGAGAAACTGTTATGACAGCAGTAGTGCAAAATGTCAAAAAAGAAAGCAATAGAGCATTGGGGGTTGGGGGTCAGTGTTACTTCCCAGGATATTAGGTGGGATTGTCAAGAGGTTGAAGGTACTCATTGTAGGTTTAATAACTAGTGCCCACTGAAGGGTTATTATGGGGTCCTGCGCTGCCACAGGACTCGGGTCCCTTGGGGAGGTAGGACAGAGAAAGTCACTGGGCAGTGTTGGGCTGAGGGAAGCCACCACCGGGATACCGCTCCAAAGTGGGAAAGCAGGATCTGTGGCATGAGACACAGTTGGAGCTGGCTCAGGGGTCCCTGGGCCTTTTAGGAGGCCGGGGCCATTGGGTTCTCAGGCTCTTGGGCATCCAGGCACCCCTGGGATGCCACAGAAGAACTGAGAACAGAGTGGGGGCCAGATCTAGCCCAGGGCTGAGGAGAAAGAGGGGGAGCTGGTCTGGCAGGGAGAGTCCTTGGCTTGGTGGAGGTGGCAGGCTTGGTGGTAGAGGTGGCTGAGAGTGCAGGGAGGCCCTCTTTGGGAAATTAGACATAAGTTCTGTAGGCGAAGGCTTTCTCTGTGGCTCCTCTCAGCGAATCCCAAATTCCGATGAAAAGAGGTAGTCCTTGGTTTTAAGGTGTTTATTATCATGGCGGGAAGTAGATGAGTAAATTCTTACCTCACTTCTCAGAGTGGGCCTGAGATTAAATACCTTTTGCAGGAAGGAGTGTCTGGGAAGGAAAGGTTTTTGGCTAAGCCTCCAGGCCTTTAGGCACCTCATTATAATTAGAGATCTGTCTTGAGCCTAAGTGACCTGTGTTCTTCTCCTCTACCTGTGGAGGGGTTTGGGGCGTTGCCCTTATGTGACTGATGGCCATAAATCTATGGTGGGCGGAGGGCTGTGGGCTGGTGACAGGCCTGGTTTTCTGGGAGTCAGGCCAAATGTCTGCTATCCCATTCAGGGTCACCAGGATTTCAAATCTCCTCAGCCAGGAACCAGAGTGCCTTTCACAGTTCCTACAACCCATGTCACATCACTAAGAGCTAAGCTATAAAAAAATAAAAAAGAACTCTTGTCAGATTTTTTAAAAACGTAAGAATCTTCAAGGTGTCGTTGTTGGCAAATACACAAGGCCAATTAGGTGGGCCTGAGTTCTAAAAAAGAATTTCTACATGGTAGAAAAGCACAAACTTACTCAGCTATAGGCATGTATAGTTGATACAGCTGGGTGGTACGCACAACTCAGAATAGTCAGTCATGGCTGAAAGACATGAACTTTTCCAGTTGAAGTAAGTTAAAACACATTAAAGAATCAAAAGATTATGTGGTGGTCAGAATTTGGGAATGTCTCTTTGTGTGGTAGAGCTCAATGCTCTGGTCCACGGTAGTTACAGAGAAGACTTCATTCCTAGAAAGTTACTGAAACACCACTGTCACTGCTGATAATGATAATGACTAATACTGAATTCTTATTAATGGCCAACAAAACATTGAGAGGGACTTGCTACAGTGGCAGCTATTAAGCACACAGGCCTGTTACTTTTATTCATACAATAAATTTAGATCATGTTTTCCTCTCCCCCCAACTCCTCCCAGATATTACCCACCTCTCTACCTTCAACTTCTCCCCCTGCCTCTCTCTCTGTCTCAAAAAATCCAACCCAAACATAAATCAAAACAATTCCAAAAATAATACAGAATGAAACCCTACCAAAACAACAATAAAAACAAGCAAACAAAACTATGAAATTTGTTTTGTGTTGGGCCTGCCATAGAGTGGCTGACATACCCAGTGATTTACTGAAAGACTGAAAGAGACTTTGGAATACTGACCTAAATAAGATGTTTATATCAAAGCTCTCCCCTCAAGGCTCAGGGATCTATGTAGAAGAAGTTGAAAGATTGTAAGAGCCAGAGTGATGGATGACTCCAAGAAACACTGTCTTTCAGACATAACAAAAATGATTCACCTTTGAACTAACAGAGACTATGACAGCATTCCTAAAACTGTACAGATTTAAGCCAGACACTATCCCAGCACTGAAATGTGGGAGTAGATATAAAGTCCCATCCCAACCAAGAACCTATTTTGCGATTGATATTTGCTGGGAAAAGGTCTGTTACTCTTAATCATAGAAATCCAGAGAAACATGAATACCGAAGGCAAAGATTATTATCTATGGAGATTGTGTGTGTGTGTGTGTGTGTGTGTGTGTGTGTGTGTGTGTGTGTTTGTATATATGTATGTTACTCATTGCTTCTGGAGTGGGCACATAAACATGAGAGTCTAACTAGTTTAGAAAATAAGTTGAGGAAGTAATAGAGGGACTCAGTATCATATTGAGTCTGGAAGATCTCTGGCCGAGAAATGAAAGAGAATTCTGAATCTTCCATGATAATTGTAAGTTATGGAAGAGATGAGAGACAGTCATGACTGAGATTGGCCATGTCCCACCTATCTCACGTCATGTTGTGTCTGGGATTAGCAGTAGTAGGGTGGTGGCACCTTCCAGGACTTTGTGTAGTAGTAGTTAGGAAAGAAGAAACCAAAGAAATAAATATAGGATTGACAAAACTAGTAGAAAAGGCAGGCATGGAGAAAGAAGAGCCCTGTGTAGCTTTATGAGAGCTAGAAAAACTATTTCATCTTTATTTCTAGGTGAAATTTTGGCAGGGATTCTGAGGGCCTGTGTAGTGAGACTTTCTAGAGTTCAGAGAAATTAAGAGAAACTGGGTATAAGTTCTTTGGATATAGAATGTCTTCCAAAGGCTCACATGTTAAAGGCTATGTTCCCATTATGACACTGTTGGGAAGTGATAGCTACTTTATAAGTGGGTACTAGTGGAAAGTTTCCATATGACTAAGGGTATACTTATGATTGATAAAAGAACGTCTTGAGCATTTTCATATTCTGCCTAATTTGCTGTATAACAATAAGATAGTGGCTTGGCTCTGCCACGTGCTCCCACTTCCCCTATGATGTTTCATTCAAAGCAATAGGTTCAAATGGCCATGGACTGAAAACTCTAAAAGTGAAACAAAACAAAGTTGATTATCTAGTGTTTTCTATCCTGACATACAGCCCATACCAGAATAGGAAGATTCTTTTCTATTCATGGAAAACCTTCAAATGGAGATGCTGCTCAATGACAAATTCCTGGTGCTTTTCCATTTTGACTTTACCAATCACAAACTATCATCACCATTGACGAGAGAGAGAGAGAGAGAGAGAGAGAGAGAGAGAGAGAGAGAGAGAGAGAGAGAGCACCTCCACTCCATAGAAATTTAACAGAAATTTGTATTGGCTGTATTATCAAAATGTAAGGACATAGAACACAAGATTAGAGCATCCTTAAAATCAAATTTGCTTCTACCTCCTTTCTAGAAACTCCAGTTTCCCATGTTTATACATTAGAATTTTCTCAGTAGATAATAAAAAGAATTGTCTAGATTTAATCCTGAATCCACTATATCCTTACTGTGGGAACTTGGATAAAAACTTGGGGTCTATGCCACCTTTTTCTCCTTTATCAAATGGGCTAGTCAAGGGATACCACATAGGAATTATATTAAGACAAATTCAAAGAATTTCCAACACATTTTCATTTAGTAAGAAAAGTGTTACAGCCTATTAGTATGGCAATAGAAAGTATACTTTACCATCTCACATCTTTAGGGAAACTGAAAGGTAGGAATTCTGTAGGTAGTTACTTCATAGTTTTTACAAGAAAATTCCATATACAAAACTGATTTATTACAAAAGAAATATTAAGATACAATTAAAGTTGATATAGATAATAAGATATGGAGAAAATTCTGATTGCACCAGATTCAACAATTGTTTTGAGGTGAACCCTAAACAGAAGAGGCAAAAGGAAGCAAAGGAAAAGCAGAAGTAGAAACAAAAGAAGGATTTGGGTAGCTAGATTAAATATGGAGGAGGTTTTGTCTTGTTACTTTTTATCTTAGTGGGGTTTTTTTTTTGTCTCGTGGGGTTTTTTGAGACAGAGAACATGAAGTTGAGTAGACAGAAAGATGAAGGAGGATCTGGGAGCTGTTGGGTGGAGGAAAAGAATGTGATCAAAATTTTATATGTCAAAAAATAGAACTAAACAAAGAATTCTCAACTAAGGAGTATCGAACAACTGAGAAGCACCTAAAGAAATGTTCGACATCCTTAGTCATCAGGGAAGTGCAAATCAAAACCACCCTGAGATTCCACCTTATGCCAATCAGAATGGCTAAGATCAAAACCTCAGGTGACAACATATGTTGGCAAGGTTGTGGAGAAAAAGGAACACTTTTTCATTGCTGGCGGGATTGCAAACTGGTACAACCACTGTGGAAATCAATGTGGAGGTTCCTCAGAAAATTGGAAATAGATCTACCTAAAGACCCAGCAGTGCCACTCTTAGGAATACACCCAAAAGATGCCCCACCATGCCACAGGGGCACATATTCCACTATGTTCATAGGTTATTTATGATAGCCAGAAGCTGGAAACAACCCAGAAGTCCCACAAAAGAAGAATGGATACAGAAAATGTGGTTCATTCACACAATGGAATACTACTCAGCTATTAAGAATTAAGACATCCTGAGTTTTGCAGGAAAATGGATGAAACTAGAAAAATATCATCCTGAGTGAGGTAACCCAGACCCAAAAGGACATGCATGGTATGTACTCACTAATAAGTGGTTATTAGCCAAAAAAGAAAAAAAAAGTACAGAATACCCAGATACAGTCCACAGAACTCAAAAAATTCAACAAGCTGAAGGGCCCAGGTGAGGATACCTCAGTCTCACATCAGAGGGAGAAGAAAGCAACCACAGGAGGGGAGAGAGGGAGATGGGGGGGCAGGGGAGAATAACATGTCTGGTATTGGGTGGAGGAAAAGGATTGAAGCCCTGAGGGTCAGCAGAAAGAATAGAAACAGGTGACCTCAGGAGGTAAGAGGTTGGTAGGACCCTCCAAAATGGATCAGACCTGGGATGTGAGTGACTCTCAGAACTTAAAGGGGGGGACCCTAGATGAAATGCCTTCCAATGGGGCGGGGGACCTTGTAGAGCTCACCTCCAGCAGAAAGACAGGTCATCAAGTGAGGAATGGGATTGCTATCCCATAGTCAAAACCCTGACCCATAATTGTTCCTGTCTGAAAGAAATGCACGGATGGAAATGGAGAAGAGCCTGAGGAAAAGAAGGTCCAGTGTCAGACCCAAGGTGGGATCCAGCTCAAGGGGAGGCCCCAAGGCCTGACACCATTATTGAGGCTATGGGGCACTCACAAAAATGGACCTATCATGACTGCCCTCCAAAATACCCAACAAGCATCTGAAAGAGTCAGATGCAGATATTTGTACCCAACCAATGAATAGTAGCTGCTGACCCCTGTGGGCAGCTGGAAGAAGTTGAGGAGGGCAGCAATCCTGTAGAAGGACCAGGAGTCTCAATTAACCTGGACCCCTAGTTATCTCAGACACTGGGCCACCAACCAGGCAGCACACACCAGCTGAGATGAGGCCCCCAACACATATAAAGCAGAGGACGGCTGGATCTGGGTTCAATGGGAGAAGATGCACCTAACCCTCAAGAGACTGGAGGCCCCAGGAAGTTTAGAGGTCTGGTGGGGTGAGTAGGGTAGGATATCCTCTTGGAGACAGGGGTGGGCGGGGAGGAGGTATGGGATGTGGAAAAGTTAGAGGGTGGGCCAGGAACAGAATAATATCTGGAGTGCAAAAATAATTTTTTTAAAAAGAAATTTTAAAAAAGTGTAAAGACTTCAGTCTCACTAGAAGAAATTAAATTATGCCAATAACCTTGAATAATCTCAAAAAACTGTGTAGCTCAGAAGGTAACCATTCAAGTAATTGAACCATTATGTGATTAACAGAAACAGTGAGATAACACTATATGGGTAATAGCATGCTAATTTTTTGATAATTAAAAAATTGGGTTGTTTATGCATGTTTGCGAATGTATATGTGCATACCACATGCTTATCTGGTACCCACAGAGGCCAAAAAAGGACAAAATATCCCCTGGAATTGGAGTTACAGTTATCAACTACTCTGTTGCTACAGAGAAATCAATCCAGATCCCCTGGAAAACCAACAAGTGCTCTTAGCCTCTGAGTCGTCTCTCAGCTATAAATCTGTGATAATTGTGAGATAACAGGAAAAGACTAATAAAGCCATATTGCTGCGTTTCAAGTTGCCTGTCTGTCCAAATGTGAAGTACTTTGTCTCCTGAAGTGGCTGTTGTGAGGAAAACTAAAGTAAAGAACCCAAGAGTGTTCCTCTGCAAAACTTTATGTCAGGCAACTGTTATGTACTCCAATATGAAAAGCAACCAGCCTCGTCTGAAACAACGGATCTGAAGTAATTAAGAACTTAGAATTCATGATATTCCCCCAGGAGAAAGCTTAAGGTTCCCTAGAGAAGTAGCACTGCATAGCACTGCATAGGAAAGACTGAAGGCCCACTCCCCTTCCTATGCTGTGATTCCCCCTCTCTGAGCATCAACAAAATGGGAAAATCACACCTTTGATAAGATGATAAGCTATGTGAGACACAAACAAAGCAGTATTTATCTGGCAGAAACAGAAAAAAATCCTGGATGACACGTATGGGAGTTCTCCTCTGTGTGAGTGAGCATTGTTGGAAGCCAGTGTCTAGACTAGACTCTGGCATACAGATTACCCAAGAAAAGTCCTTTATGATGGTACTCTGAATGCCTTGTTTCTATCCTTGGCTATGCTGTGTAGACTTAAGCAAGTAGTTTTCCCTCTCTGAGCTTGTTTCTCTGGCTATAAGAAGTTACCTTGTAGCCAGTGGCTTTCATATTAGACTTTCCAGCATTAGACTCACCTGGAGAGGAAAGGAGCTGATGATGGGGAACAGGAAATTCCCTTTTGTTGATAAGTTCCTCTCTCACCACCAAACCGTCCCCCAAAAGGCCCGAGGCAAGGAATCTTTTTATTAAATCATGCAAGAAAAGCTTTAGCCACAATATGAATCAGTTCATCAAGTACATGGCCTGAAGCAGCTGAATCTCAGTATACTTTGTCATACTTTAATTTGAAAACTAATTTCCAGCCATTTAACTAACCATGCTCCTCCTGGTCTTTTGCAATTTCTGTTAATGCTGCTTTGCTATGATTAAAATTTCCTCCCAATCTTCCCCTTCTTGTGTGAAATGAAGATGCTAAACTGGCCACAGACCAGCAGAGTTGTCCATTTTCATTGTATCAAGGCCTGTGTATAAATGCTGACAGGATCCTTTGAGACAAAAGTAGACATGAATGACGTGCTCAGCATCTCAGAGAGGAAGTGACAAAGCTCAGTCTTGACCATAGAGATCCTGAGAAGAGTTCTAAGGGCCACATGCTGCCTTTCTACTGCTTCCGTTGCAGTCTGACAGCCAAGTAACTTTCAGTCTGTTTATTCCCTAGACTCCCTCTGCTATTCTTAGACATAGAGAAACTTCATTCGCTTGTCAGCAAAGTTACAGGCCACGTGCAAAGCAATGCAAGAAGCAGAAAGTTATGGACTCTCAACAGATTAGATCAGACAAAGCCAAGTGTTTCTCAAAATTTTAATGTGAATAGAAATCTCTTATGGGGTCTTGTTAAAATACAGATTCTTATTTCAGATGTCTAGGGTAGATCCCAAGAATCAGCATTTCTAACAAGCCCCCAGGTAATGTAATGCCAACACTTGTGTTTTCATTAGTCCTATTTCTAAACGTCCTCAGTTTCATTTGGGATTCATTTTCTTTTGAAGATGTATTTATGAATTTGATGTACATGGGTATTTTTGTCTGCAGGTAAAGATGGGGGCATTGAATTCTATGGAGCTACATTTATAGATGGTTATGAGTTGCCATGTGGGCACTGGGAACTGAACTCGGGACCACTGAAAGAGCAACCAGTACTAATTGTCGAGCGATCTCCCTGGCCCTGGGATCCATTGTCATAACTGCTTTGTGACAGTTCGGTAAATGGAAAACTCTCTCTAGTTTTCAATCCTGGATTTTTATCATTTCTAGATTCTGCTCATGGACAACTCATCTTCTGCTCTCTGGGCCTCATGTTTCCTTACGTACATGACAGAATCGCCAGCCTTCATGTACAGATGCTGGGAGGCCTGAGAGAATGACAAAGCTGTGTTGCAAAGTGGAGAGTAAATTAAAACTCGTGGATCCAAAAGAATTTTGTGCTGAGTTCTCTTTAGATATCTTACAAGGCGGTGTAAGTAGTAGGTAGTGGGTGGACCATCATTCCTGATATGTTGAAAGACTATTTCCGTGATGAGACTGCAGAGGGAGGACATTTATACAAGAGACTCTGCACACTTAATTGAAAAGCACATGAATGGGCTCAGGGATCTCATTCTTTTCTCTGATTTCACACACATGGTACATATAGGCAATCTTTTAAGGCCTCTATTAGTGTCCTTGACATAAAATACTGCATTTCCCTATGAAAAATGAAGGCTTTTCTTCATTGAAAATATCTTGTCAAGTTACTTTGCTTCTCAGGATTTTCTGTTGCTGTTGTTTCAAAAGCTTTTGTAGGCTTGGAATGTGTCAAGGCCACTTGTCTGCTGCTACTTTAATAACAGCTTCACTGATCTATGTTCTCTCAAAAGCAATTATTTTACAAGTTGTTGAACTAATTCCTTTATTTTTTTTGTAGTTCTTACAGAATAAAGGAACGTCTTGAAAAGAGAAAGATGTTTCTCTATCGTAGCCCATTATTTCAGAAGCTCTCTGCATGACACTGTTTTACTATTTAAATCAAATGCTTAGTTTTGTCCCATGGTGCTGGATACTCCATAACACCTCTTTTTCATTTTTCAACTTGAAATACAAAAAAAAAATTCAATGAAATTTCTTTTATTAAATGACCTCCTGGTTTTTGCTTTCACTGAAGAAAATCTTTGTAGGGATATGACCCCAGGGCATCCAATTCCACAGAGGCACAGAGAACTTTCCTCTTCAATCTGCATGTTTGCATGCCATCAGCCTTCTGAATGAAACCATGACATACTGGGAAAGCACAGAATCACCTAGGAAAACACTTTCTCTATCAAAAAAAATGACTAAGGCAAAGAATTCACAGCTACTAATGACAGCAAATTCTTCACTTTACAAGGAGAGGTGGCATGATCTTTTAAAATATATTACCAAATGGGTAAACCCAGAGTGAAAAGAAAATCCAAATCTGGAGTATAGTTCAGTCTATATTTTACTACCTTATGAAATGGACTTGTACCATTTTCCCCCAACCCAACTGCTTTCCTTTCCATATTTGTAAGGAACATGGGAATCAACTGTCCATCCACCTCCAGTCATGTGTCCTCTATTTAAATACCTACCTCAGCCCGGCATAGGGAAAATTGCACAGGGTGCAAGGTCAGAGAGGCTTGGATGCAAATCACATCTCTGGTATTTATGTCTGCGTCCTAGACCCAGTAACTTAATGCACCTAGGTACTCTTCTGATCTGGGCAAGACGAGTACTTACATGATTGTTATAGGGATGAAAGAATAGGGCATTTGAAGTACCTAGTCCTTAGTGGGTGATTAATAAGTGCTAGCACTTCTGTTGTTACTGTCTAAGACTTAACAGTTCTCACTTACTTGCCAGGGTTGCTGCTAATTTCTCACAGTTACCACACACACCATCATGTCTTCTGAGTGAGTGCCTATGCATCATGCACAGGTCAAGCCAATCCCATTTCATAAGAGTATGTTTCACCACAGAACGTTGTGCTTTTCCAAGGGAAATGGTTTGTTTCAGTCTTCAAAGAGAGTTAACTGAAGAAGCAGAACTACCCCCACCAACTGCTCCCTGGCCTCCAAAATTGGTGCCCCCACCTTCCCCAGCTGAGTTTTCATTCATGCCCCCACATAATACCGCAATCATAGAGCAAAGTTTCTAGATACTTTTTCGATTGGGATTGCAATGTCTTTCTCTGCCTTTCAATAGTATTCTAATATTTTTAGTGTTTACCATGGTATTTTTCCTCATAAAATCCAGATCCAAACTGTCTTTATAATCATTCATGGATCTAAAGACCTAGTAACCCACTCCTGTGACCAAGTTCTGCCCATATGCTTGCTTTTCACTCATTAACAGAGAGGGAAAAGCTTTAAGAGCAGAGCTCAATAAGAGCCCCGAAAGCCTTGGAGGCTGCAGCCTAGGCATCCGCCCAAAAACAGAAGCATCAGCACTCTGAAAAACAGGGTTCAAAACTGTCTGTTCCTCAGACTCCTTACTTACTGCAGGTACTGCTTTTGCTTTAGTGCACTTTCAATGACTCCAGCAGTAATGAAAGGGACTGGGGCTTGTATCTTGAAATTTTCGACTTGCTGGCAAATATGAGAGGCTCTAGAAAGAGGATAAAAGCCAATACCTCCCAAAAGGGCCATTAAAGCCACCACCTACAAGGCCCCTTCCTAGATAAATGTGGTGTACTAAAAAGAACCTTATGTAGGAGCTCAGACACCTGGGATCTTGTCCTGCTGTGGTCACTAACTTGCTCTTCATGTAAACTAAGCTGTTGTTAGTATAAATGCTTTTGAAAGTTCCTTCTAATCCAACCCTTTATGGGCTGTAAAGAGTCTTTTATCTCAAGGGCTGTGGTTCTTAACCTTTATTGGGTTGCAGTCCCATTTGAAATTCGGTAGAATGTTAGGAACCATCTGCTCAGAAAAGGCATTACCCTCATGGAATTGTATATGTCATCTTGGGGGCATCATGGAGTTCCAGAATCCATAAGCACCTGGTTAAGATCTGGTTTCCTGTGTTTGTGGCTTTGTTTGTTTGCTTGGGTTTATTTTGGTGGTGGGGGGGGGGTGAAAGGGCACGTCATAAGCTAGAGGCAAATGAGAAGCAAGAGCAACAATTCCTTGGACTCAGTCGATCTTAACCATTTTTCCTGACACTTGACCCCCTCCCCTTTTTACAGAAAATGTTTTCTGTTTCGTTTTATTTGTTGATTGCAGGAAAAGAAGCTATTGGGAGAAAGGAAGGAAACTCCAGAGAGGCCCAGGCTTTGACATGCAAAACATGCTTGGCAGATTTGTCCTCAAAGGCAGGAAGCAAAAAGAGAAAAGTCTATTTTCCTAAGCCCATACTGGGGAAGGACTCTGGGTGTGAATCATTCATGCAGTTTAGCCCTTCTGCATTTCAGTAACATGTCACGCTACCAGGGTGCCAAGCTGGAATTAGTCCTTGAAAAGAGACATGACGTAATTCTCCAATATTCACCTAACACCTCTACCCCTTCCAAATAAGGTAAGCAATGGTCCCAACTCAGGTGGGTCTTTAGATCAGGGTAAGAGACCTAAGTACAGTCTTTAGCCCTGAATCGTGCAGAATCCAACGACCTTCGAGGAAACACGCTGTTCAGAGAAGAGTGGGAAACCAGGTTGTACGCTTGGATACAGGTCAGTGGGTCTTTCCCTTCAGTAGAGCTTAGAGCTTCAGAGAATCCAGCCATCCAGTGTCCTAGAAATTGCTCACAATCGAAATTCTGGGGAGATGAAGACAGAATGCAAAGGAGAAACAAACACGTGCCTAAGACATGTGCTCCTTATTTTATAGGTTCCCAGACACCGAGTCTACAAGGCCAGAAAGAGCTGCTCTTCAGCACCAATAGCTCGCAAGGGTTTGAAGGAGACCCTTTTCCCAGCCAGAAAAGGGTCCTACAAGACCAAGTCCTTTCAAACCTAAAAGAAAAAGAAGAAAGTAGGAAGTTAGCTAGGTTTGGGTAACTATTTAGCAGACATTGAGCATTGGGGTGTCTCTACTTACCCTGTAACTGGTACCTATCCTGGAAAAGGGACTTTACTACTTCAGATCCTATGCAACAGGCCTAAGACTGCTGAAATTAGAAGTAGAGACTGCACCTTTGATCCCACCTCCAGTTCCCTAAAAATCTATCAGCAGGGGAAGCAAAATCCTGAGAGGAGAACTTCTGAGGCTACTGGCCTACTCTCTTCCCTTGCACCGTAGCCACTGCCTTTCTGGTCCTTTCTGGTCCTTTCAGTATCTCCAAACTTCCTTTGAGCAGGCCTTCATTTTTTAAGCTGATAAGGAAAGGTTTATCTATCTTGAGGTCATGGAGGACTGGCAGTGACAGGAAACAAGAGAAGGCTAAGGAGCACATGGCAAGCCAAACTCCAGAGACTTGAACTTCATTAATGTGCATATTGGTTCATGTCATGCCAGAGATCTGATAACCAAGCAATCAAAAGTCCTACGCAGAGAAAGACATTTCCCTGACCCCCAAGTCTCCTGTGACCTTAGCAAGTCACTTATCCCCTCTGAACTTCAGTTCCTTTGTTTGTTGATTTAGAACACATAGTATCCTCCTTACTCCTGGCATGTGATGTGGATTAAATGAGATCGTGGATATGAAAGTTCTTTGTGCTAGAAAAATACAAAGGACTTAAAGACGACAGGGTCAAGTAGGAAGGACCGAAATAATGACTTGGTCTAAAGGAATGAAATCCCACTACAGACATCTTGACATTTGTTATACTATCAAAAGGGAAGTCACTAGTTTCTTTATAGACTCAAAGGGTGTCAGAGTAACAAAGTTCCATCTATCTCATTTTACAAACAGAAATTGAGACTAGGGGAAAAAAAAAACGTGCTTGGCCAAAAAGTTACAGCCTGAGACTCCTAATGAATTCTAAAAATAATGTGGCTGAGGAAGAACAGAAGGAAAAGATAACTTTAAATCATATAAAACCTCATGAAGAAGTTAAGTTTAAAGGATATATATAAGGTAGTGGCTGAGGCATGGAGTAAGTTCCCAGCCTCTGGACTTACGTAGTACTCTAGTCTTCAAAATCTTAGATGCCATGAAACAGGCTTATTTGAAGAACATTTTGTAATGTAGAAATAACATACCTGTGGCCTCAACTCTCATCTCCAGGAAGTTTTCCTTGAGAACTGTAGGCAAAAGAAAGATATTTCAATAAAGCTCTGGAAATTTAGGACTTGAAAAGGCTAATGGCAAAACCCAAAAAAGTCACTTGATTAATAAAATTTTCTGATTAGGAAATTATTCTGCTCAGATCTTTTACTACATGCAGTTCCATTCCTCTAAATTGGGCAGATTTTGAGAATTCAGTATTCTAGCCACAAAACCACAATTCAGTCACCAAAACAATTTTTGAGTACTAGAATACGGCTGACTGGATACAAATCAAGAAGTTGGCCTAAGATCATAGTTTACATCCTGTGATTATCATTACTGGTCAGAAGGGCAAGAAGGCAGAAGTACAATGGAAAAGATAAATCCTCTGTCTTAAAAGCCAAATCAGCTCTGTTCAGACTGTTAATGAGTTTAGATCATCCGCAAATTACTTACTCAGCTGAGAACAACTGGGAGAAAGAGACAATTCCAGAGCCTAAAACCCCCAATATGGCCAGAGCATCCACAGCTCTATCCATAGCCTTTTGTTTTTCTCTCATCTCTTGAAACTGCTTAAAACAATTTGCCTAAACTATTTTATTCCTATTTGTGGTTTTAATTACCACCAAATATTAGAACTCATCTTCCAAAGTGTCACTGCTCATATTGCAGTATATATAGATGTCCCACACTAGAGTTCTATAATATTAGTTATACCTAACGGTTCTATTACTGGATCTATATAGGCCCCATCCTGGCAACTACTTTTAAGTTACAGTTACTCTCTGGGGATCTCTACCTGGATATCTTGCAATGTCTTCAAAGTCACCATTTGAAATTGAACACAGCAAACATCTCAGAAAACCTGTTTATGATAATATAGAACCATCTACCAAATTGCCAAAGTTAGACTTTTCTCTCTCCCCACTTCTACAATGTCTCACATTTGAAAAGCCAGCAGGGTCTAATTGAACTGATCTCAAATCTGCCCTTGTATTCCACTCCTACAGCAACACCTTAGGTCAGGACTTTGATCAACTCTTGCCAGCAAGATTTGTTTCCTAATTGGTCTCCTTGCTTCCAATCTTTACCACCAGAGTAATCTTTTTACAACTCAGCTAGCTCAGAATGTGCACCACCACTTAAACATCTTCCATGACCTGCCCCAAGTAGACTATAATACAAAGAGCAAACACGTTAATATGTCATACAAGACCTTTGCAGTCTGGCTCTCATCCATTTTCCTAGTCTTATGGTCAGCTAAGTTTTCTCCTCTCACTCCTACTTTGCAGACAAAGGGGAACACTGATCACTTCTGAAGCTGCACTGCCTTATTCTCTTCTCCCTTCTTTTCCTGACAAATCTCTAGTAAGTTTTCCTTTGAGTGTTTCTTTTTTAATTGTTGACAAGGGTAAGGGAATAATAAACAGATGCTATAGAAATGATAGGATACAACCAAGGATGCAAATGGAAAACTAAAAGGGACAAGACAATAGTTAAACAGCTCAGCACTTTTTATTTTTGATGGTAGAAGTTAGCAGCAATGACCAAATAAAGAATTGGCCATATGACGAGTAACATCTGACTCAGTGGCCAGATAGACATGGTGGGTTCAAGGTGGGAGGAATATTTTTCCTCTGTGGCTCCTAAGAAAGAAGACCCTATAAGTAGTTAGGATAATGTGTTGAAGGCAGGTATATTTACCCACATTGCTTCCAAGGTGTATTCTTAGGGCAGAGAGGATTAAGTCTAGGTTCTACAGGCCCAGATACAGAGTGGATAGAATAGCATAGACTGAAGTGCCTGCTTTGGACAAGGCCTTCAGGGTTTGTGGTTGGTCTAAGTCTGCCCTGAGTACTGGTTGGCAAATCCCAGCCCATTGGCAATGTTATCAATCTTTCCATGTTCTCAAAATCAATTTGGCTAGTAATGAAACTCATTCCACATGAAGAATTTTTCTAGACTTTGTTCAGGCTTCTCAAATATTCCCATCTTAATGCCTTATAAGATACAGATTAACCCTCCGGATTTTGCCGTGTACTTCTATTTCATCAAGCCCCAGCTCATATATTAACTCTTCTCAAAGGCTTTCTTTTCAATATGCTCAATCGTTTCTGTTCATTCTAGTTTATTTTTCTCTGTTTCTTTGGTGTTTATTTCTCAAATCATTTATCCTGGGAAGGGATAACGGATGCTTAGAAGTAGTGCTGCTCATAGGTGGCAACCTTATTAATAATTTCATAATCTTTCTTAATCTATCTATCCCTCTCTCTCTCCCCTCTCTCCCCTCTCTCCCCTCTCTCCTCCCCGCACCTCTCTCTCAACCCCATTCCATAGAACCCAGGGTTGCAAGCATGCTATGAAAATAACTCAGCACTGAGCTACAACCCCAAGGTTTAGATCCAAAACCCTTTCATCTTTTGATACTGGTAAAATAAATCAGTGGCTTGACCTCACTTTCACTGGTTATAGTAGAATTAGTGATAAGTTTTGGTCTAAATCAAATTTGGCTAAGCCCAGAGCTGCCTGTGGCTGCCAAACTACACTTCGGTAACTCATCATATAAAATCACATCTTAGTTAATTAGTTTCCATAGTTTTAGTAAGAGGATGTCAAACCTATCCTGGCACCTTATCAATGGGTAAAGGTGCATTGTTCTGCTTTTAACTGAGCATGTAGAAGAGTTTGCTCTTGTTCTCTGCCAGAAAGCACGAATTTAAAGCTCTCTGATTAGTCACATAGAACAAACTCACAGCAAACACTCTGAAGACTATGCAATCATTCCTCCAGGAGCTTTTGTCCAAATGCTTCCAAATGCCCAGGGCTTGAACAGCTTGTACCAGCATTTGAGAAACTTTAAAAATGAATGTAAGGGTGAACAGAGGAAAACGAAGGAGAGGGGGAACCAGGGAGGGAGGAACAAAAGGAGAGAATAATGACCCTGCTCTAATAATCAATTTTAGTGAATCTAGAGTAGAAGTCAGGAATCTGGGATGATTAATTTTTCTTTTACACATTTTGAAGACATTTAGATGGATAATAGTCAGTGTGATAATCATTGATTAGGCCAACTATTTACACTGACTCCAAATCTACAGATACTAGAATGTTATATTCTATAGGCCATTGTCAGCTGACCTATACATTATGAAGTCTAAATGAGCAAAATAACAAAGACAAAAAGACCTTCACTGGGTGTAAGGTAGCTTGTGATGTGTGCTGGCTAGTTTTGTGTACATTTGACACACAGCAGAGTCATCTGAGAGGAGGGAATATCAAGTGAGAAAAATGCCTCCATAAGGAATATCAGGTGAGAAAAATGCCTCCATAAGAGGCAAGATTGTGAAGTGTTTCCTCAATTAGCAATTGATGGAGGGAGGCCCAGCCCATTGTGGGTGGTGCCATTCTGGGTTGGTGGTTCTCTAGGTTTTATAAGAAAGCAGATTGAGCAAGGCATGAGGAGTAAGCCAGTAAACACCACCCTTCCATAGCCTCTGTATGAGCTCCTGCCTCCAGGTCCCTGTCCTGACTTCCCTTGATGACAAACAGTGACGTGGAAGTGTAAGTCAACTAAACCCTTTCCTCTCCAATTTGTTTTGTTCCTGGTGCTTCATCACAGCAATGGAAACCCTAACTAGGATAGGATATGAGTACATACAACAGTGTTTATATGTGTGAGTGTATGTCTGTGAAAGAGAAACAGAAGAAAAGCAGTGGAAAGTATTAAGAAAGGAGACAATAGATAGGACAAGACATGAGGGAAGAACAATAAGAAGAGTGGCTTAAAGAGAAACAAAACATACAGAAAGAAACTGAGAATGTTAGAGACACAAGTAAGACCAAGGAAGAGAAAGTAGCGGAACACAGATAAGACATAGAAGCTGCTCTATAATAATTGCAGAAGAAGGAAGGGAGAGGAAAAGGGGGAGAGAACAAGAATTATAGAGAAACAGAAAAGGAGATGGGGAGAGCAGAAACAGATGGGATGCTATCAAAAATGCATTTGCTTTCTCTTCTGTCTCCTGTTTCTTTTACCTTCCAGTTTTTCGGGAAGCTGTTTCAAAGAATCTGGTCCTGGATGCCACCCTGCAAATAGAAACCAACCAAGATGATGAGTTGTGGTGAAATGCAAATGAGAACCAAGGGTCAATGGAAAGGTCTTGATACTCTGGACCACATAGGTCACCAACACCGGCCCAAATTTTGTTGGCAAAAAAAGCCAAGGGTTTGAGAAAATAACAGAATGAGAAATGGCTCAGAAGCCATAGGCACCCTGAGGCAACAAATAAGACCCTTTACTTCTTATTGATCCAAATGGTCAGAGTCTGTGGCCCTCTCAGACCTGTCTTAAAAATAAATGAAAACAATCTTTAGTTTCAAAGTGTAGTTTAGGGCACTTTATAAATATGTTTTGCTGATTTAGATGAAGCTGTGAAAGCCTTGTTCTTTCTCTAATTTTACAATTATGGAAAACAAGAGACACTCGAAGAAGGTGGGTCAGGAGGCAAAATGCTAAGAAGGGTCCAGGTCACTGGATATGGCCAAGCAAGGCAGGTCCCTTAGGCCTGCTTCTTCCTTGGCTCCCCAACTTACTGCCAGGCATCAGAAAGGCCTGGATGTCCGCTCAGCTCCTGTCCTGTGAGCCATTTTGGAAGAATTTTGGAAGAATTTTTTTTTTTCGGAGCTGGGGACCGAACCCAGGACCTTGCGCTTCCTAGGCAAGCACTCTACCACTGAGCTAAATCCCCAACCCCTGGAAGAATTTTTTAAACGTACCTTTTCCTGGCAAGAAAGAGAGAGGGGAGGGGGCAGGCCCAAGCACAACTATAATTGGGGGAAAAGGTGTTCATTAAATTACTTGAAAGCCAGTAGCAATAAGACAAAATAAGGCAAAGATTTCTAGAGCAAAAAAAAAAAAAAACTAAAAGTAATTTTTCTACTCTACTGATATCAGGGCAGCTAAAAAAATGAGTCTCCATATAAAAAATTTCAGAGGTCTTTCTCTTTAGTGAAATAGCTCAGCTCTGGGTATTGAGTGGAATACTCCAGATAGGGATGACACGGGATAGTACTCCAGACTATGAAATGAATGATGCTCCAGAGTCATATGCCCTGTATACATAGCAACCAGAGATGGTGATCCTGAAGCCACCATCTAGTGGACAGCCCAGGCCTTAGGCCAAGTTGATAAAACACATTACTCACACTGATGATGGGATTTCCTCTGCATTGCTGGACACTGTTTCTGGCTTTGACTCTGGCTTTTGTGAAGTGCTGGACCGGCAAGGAGGGTCTGGGGGCCTCACTGGAGGACGGATGATTGTTTGCTTTTCTCCTGGGGGCCGGACTTTGCTGAAACAGTCAGTATCTCCTAAAAGAGAAAACAATAACCAGAAGATAAATAGTCAACCAACTAGAACACCGAGCATTATTAGGCACCTTAACTGAGGTTGTCTGGACCATCTTTTCTGAGAGCCATTTCCTCTTGGCTAACAACTGCTCGCTCTTTTTGTCTTAAAATGCTTCTGGCAGCTGCTCCTTCCTAATTCTACATTTGCTTGGCTTTATAACTCAGAGGAGTGACATACCAGTTTCCAGAAATTGAAGAAATTAAGTTAGGAACCAACGTGTCCACTACAGAGCCAGCTACACAATAGTGATTGATGAGAAACTTGAATTCAATAAATTCATCGACACTAAAATTCAGATCCTGAAACTGGAGAAATGGCTTAGCAGTTGAAAGTAAGGACCCAGGTTAGGTCCCCTGTACACGTGTCAAGAGACTCGCAATCATCTGTAACTCCAGATCCAGGTGATCCAACATTCTCTTCTGAACTCTGTGGGCGACCACCCTCATGTGCATCTACATGCATATGCACATAAAATTAAAAACAGAATCTCAAAAAAAAATCCCAGGGAATTTTCAGTATTAAAATACTGTCCTAAATCACCTTCCTACCTGTATTTTTTTTATTTTTTTTATTTTTTTTTCGGAGCTGGGGACCGAACCCAGGGCCTTGTGCTTGCTAGGCAAGCGTTCTACCACTGAGCTAAATCCACAACCCCTGCTGGTGGCACTATAAACTGGCCTATTTTATCCAGATACCCATCAAGTATTCTGGAAAATCTGGATGAAATATAAAATTGTGCATAGGCAATGATTCATACTTGTTTATGCAGTAATCCACTTTGAAGAAAAAGTGCAAAGGAATTCATCCAAGGTAAAAATAAGAAAAACCAATTGGCACAAAACACATACCTTAATAGCAAAATGTTAGACCTAACCACAAAGGCTAAAAATTTGGGCATGGTCAAAACATGTATTGGAGTTCACTTCTGTAACCCCAACACAGGGGAACCTGAAGCAGAAAGATTGACATTAGCTCAAAGCCAACTTGGTCTACATAGTGAGTTCCAGGCCAGCCTAAGCTACAGAGTAAGATTCTGTCTCAACAGTGGTAGTCAAGGCGTGCTTCCCCTTCTCTGAAGAAAAGGGTAGGGGCTAATACGGTGAGGATTTTTAAGGGCAGGACTGAGAAGAGAGAAGAGAAGAAGGATGCGATCAGGATGTGAAGTGAATACAAAGAGAAGTTATTAAAAAAAAAAAAAACAAGAAAAAATCCACAAAAATCACTTATGTCCCAGTGAAGACAAAAATAGCCACATGTGTACCAATGCAAGTGCATTAGTAGATCTTAATATTTGCTTAATGTGAGACTATCTTGAATTTCATTCATTCTGCAAGATGTTTAAAGGAAAAATATATAAGCATTAAATTCCATTTATATTATACTACTATAGGATTTACTGACGTTTACACAGTTTGCCTTTTGTTCAAGTCCTTCTCAGTAGCTCTAAGATGCACAGGATAAAGTTCAACATCCTCAACATAGGTTCAAATCATTGCTACAGTAATCACCACTGGACATTATCTACCAAGTCTACTCTATCAAACTAGTTTCTTCACCACCCCATCAAAACAAGTCTTATTTTTACTTTATGTAATATGCTATAGAAGAAAGTATAGAGGGCCTAGAATTATGAAGCCCTGGATGAGTGGCTTTTCCTGCTAATTCCAAGCACTGGGAACCTGGACAATCCCCTTGACTATCATTTTCTTATCTGGGAAATGGATCTTTAACAATGTCTTTTCACAAGGTTAAGTTAGGAATTAAGTTAGATGGCATATAATGTCCAAGACAAGCAATGGTAAATAAGTGTTAGACATTCTGCTTCCTTCCTTCTATGGATTCTGAGCTCACATCACCGGCCTGTAATATATCTACTCCTTAAGAATGGGTACGAGGGGGAAATGTCACATTAAGAATATTTGAAAAGACCATATGGAGATCTATTTTTTATAAATTTCTTAAATACATGAAATACTTTAATTGGAGTTACCATACACAGGGGATATAGTTCCTCCCAGATGCTATAGGTTACCAACTAAAAGGCTCATCACCAGGTGTGAGATACTTCCTCCTCAGTCTCTTGGTTAGAGGTGTCTTGGAGACTCCAAAACAACACAGTCTATGGCCACTCTTGGCTTTTCACTACAACTGGATGGCAAGACCCTACTGCTGAAGATACCACCCACTTTGGGCACAGAACATGGAGAAATCAAGTTAGTATGTTCTGGAAACCTCCACCCTGATGGCTAGCTTTCATAATATCAGAAGGTTTTATGTAGGCTGCTGGGGGTGACACTTATCAGCAGTCACTACCTAGATATGAATCCTATAGCTAAAATAACAACTGGCCTAGAAAGATAGGCTCTTAGTTGCAATAATAGCCCAAATATTACAGGGCAACCAACTATTTCCTGATTTGATTTAGGGTAACTACAAGAAGAAGCACATGCCTGTTAATGCAAGTATATCCTCGAATCCATGGTTGGGAAGCTCACTGTGTCAAAGGATGAACCTATGAACATAGAATCGAATTGCCCTCTATAGTCTGTCTCTCTATACATATGATTAATGTAGCTCTCAGATATCATCTGAGTAGTTTATTTGCTCAATGGATAACAGTTTATACAGAAACTCAAAATGAATCAAAGTATAGAGAATAGGCACCCATGGTTTCATGTTTCCTCTTCCCAAGGTACAGAGACTATTGCAGAAGAAATAATGGAAAGATTATAAGAGCAGCAAAGTGTCTTCTGGCCATAGAAAGACTGTTGCACTCATGAGCCCACAGCAGCTGTGGTTGTATGCACAAGACTTGCATAAGATCAAGCCAGTCAACATTCCAGGTTAGAAAGAGGAGGGGCATGTAAGCCCACACCTCCCTAAGGAAATACTGACAAACAATGGCTACTAGGGAAGGGAGAGTCAGTTTTCTTTACAGTGAGACCCCTGGTTTGGCAAACATATTCTAGTGGATGGCCCCCAAACTCATGAGTACACATGAAACACAAGTCAGATTCAGTAGATTTTATAAAAACAAAAGAGAGAAATTAAATTTGGAAGGGATGGGAGGATGGCTGGATCTGGAAGAAGTTATAGGGAGAAAGAGGGTAAATGTGATAAAAAATATGGTATGTAGGTGTGAAATTCTCAAAACATTTAATAAAATTATAATTTTGCTTTATGAGATGAAATTTGAACTACATATTAAAAATAATCCTCCACTGAGGAATCTTAGGGGGAAATGTAGGGTAAGTGATTCAAGTGATTAGGATAGTAAAGTAGTATATTAGTGGAAGAATGAGGAAAATTCTATTTCTGGATACAGAGAGAATTTCTATCTCCTCATCTGGGTTCAGCCTTACATTAATGGACATGGTATTCCCTTAGTATCAGGCTGATTTTCTATAACTATATTAGCAAGATAGATAGATAGATAGATAGATAGATAGATAGATAGATAGATAGATAGATAGATGATAGATAGATGATAAATAGATTAAAATTAAATTAAAACTAATCGAGTTTTCCTAACAAATTTTATACTGTTTGAAACATTCACCCATATGATTTCCATAGTAAGCTGAGAAGGAAGGAATACAGACTTCATGCCATTTCTATTTCACAGAGAAGAAAACTGAGGCTCAGAAGAATAAATACACTTTCCCTGTCACCTATATGTTTAGAGATTGTGAGAGAATACTGATTGAAATTCTTATCTTTTGTGTCTATACCTACTCCTTTCCCTGGTGTCTGTTATTAGTAATAGCAATATAAAATTGCAAATAACAGTAAGGAAAATATAAGTAAAGCTATACTTATTATTTATCTTTATTGACCAATTTTGTAGTTCAGGGTTTAATTCCAGCATCTTGCACAGTTCCAGTTCTGACAACTTTTATTATTAAATATATTATTTAGTACTTTTTATACATTTTTCATAGTTAAGATTGGCCATAATTCTGCACAAATGTTATGCCCTTTCCACTGTTGAGAAAGATACTCCAAAAGGAAAAGGACCCTCAAAGGTTTACTACTAACAGATCCATGTGCATGTGCTTTCTGAAATCTATGGAGTTCTAGTTACCAGTGCTGCAGTGGCTTTCAACCCTGGTTACACATTAAAACATGTGAAGACCTTTAAATGTACAGTACCTGGATCCCATCCTCAGAGTGCCTAGTTCAACTAGAGTAGAACTTACTTGCACATGAGTATTCCAATGCTCCCAAGTAATACAATGATGGGCAGTATGAGTTGAAAAGTTGTCAGTCACATGACACTGCTTCTTCACTGCAGGTCACAGATGACCAGAGATGACAGTGATATCCCATTTTTACTAGTTACTGGAGTGCGGAGTCTCATAGGAAGGATATTTTACCTTCAGAGCCAGAAAATGCTTCTACCTGAAGTCATGCCTAGGCTAGGGTTCATTTCTCTTGAAGACTACAACGGATACCATCCTCAAAACAGGAGCCTCATGCATTCCCTTTAAAGCCACATCAAAATGGACATCTAACTAGGGCCTGCAAAGTAAGCACCATTAACTGTTTGTCTGATTAGGCCCTTTGTATGTAACTCCAACTTGATTCGTTACAAGTCATTCTTTGAAGTAGCAGCAAAGAGTTTTCTTGGCTTAAAGACCCCAGTGTTGTTCTTTCTTGCCTCCAATTTGTCTCAGTCACAGTTAAGCCACAATGTCGAATTGGCAAGGCATGGAAAGAAGTCATATAACTAGGAGTCAAGAAACTTGGATTCTCATCTTAATACTAAAACTAGCTTGTGTAAGTCAGCAGTTCACTTCTCTGCCAGTACAATATGAGGACTGGACTGTTTTGCAGATGAATCAGCAGATGGTATCAGTCTATAAACCTTTACCTCTTTTTGCTGACTTTTGTATTTTGCTTTGGGAGTATACCATAGAAGCCTCGATTTCTTCATCTGTCTCTGCCTCCTTCTTTTATTCCACCTTCCTTTTATAGCTCAAGAAATGGATTTCAATTTCCTGATTCCCCTTTGCCGGCAGAAAATACCCAAAATGCTTAAGTTGGCATTTAGTACCCTCTTCCCTTTCAGCAGTCCTTTCTGATCTAGCTTTCTACCATTCTTCTTCACATATGCTACAATCCAGACAAACATCATTATTTATTATTCTGTGTGCATGTCTTGCCATTAATCATCTTCCCAAGATGTTATTTATCCTATTCCCACATGCCCAAATTTGCATCCGCTTAAGTGCCATGTCTCTTAGGAAGCTTAAGATTCTCCAAGTTCCTTTCTGTAGTTCTTAAGGCACTGGTTGTCTTGTACTTTGAATCTTGTTCTTTGGCTCTTTGTTTTCATGACTTTTTCTCCCCTATTAGAATGGGAGCAACTTGAGAGCAAGATCCAGGTGGGAATCATCTCTGTATTCCCCAGAGACCCAAGTAAATTGCTCTGCCTGTAACCGGCAGATATTCAACAAATATTTATTGAGTAAAGAAAAATGCAGTCCGGACTTTTAGGACAACAAAGAAAGCTTTCCCTTTTTAGGCTTCCAACTGAGCTTTGTGTGACACAAAAAAACATAATACTTCCAAGCTTCAAAAGTATTCAGAAACCTAAAGTAAGTATTCGATATACTGGGAATGCTGTGAGGGCATTTGTGTCTCTCAAGGAATGCATACAACTGATCTGATACAGTCCCCGCAGGGTCTTAAAGCCAAACTGGGATGTGAAGTTATAGACATGGGAAGTAAGTGAGAGCATGATGATGAGACTCGGCAGTCACATTAGAGGGCCAAATGTGGGGCTCACAGAAGTGACATATAGAAAAATACCCTGGAGGAGGATGGTCAGACCCATGGACCAAGCTACACTTGAAGATAAAGGAGAGCTAAAAATACCTCTTTCCCCCTTCCCTCCACAATGCTTTTACTTTCTGGATGGTTATCATGTGTATAGATGGGCTAAAGGAAAAAATACAGTTCTAAGCTCTTTCCTTTGTTTGTATTTTAGGTTTGAGATTTCTCCAAGGCTCTAGAATACACAAAGGCAAATGTCCTCTGTCTTACATTCTGCCACTTGATCCACTACTATGTAACTAGGTACTTTATAGACTGCATATACCTTCACACACACACACACACACACACACACACACACACACACCTTGCCTGTAATGGAGGTGCTATACCACACTACTCATAATGGGAGAATAAAAAGTAAAGCTGACCTAATTACAATAGCCTGCTATCAAAACCAAAGAACTACTTCCATTTACAGGATAGTTGGAATGGGACAGGTATACACATGTTATTCTTCCTTGTTATAGCAATCCAATGGGCATAATTATGATCCTCTTATACAAGTGAGATGTTCAGAGAGGTTATGATTTACCTAAATCCCACAGCTAGGAGAGACAGAGTCAAATTTAAGACACATATCAAGGGAGGCAATGGGGTTTTAATTATGAATTTTCTCTAGCCTATGCTATTCAACCAAGTGGCTGTCCTTTTCATTGCTCTTGAATCTTGGTCCAAAACGTGGGTTTCTCTCCAAATCATTTTGTTCTTTCCCATCCTCTGTCAAATGCTGATGGCATGTGATCTTAGCATGTGCAAATGCATGGGGATGCAACAGTCATCTGTTTTTGACTTTTTCAACTTTCTTGTACCTTTCCTTATATCCACCTATACCCAACCTTGGGGTATAGATCTCCCCAAAGTCCTCTAGAATGATTTCTTGCTATGACACTCCTCTATGCCCATCATAGAGCCTTCCTTTTCCCTTAGCCATTAATTATCCTTATGGAACAATTTAAAGTTAGACTCCAGCAAAGGCAGAGTGAAAACCAAACAGTAGATTGCTAAAGCATAATACGTCCAAACAAGAAAATGTGGATAATGGCCAGGAACGCCCATTACTGTAGAAGCAAGTCTGTTCCTAATACTTTTAGAGCAGATATGAATGCCACTTACAGCATTAGTCACCCCAGTGAAGAATTGATGGCTGTGTGACTGAAAAAAGTCTTGCAAGCATCCTTTCCCCAAGTCTAGAACATATCACCAGATAGACGAAAGAAACTAAGCAGGGAATACCACATGTCATGGGGCCCCTATATGTGGCAGGCTACACACTTTAGTGTCAATTCTTCAGGAAGAATGAAGGGTTTCTTACTCCCGTGTGCTTACTGGAATGTTCTCATCACCTGTCAGGAACATCACTGGAACACACATAGTCTATTGGGCCATTCTTACCATGAACATTGTGACAGCACGATCATGGCTTTTTGTCTCCAGTCTTTCCCTTTTCTTAGTGTGATGTCTGTATGAATGTGTAAATGTATGTAAGCAAGAAACATGTATCTCTCCTTCCTCCTCATTCTCCCAAACACACCTGTATCTTTTTGTAGAAATCACACATTGCATTTTGTAAAACCAGAACCGATAAGAGAAAGTACCATTGAGGAAAGACCACATGTTTCTGTTACATACAGAGTCTAGATTTCAACTGATGCGTGTGCAAAGGGAGGGAGTTTATCTATGTACAGGGACACAGAAATAGAAAGTTGGGAGAGCAGAGGAAGAGATCATAAAGGAACTGGTAGCAGAGAAAAGTGGTGGAATAAATGTAATAGGAAAGCAGAAGGGAGGACTAACTGGCAGAAGAATGGAAACCAGTTAGCAGAGGCATAGGGAAGGACAGTAAAGGAGAGGAATGAATGGCAACAAAGTTTAGCACATATACAAGGAGATGCCATGATGAATAGTGGGTATTGCTAAGCTGCTGATGGACATGGAAGTAAGCTACTTAACACGTGCTTCTGACATTTCTAATTGCATTATGGAAAAGATGTGGAGAATGATAAAATCCACTCACATGCTAGATCAGTGAAAGGGCTAAGTATGTGGAGAAGGCAGGACAGTGACACATTTAGAATAATGGAAGCGAAAGGTGAAAAAAGTAACAAGAGTTTGCTGTAGAGGGGCAAGCAGAAAAGACAACTTTCTTCTGAAGCCTGTCTTTCAGGTTGCTCGTTAGCGCATGGGGTTAATCATCAGCTGTAACTCAGGTGAAGAACTATTTGCAGCAACTGATTATCTGATAACACTTCTGGTGTCCAGGAATTTACCACAAACAGCAGAAGTAGGGTGGGAGAGAGGGAAGCAGAGGTGAAATGGTAGGTGGGGAAATTTTAAAGAGGCAACTCTACCAGAGATTTGGCTAGGCTCTACCATGGCCCAACCCATTCCGGTTTTGCCAAGTCTGGAGGCCAGAGGCTTTGAGGAAAACTGTACCACATCAGCTTGTTGATTTAAGGCAGGGGAAAAATTGTCTGGCAATGCTGTAGCTCAGACTGAGAAAGCCTGGATGACTCTGGACAAGTCAGATCATTTCTTAGAGTAACTGATTCCATTAGATCCCAGTTACTGCTGCCAGCAGCCCAAAGGACAGGAGTGTGAGAGAAGCAACAGAAGGGATGGCACTGGGATTGGGTTCTAGATCCAAAGATGTTGGAGGTAGAACCAAAGTGGGAGGCTAAAAGTTACTATGTGTGCTGAGCAGACAAAACCTGTCTTGACACTGGTCAGGGCCAAGTTAACCATGGGGGTAGAAGTGCAGTTACCGAACTTTCTGCTTGATTAATGTGATGATCAGTATATGACTTCTAAACTGAAGCAGATGTCTCCATAGATGTCTGGCCTTTCCTGGCTGCCTCCTACAAGAGGCAAATTGTAGGGAGGTAAGACAGGACAGGGGAGAGAATTAGTAACATATCTCATCTTCTGATTATGAGCCCAGTATTTTGTTATTCTCTTTAATCCTAAAAATTATTGTAGGTGATCCTCTACCCCATTTTAAAGATATAAAATCCAAGATAGAGACATGGAAAATAATGTGAGCTTGCAAATACATTGGAGGGCCAAAGCAGAGAATTAGAAAGTGTCAGTTGTCTGTGGAATCCGGCTGGCCTCCACACAAAACAGCATTTATTAAACCGTTCAAAGACAGTGCTGTCCACATGTACTAAAGCTGTTCCCTGCCACCAACAACACAATGTTTGTCCTTTACTGTATCTGGAAAGGCTTATTTCCCCTCACTGACCCTCTGACTTCATGCATACTATAAAGTATCTACATCTCTCCTCATCTCTCTAGCCCTCTATAGAAGGGAGTCTTTGATGCTAGTCCAGCAAGTCGGAAAGGCCTCATGTACAATTCACACACCAATTCCATCCTTGTGATTTCTCTACTCCCCGGGATTTCCCAGTTCCTTACCCCATACTGCATTTTTTCCTTAACCTGTGCTAAATCACTGTGCTAATAATGGGGAAAAACTTTCTAGCCAGGTGCAGTAGTGCAAGCCTAAAATCCCAGCAGTCTGGAGGCTAAGGCAGGAGGATATAACAAATAAGGTCATAATGGGCTACATGTTGCAGTTCACTATTCATAGAGACAGAAAAACAAGCCTAAAATATGTAGGAAATACAAAAGAACATGGTCAAAACAATTGTAAGCAGAAGGAACACAGCCAGAGAGACATTAGACTACAAAGATGTAGTAATTCAACAGCTACCACCTCTAAAAATGTAAGCAAGCCCTTAGTTATATGCTTTCTTTTATAAGGGTTGCCTTGGTCATGGTGTCTCTTCACAGCAATAGAACAGTGACTAAGGCAGTTTTCAAAGGAAGAATTACAAAGGTCAATTAATGTATTTAAAATGTTTAGCATCTCTATCTTCAGAGATATGTATATTAAAACAACTTTGAAATCCCATCTCAACCAGTGAGAATGGCCACCATCAAGAAAACAATGTGCAGAAAGAGGAACACTTTCATACTGTTGGTGAAAACTGTGGGAGTGCAAACTGGTGAAGCCACTGTGGAAAGTAATGTAGAAGCATCTATAAAACCAAAACTAGAACTCCCTTTCTACCCAGCTATAGCACTTCTGGGCATAAACTCAGAGGACTCTATATCTTGCCACAAATACATTTGCACATCCATGTTCACTGTAGCTCTATTCTTCATAGCTAGTGTTGGTATTAGGAATTGCTTTCACCTCCAGCAGCTACACCACCTGGTCACTGTTGCCATGGCAATGACCATACATTCCCAGCCTACATTTGGCTTAGTTCCCAACTTCATCTGGGAGCAGTTACATCATATTCCGAATAAAAGACAAACATTTTCTGCGCTCTCTCTCTCTCTCTCTCTCTCTCTCTCTCTCTCTCTCTCTCTCTCTCCTTTCTCTTATCTCTCCCCCTTGTCTCTTCCTCCCATTGAACCTCTCCACGTGGAACTGTGTTGGCTCGGTGTGCTTTGTCCGAGCACGAGCAGAGCAGAGATTTAAACCCCAACATTCGTCCTAACAGCTAGGCCCAGATGTCCATCAACAGATGAATGGATAATGAAAATAGGGTATCTATACACAAAGTGATTTTAGTCGGCCATAAAGGAAATCAAATAATTTGCCAGGAAAATAGATGGCAAAGAAAAGTTATTTTAAGTCAGGTAACCCAGACTCAGAAAGACAGCAGCAGTGCATTGTCTCTCATATGCATATGAGACTGTAAAACGCCATCTGCACTGGTGGCAGTAAATGGGAGTAAAGGCCAGGAAATGCCCAGTGACTAGAAAACAAAAGAAATTCTAAGGGAATGAGTAGAGAAGACAACAGAGCAAAAAGAAAGGGAATGCAGAGGGCAAAAAATATACTGTAGGGAAAGGGTGTCAAGGAAATGGGGGAGGGGATGAGAATCAACTAAAATGAAATGTGTATTAGACTCTCATCCTAAAGCTTTCTAACTACTTTGTAAGCTAATTTAAAATTTTTAAATTAAAAAAAAAGCACTGAATAGGAGGAAGTATGATGAGAAGGAGCCAGGAAGGAAGATGACCCCAACCCTAGAAATTTCACAAGCTGTAAAGTAATTTGGTTCAATTCTGCCACCCTTAGGATTCCTAAACATTTACCTTCCTTGTGGTGAACGATTGGTCTGGGAGCTGGTCTCTTTATATGGAAAGAGGAGGTCTTTGTATGTCCAGAGCCTGGAACAGGTCCATTGGAGGCCTTTGGAATAGCCTTGGTCCCTCCATCCTGCAACCTATATACCAGCTTCCCCATATCCGCCTCTAGGCAGGGTTCCGTTTGACAGTCAGAAACAGGTCTGCTTGGGGACTTTCTTCCAGGGTCCATTTCCCCACTTTTCTGCATGGGTAGTTTGAGGTGCTGTAGCTGCTTGGGGGGATCCAGGTTGCTAGCAATTGTACCATTAGGAGTTGGATGGTGAATTTCATCTGAAAAAGTCGATATAAGGAGGAAAGATTAATGATGGCCTTCAAAATTATTCCGTTTTGATGCATGCATACATATTTGTTCTTTAAAAAAATCAGTACACAGTTTCAAAATCGAATTATTAAAATACAAACTGATTATATCCCATGAGAACAGTCTCCACCTTGCCCAATTCGTATGGACTCACAGGTCTCATTCAAATAAAGTTTAATTTAAGAATTTCATATGTCATTCACAAACACAACTAAGTAAACTCTAGTATGCCAAGCTGCTTTATTCAAGGGAATATGTAATTCAAAAAGGACAGAGTGTACAATCAATTGCACAATTTACTCTTTCTAAATAAATACATCAACTAATTCTCAAGTAGTTCTCTTAAAAGCAATTTTTTGAAGGTTTCTCAGATTTCAAGTTAATAGGCCTAACAACTTAACCTCTTTCTCCATCATGTAAAAATATCCTCAAATAGTCAATTTACATTTTTCCTCTAGCCTTTTTTGGTCCATAATTTCCTATGACCATTGGAATAAGCTTTTAAGTGATTCTGAATATAGTTATAGCTTCTGAGAACGCAATAATAGCCAGGGAGAATATTTTTCTAGAAAAATAAGTCCACACAGTGAAATTTTGAAAACTTTAAGTTATTCTCAATCTCCAGAAATAATCAATGAATTACCCAAATTAATAATATCTAATATATGGGAATTGTCACCTTCATTAATAGGAAACATTAGGACAGGTGTAACAGCCTAGTGATAGACCATTTACATAGAATGTGCAAGGCTCCTTTTCCAGCACCACAAAAAATAAATACAAACAGACACATAAATAAAGCTATATTGGAGTTCATTGATTGTTAAAGATACAGTCTCTCTCTTCAGCAAAAGGTGAATATTCATCAGTCATAATACAGAAGCCTTACTTGGAACCTATTTTTTGTAATGAGATAATTAGAAAATTAAACACTGACTAGACAACTGGTCTTAAGGAATTACTAATCTGCTTTTTTTTCATTTAGATCATTTGGAGTTGAACTCTGGCTGTGAATGGGTGGAAGGTATACATGAATCAAATTGTTCAGAAAACCAACAGCTTGGAAGAGTAAATTACTTCATAGTTTGTCTAAGAAAATATTACATGATACAGAACAAGCAGAATATATTTTAAAATGTTAGTTATATATTCATATATACACATTTATGCTCATAATAACATCAGTGAAAAAGGATGCTATGAATTTGAAAGATAGCAAAGAAGGGTATATGGGAGGCCATGAAGGAAGGAAACAGAACAGAGAAATGCTGTAAATACATTATAATTTCAAAAATGAAAAATAATTGTACAAAAAGCAAATACCTTTGAAGAGTAAATAATAAGTTCAGTTTGTCTTGAGCATTTGGATAAAAGATGTGAGTGGCTAGATATGAATCTAAGACAGTGTAGTGCTATTTCATCAAGGCCTAAATATAAAACCTAGGAATGTTAGCTCTGGTAGGCAGAAAGGTAGCACTGTCCAATACATGTCTTTAGAACATCTGCTTGGATTCAGTATGAAAAACAGACTAGAAGTCCGTAGATGAGATGAGAATGCTAATGACAATGACCTAAACTGAAACAGCACTAGTAAAGAATACAGTCTTTTATTTTCAGAAATGGAATATCTGTAAGGTGAGCATACACACTCCTGTAATCCTGACAGACACTCAGGAAGCTCAAGCAGAAGGATTATGAGTTCAGTTCTAACTTAGGTCACATAGCAAGACCCTGTATCAAACAAAACAGATTTAGAATGGCCAAGGATTTGATATAGGGTATCAAAAAATATATGATGATGGGTAAAGGATTTTCTAAAATATTATTTACAAAAAATATAAATGTGGAAATTAAATAATGAGATAGTTGTCAAATAATGGTGTTAAGATCTCCATCTAAACCCTGAGATAAAGCTGTCCCACAACCTTCCACCCGAATCCCTCCAAGAGAGAGCAGGTCTCCCGGGAGTGCTGTCACTCTTAAGATCACAATTGAGACCACACTTTCGTTCCAACAACTGGCCAAAGAGGGACCTGCCAGGAGTGCACAGGGCACAGGAACCACAAAACATCCAGGGACAGGATCCTCTGGTTTCCATCACTGTCCCAGAGCTAACCCTGTGACACAGCTCTCTACACCAAAATCCTTTCTGGAGAGAACTGGTCTCCTAGGAGTGCTGACACACCTAAGATCACACGCTCACAGGCCCACAGGAGGGACAAGATCCAGTCAGAGACCACAAGACCAACAAACACCAGGGATAACCAGATTGTGAGAGGGAAGCACAAGAACCTAAGCAACAGAAACCAAGGTTACTTGGCATTACCAGAACTCAGCTCTCCCACCATAGCAAGGCCTAGATACACCAACACACCTGAAAAGCAAGATTCAGATTTAAAATCACATCTCATGATGATGATAGAGGACATTAACAAGGACATAAAAAACTCCTTTAAAGACACACAGGAGAACACAGATAAACAGGTAAAAGCCCTTAAAGAGGAAACACAAAAATCCCTTAAAGAATTATAGGAAACCACAAGCTAACAGGAAAAAATTGAACAAAAGCATTCAAGATCTAAAAATGGAAACAGAAACAATAAAGAAATCATAAAGGGAGACAACCCTAGAGATAGAAAACCTAGGAAAGAGATCAGGAATTATAGATGCAAGCATCACAAACAGAATACAAGAGATAGAAGAGAAAATCTCAAGTGCAGAAGATACCATGAAAAACACAACACTCAAACAAAATGCAAAATGCATAAAGTTCCTAACTCCAAATATCCAGGAAACCCAGGAGATAATGAGAAGACTAAACCTAAGGATAATGGAAATAGAAGAAAGCAAAGATTCACAACTTAAAGGACCAGTAAATATCTTCAACAAAATCAAGCAAAAAACTTTCCTAACCTAAAGAAAGAGATGTCTATGAACATACAAGAAGTCTACAGAACTCCAAATAGATTGGGCCAGAAAGGAAATTCCTCCCATCACATAATAGTCAAAACACAAAATGCAAAAAAAAACAACAACAAACAAACAAAAAAAGGAAAGAATTTTAAAATCAGTAAGGGAAAAATGTCAAGTGGCATATAAAGGCAGACCTATCAGAATTACACCAGACTTCTCACCATAGATTATGAAAGCCAGAACATCCTAGGCAGATGTCATACAGATCCTAAGAGAACACAAATGCCAGCCCAGACAACTATACCCAGCATAACTCTCAATTAACATAGATGGAAAAACCAAGATGAGAAAACCAAATTTATACAATATAGTTCCACAAATCCAGCCCTACAAAGGAAAATAGATGGAAAACTCCAACACAAAGAGGGAAACTACACACTAGAAAAAGCAAGAAGGGAAGTCCCACACCCGCGGATCCCGGCCCGCAGCAGCTCTCTGCTCCCAGACCCGGTGAGAGAGAGACCCAACCGCCTGGTCAGGTGGGCACTCCTGAGGCTGCAGAGCGGAAGAGACCACCAACACTGCTCACCCCTGCCCACATCCCTGGCCCAAGAGGAAACTGTATAAGGCCTCTGGGCTCCCGTGGGGGAGGGCCCAGGAGCGGCAGGACCCCTGCCAGAGACACCTCCGACCCTGAAGGAAACAGACCGGATAAACAGTTCTCTGCACCCAAATCCCGTGGGAGGGAGAGCTAAACCTTCAGAGAGGCAGACAACCCTGGGAAACCAGAAGAGACTGCTCCCTGCACACACATCTCGGACGCCAGAGGAAAAAGCCAAAGACCATCTGGAACCCTGGTGCACTGAAGCTCCCGGAAGGGGCGGCACAGGTCTTCCTGGTTGCTGCCGCTGCAGAGAGCCCGTGGGCAGCACCCCACGAGCGAACCTGAGCCTCGGGACCACAGGTAAGACCAAATTTTCTGCTGCGGGAGAGCTGCCTGGTGAGCTTGGGACACAGGCCCACAGGAACAGCTGAAGACCTGTAGAGAGGAAAAACTACACGCCCGAAAGCAGAACACTCTGTCCCCAGAACTGACTGAAAGAGAGGAAAACAGGTCTACAGCACTCCTGACACACAGGCTTATAGGACAGTCTAGCCACTGTCAGAAATAGCAGAACAAAGTAACACTAGAGATAATCTGATGGCGAGAGGCAAGCGCAGGAACCCAAGCAACAGAAACCAAGATTACATGCCATCATCAGAGCCCAATTCTCCCACCAAAACAAACATGGAATATCCAAACACACCAGAAAAGCAAGATCTAGTTTCAAAATCATTTTTGATCATGATGCTGGAGGACTTCAAGAAAGACATGAACACAATTAGGGAAACACAGGAAAACATTAATAAACAAGTAGAAGCCTACAGAGAGGAATCGCAAAAATCCCTGAAAGAATTCCAGGAAAACACAATCAAACAGTTGAAGGAATTAAAAATGGAAATAGAAGCAATCAAGAAAGAACACATGGAAACAACCCTGGATATAGAAAACCAAAAGAAGAGACAAGGAGCTGTAGATACAAGCTTCACCAACAGAATACAAGAGATGGAAGAGAGAATCTCAGGAGCAGAAGATTCCATAGAAATCATTGACTCAACTGTCAAAGATAATGTAAAGCGGAAAAAGCTACTGGTCCAAAACATACAGGAAATCCAGGACTCAATGAGAAGATCAAACCTAAGGATAATAGGTATAGAAGAGAGTGAAGACTCCCAGCTCAAAGGACCAGTAAATATCTTCAACAAAATCATAGAAGAAAACTTCCCTAACCTAAAAAAAGAGATACCCATAGACATACAAGAAGCCTACAGAACTCCAAATAGATTGGACGAGAAAAGAAACACCTCCCGTCACATAATTGTCAAAACACCAAACGCACAAAATAAAGAAAGAATATTAAAAGCAGTAAGGGAAAAAGGTCAAGTAACATATAAAGGGAGACCTATCAGAATCACACCAGACTTCTCGCCAGAAACTATGAAGGCCAGAAGATCCTGGACTGATGTTATACAGACCCTAAGAGAACACAAATGCCAGCCCAGGTTACTGTATCCAGCAAAACTCTCAATTAACATTGATGGAGAAACCAAGATATTCCATGACAAAACCAAATTTACACAATATCTTTCTACAATTCCAGCACTACAAAGGATAATAAATGGTAAAGCCCAACATAAGGAGGCAAGCTATACCCTAGAAGAAGCAAGAAACTCATCGTCTTGGCAACAAAACAAAGAGAATGAAAGCACACAAACATAACCTCACATCCAAATATGAATATAACGGGAAGCAATAATCACTATTCCTTAATATCTCTCAATATCAATGGCCTCAACTCCCCAATAAAAAGACATAGATTAACAAACTGGACCCTGCAACGAGGACCCTGCATTCTGCTGCCTACAGGAAACACACCTCAGAGACAAAGACAGACACTACCTCAGAGTGAAAGGCTGGAAAACAACTTTCCAAGCAAATGGTCAGAAGAAGCAAGCTGGAGTAGCCATTCTAATATCAAATAAAATCAATTTTCAATTAAAAGTCATCAAAAAAGATAAGGAAGGACACTTCACATTCATGAAAGGAAAAATCCACCAAGATGAACTCTCAATCCTAAATATCTATGCCCCAAATACAAGGGCACCTACATACGTAAAAGAAACCTTACTAAAGCTCAAAACACACATTGCACCTCACACAATAATAGTGGGAGATTTCAACACCCCACTCTCATCAATGGACAGATCATGGAAACAGAAATTAAACAGTGATGTCGACAGACTAAGAGAAGTCATGAGCCAAATGGACTTAACGGATATTTATAGAACATTCTATCCTAAAGCAAAAGGATATACCTTCTTCTCAGCTCCTCATGCTACTTTCTCCAAAATTGACCATATAATTGGTCAAAAAACGGGCCTCAACAGGTACAGAAAGATAGAAATAATCCCATGTGTGCTATCGGACCACCACGGCCTAAAACTGGTCTTCAATAACAATAAGGGAAGAATGCCCACATATACGTGGAAATTGAACAATGCTCTACTCAATGATAACCTGGTCAAGGAAGAAATAAAGAAAGAAATTAAAAACTTTTTAGAATTTAATGAAAATGAAGATACAACATACTCAAACTTATGGGACACAATGAAAGCTGTGCTAAGAGGAAAACTCATAGCGCTGAGTGCCTGCAGAAAGAAACAGGAAAGAGCATATGTCAGCAGCTTGACAGCACACCTAAAAGCTCTAGAACAAAAAGAAGCAAATACACCCAGGAGGAGTAGAAGGCAGGAAATAATCAAACTCAGAGCTGAAATCAACCAAGTAGAAACAAAAAGGACCATAGAAAGAATCAACAGAACCAAAAGTTGGTTCTTTGAGAAAATCAACAAGATAGATAAACCCTTAGCCAGACTAACGAGAGGAAACAGAGAGTGCGTCCAAATTAACAAAATCAGAAATGAAAAGGGAGACATAACTACAGATTCGGAGGAAATTCAAAAAATCATCAGATCTTACTATAAAAACCTATATTCAACAAAATTTGAAAATCTTCAGGAAATGGACAATTTCCTAGACAGATACCAGGTATCGAAGTTAAATCAGGAACAGATAAACCAGTTAAACAACCCCATAACTCCTAAGGAAATAGAAGCAGTCATTAAAGGTCTCCCAACCAAAAAAAGCCCAGGTCCAGACGGGTTTAGTGCAGAATTCTATCAAACCTTCATAGAAGACCTCATATCAATATTATCCAAACTATTCCACAAAATTGAAACAGATGGAGCCCTACCGAATTCCTTCTACGAAGCCACAATTACTCTTATACCTAAACCACACAAAGACACAACAAAGAAAGAGAACTTCAGACCAATTTCCCTTATGAATATCGACGCAAAAATACTCAATAAAATTCTGGCAAACCGAATTCAAGAGCACATCAAAACAATCATCCACCATGATCAAGTAGGCTTCATCCCAGGCATGCAGGGATGGTTTAATATACGGAAAACCATCAACGTGATCCATTATATAAACAAACTGAAAGAACAGAACCACATGATCATTTCATTAGATGCTGAGAAAGCATTTGACAAAATTCAACACCACTTCATGATAAAAGTCCTGGAAAAAATAGGAATTCAAGGCCCATACCTAAACATAGTAAAAGCCATATACAGCAAACCAGTTGCTAACATTAAACTAAATGGAGAGAAACTTGAAGCAATCCCACTAAAATCAGGGACTAGACAAGGCTGCCCACTCTCTCCCTACTTATTCAATATAGGTCTTGAAGTTCTAGCCAGAGCAATCAGACAACAAAAGGAGATCAAAGGGATACAGATCGGAAAAGAAGAGGTCAAAATATCACTATTTGCAGATGACATGATAGTATATTTAAGTGATCCCAAAAGTTCCACCAGAGCACTACTAAAGCTGATAAACAATTTCAGCAAAGTAGCTGGGTATAAAATTAACTCAAATAAATCAGTTGCCTTCCTCTATACAAAAGAGAAACAAGCCGAGAAAGAAATTAGGGAAACGACACCCTTCATAATAGACCCAAATAATATAAAGTACCTCGGTGTGACTTTAACCAAGCAAGTAAAAGATCTGTACAATAAGAACTTCAAGACACTGAAGAAAGAAATTGAAGAAGACCTCAGAAGATGCAAAGATCTCCCATGCTCATGGATTGGCAGGATCAATATAGTAAAAATGGCCATTTTACCAAAAGTGATCTACAGATTCAATGCAATCCCCATCAAAATACCAATCCAATTCTTCAAAGAGTTAGACAGAACAATTTGCAAATTCATCTGGAATAACAAAAAACCCAGGATAGCTAAAGCTATCCTCAACAATAAAAGGACTTCAGGGGGAATCACTATCCCTGAACTCAAGCAGTATTACAGAGCAATAGTGATAAAAACTGCATGGTATTGGTACAGAGACAGACAGATAGACCAATGGAATAGAATTGAAGACCCAGAAATGAACCCACACACCTATGGTCCCTTGATTTTTGACAAAGGAGCCAAAACCATCCAATGGAAAAAAGATAGCATTTTCAGCAAATGGTGCTGGTTCAACTGGAGGGCAACATGTAGAAGAATGCAGATCGATTCATGCTTATCACCCTGTACAAAGCTTAAGTCCAAGTGGATCAAGGACCTCCACATCAAACCAGACACACTCAAACTAATAGAAGAAAAACTAGGGAAGCATCTGGAACACATGGGCACTGGAAAAAATTTCCTGAACAAAACACCAATGGCTTATGCTCTAAGATCAAGAATCGACAAATGGGATCTCATAAAACTGCAAAGCTTCTGTAAGGCAAAGGACACTGTGGTTAGGACAAAACGGCAAACAACAGATTGGGAAAAGATCTTTACCAATCCTACAACAGATAGAGGCCTTATATCCAAAATATACAAAGAACTCAAGAAGTTAGACCGCAGGGAAACAAATAACCCTATTAAAACATAGGGTTCAGAGCTAAACAAAGAATTCACAGCTGAGGAATGCCGAATGGCTGAGAAACACCTAAAGAAATGTTCAACATCTTTAGTCATAAGGGAAATGCAAATCAAAACAACCCTGAGATTTCACCTCACACCAGTGCGATTGGCTAAGATCAAAAACTCAGGTGACAGCAGATGCTGGCGAGGATGTGGAGAAAGAGGAACACTCCTCCATTGTTGGTGGGGTTGCAGACTGGTAAAACCATTCTGGAAATCAGTCTGGAGGTTCCTCAGAAAATTGGACATTGAACTGCCTGAGGATCCAGCTATACCTCTCTTGGGCATATACCCAAAAGATGACTCAACATATAAAAGAGACACGTGCTCCACTATGTTCATCGCAGCCTTATTTATAATAGCCAGAAAATGGAAAGAACCCAGATGCCCTTCAACAGAGGAATGGATACAGAAAATGTGGTACATCTACACAATGGAATATTACTCAGCTATCAAAAACAACGAGTTTATGAAATTCGTAGGCAAATGGTTGGAACTGGAAAATATCATCCTGAGTGAGCTAACCCAATCACAGAAAGACATACATGGTATGCACTCATTGATAAGTGGCTATTAGCCCAAATGCTTGAATTACCCTAGATCCCTAGAACAAACGAAACTCAAGACGGATGATCAAAATGTGAATGCTTCACTCCTTCTTTAAATGAGGAAAAAGAATACCCTTGGCAGGGAAGGGAGAGGCAAAGATTAAAACAGAGACTGAAGGAACACCCATTCAGAGCCTGCCCCACATGTGGCCCATACATATACAGCCACCCAATTAGACAAGATGGATGAAGCAAAGAAGTGCAGACCGACAGGAGCCGGATGTAGTTCGCTCCTGAGAGACACAGCCAGAATACAGCAAATACAGAGGCGAATGCCAGCAGCAAACCACTGAACTGAGAATAGGTCCCCTATTGAAGGAATCAGAGAAAGAACTGGAAGAGCTTGAAGGGGCTCGAGACCCCAAAAGTACAACAATGCCAAGCAACCAGAGCTTCCAGAGACTAAGCCACTACCTAAAGACTATACATGGACTGACCCTGGACTCTGACCCCATAGGTAGCAATGAGTATCCTAGTAAGAGCACCAGTTGAAGGGGAAGCCCTGGGTCCTGCTAAGACTGAACCCCCAGTGAACTAGTCTATGGGGGGAGGGCGGCAATGGGGGGAGGGTTGGGAGGGGAACACCCATAAGGAAGGGGAGGGGGGAGGGGGATGTTTGCCGGGAAACCGGGAAAGGGAATAACATTCGAAATGTATATAAGAAATACTCAAGTTAATAAAAAAAAAAAGAAAGAAAAAGCAAGAAAGCAATCTTCTTTCAACAAACCCAAATGAAGATTCCCATACAAACACAATTCTACCCCAACAACAAAAATAGCAGGAAGCAACAATAACTATTCCTTAATATCTCTTAACATTAATGGATTCAATTCTCCAGTGAAAAGACATAGACTAAGAGACTGGATACATAAACAGGACCCAGCATTTTACTACATACAGGAAATGCACATTAGTATCAAAAAAGATACTACCTCAGAATAAAAAGCTGGAAAATAATTTTCCAAGCAAATGGTCCCAAGAAACAAGCTGGAGTAGTCATTCTAATATAGAATAAAATTGACTTTCAACCAAAACATCAAAAAAGACAGAGAAGGATGTTTTATACACATTCAAGGAAAAATCTACCAAGATGAACTTTCAATTCTGAACATATATGTTCCAAATGCAAGGGTACCCACATTCATAAAAGAAACATTACTAAAGTTCAAAGCACACATAGCACCTCACACAATAATAATGGGAGACTTCAACACTCCACTCTTATCAATGGACAGATTATGGAAACAGATACTAAACAGAGACATAGTGAAAAGAAATGGATATAACAGGTATCTACAGAACATTTCCTCCTAAAACCAAAAGGATATAACCATCTTCTCAGTACCTCATGGTACCTTCTTCAATATTGACCATATAACTGGTCACAAAACAGGCCTTAACAGATACAAGAAGATTGAAATAATCCCATTTATCATCCTATCAGATCACCATGGACTAAGGCTCGTCTTCAATAACGACAAAAACAACAGAATGCCCACATACACAAGGAATCCAAACATTGCTCTATTCAATGATAACTTGTTCTAGGAAGAAATAAAGAACTTAAAGACTTTTTAGAATTTAATGAAAATGAAGGCACAATATACCAAACTTATGGGACACAATGAAAGCAATGCTAAGAGGAAACTCATAGCTCTGAGTGCCTCCAAAAAGAAACTGGAGAGAACATACACTAACAGCTTAATGACATAACTGAAACCTCTAGAACAAAAAGAAGCAAATCCACCCAAGATGAGTAGAAGGCAGGAAATAATAAAACGCAGGGCTGAAATCAACCAAATAGAAACAAAAAGAACTATGCAAAGAATTGACAAAACCAGGACCTGCTTTTTGAGAAACCAACAACATAGATAAACCCTTAGCCAGACTAACCAGAGGACACAGAGACAACATCCAAATTAACAAAATAAGAAATGAAAAGAGAGACATAACAATAGAAACTGAGGGAATCCAAAAATCATCAGATCCTACTACAAAAGCTTAGGCTCAACAAAACTGGAAAATCTGGAGGTAACAAACAATTTTCTAGAGAGATATCAGGTATCAAAGTTAAATCAGGATCAAATAAGCCATATAAACAGTCCTATAATCCATAAGAAATAGAAGCAGTCTCCCAACAACAACAACAACAAAAAAAAGCTCAGGACCATATGGGTTTAGTGCAGAATTCTATCAGACCTTCAAAGAAGACCAAATACCAATACTCTTCAAACTATTCCACAAAATAGAAACAGAAGAAACACTACCAAATTTGTTCTATAAAGCCAGAATTATGCCTAAACCACACAAGGACCATACAAAGAAAGAGAACTTCAGACCAATTTCCCTATGAATATAGATGTAAAAATACTCAATAAAATTCTAGCAAACTGAATCAAAGAACACATTAAAATGATCATCCACCATGATCAAGTAGGCTTCAACCCAGGGATGCAGGGATGGCTTAATATATGGCTGTCCATCAACATAATCCACTATGTAAATAAATTCAACAGAAGAAACCATATGATCATCTCATTAAATGCTGAGAAGGCTTTTGACAAAATTCAACATCTCTTTATGATAAAAGTCCTGTAAAGATCAGGAATTCGATATAACAATATACAGCTAACCAGCAGCCAACATCAAATTAAATGGAGAGAAACTTGAAGCAATCCTACTAAAATCAGGGACTAGAGAACACTGTCCACTCTCTCCCAATTATTCAATATAGTTCTTGAAGTCCTAGCCAGAGCAATCAGACAACAAAAGAGATCAAAGGGATACAGATTGGAAAAGAAGAAGTCAAAATATCACTATTTGCAGATGATATGATAGTATATTTAAGTGACCCCAAAAGTTCCACCAGAGAACTACTAAACCTGATAAACACCTTCAGCAAAGTGGCTGGGTATAAAATTAACTCAAATAAATCAGTAGCCTTCCTCTACAGAAAAGAGTAACAAGCAGAGAAAGAAACTAGGGAAACGACACCCTTCACAATAGTCACAAATAATATAAAATACCGTGGTGTGACTCTAACCAAGCAAGTGAAAGATCAATATGACAAGAACTTCAAGTCTCTCAAGAAGGAAACTGAAGATCTCAGAAGATGGAAAAATCTTCCACACTCATGGATTGGCAGGATTAATATAGTAAAAATGGCCATCTTTCCAAAAGCAATCTACAAATTCAATGCAATCCTCATCAAAGTCTAACTCAATTCTTTATAGAGTTAGAAATAGCAACTTGCAAATACATTTGGAACAACAAAAAAACCAGGATAATGAAAAACATTCTCAATACTAGAAGAACTTCTGGGGGAATCACCATCCCTGACCTTGAGTTTATTAGAAAGCAATCATGATAAAAACTTCATGGTATTGGCACAGAGACAGGCATGTAGATCAATGGAACAGAATTGAAGACCCATAAATGAACCCACACACCTATGGTCACTTGATCTTTGACAAAGGAGCTAAAATCATACAGTTGAAAAAAGACAGCATTTTCAACAAATGGTGCTGGTTCAATTGGAGGTCAGCATGTAGAAAAATGCACATTGACCCATTCTTATCATCCTGTATAAAGCTTAAGTCCAAGTGGATCAAGGACCTCCATATAAAACCAGATGATTTTAACTAATAAAAGAGAAAGTGCGGCTGGGGATTTAGCTCAGTGGTAGAGCGCTTACCTAGGAAGCGCAAGGCCCTGGGTTCGGTCCCCAGCTCCGAAAAAAAGAACCAAAAAAAAAAAAAGATATGTAGATTTTCAGATTGATAAATACTTTAAAAAAAAAAAAGAGAAAGTGAGGCAGAGTCTCAATCACATGGGCACTAGGGAAATTTTCCTGAACAAAACACCAATGGCTTATGCTCTAAGATCACCAACAGACAAATGGGAACTCATAAAATTGCACAGCTTCTATAAGACAAAGGATGCTGTCAATAGGAAAAAATGCCAACCAACAAATTGGGATAAGATCTTTACTAATCCTACATTTGATAGAGGGCTAATATCCAATATATACAAAGAACTCAAGAAGTTAGATTCCAGAGAACCAAATAACACTATTAAAAATGGGACACAGAACTAAACAAAACATTTTCAACTGAGGACTATTGAACGGCCAAGAAACACCTAAAGAAATGTTCAACATCCTTAGCCATCAGGGAAATGCAAATCATAACAACTGTGAGATTCCACCTCAAACCAGTCCAAATGGTTAAGTTCAAAAACTCAGGTGACAGCAAATGCTGGCGAGAGTGTGGAGAAAGAGGAACACTCCTCCATTGTTGGTGGGATTTAAAACTGGTACAACCATTCTGGAAATCAGTCTGCTGGTTCCTCTGAAAATTAGACATAATACAACCTGATTACCCAGCTATACCAGTCCTGGGCATATACCCAAAATATCCTCCAACATATAAAAAGAACACATGTTCCACTATGTTTATAGCAGCCTTATTTATTATAGCCAGAAGCTGGAAAGAAGCCAGATATGCTTCAACAGAGGAATGAATACAGAAAATGTGTTACATTTACACAATGGAGTACTACTCAGCTATTAAATACAATGACTTCATGAAATTCTTAAGCAAATGGATGGACCTAGAAAATATCATCTTGAGTGAGGCAACCCAGTCACAAAAAAGATACATGGGATGTACTCACTGATAAATACATATTAGCCCAGAAGCTCAGAATATCCATGATATAATTCACAGACCATATGAAGCTCAAGAAGTAAGATCAAAACGTGGAAGGGGGAACAAAATACAGGAGTTAGAGGATGGGAGGAAGACTTGGGAGGAAGAAAGGAGGGGGAAGGGGAAAGGGGGACAGTATCAGGTATGGGAGGAGAGGGGTCAATAATTTGAACAGAGGTGTGTAGTTCTGGGGGATGGGGAACTGGGGGTAGTCACCAGCAAGTCCCAGATCCCAGGAAAGCAAGAGGCTCCCAGGACTCAACAGGGATGAGAGTAGATGAAATGCCCAACAAAGGAGAGGGAGAACCTGTACAGACTATATCCAGAGTTTAGGCAAGGCCCCCCATTGGGGGATGGGGCCACTTACTCATAGTCAAAATTTTAACCAAGAATGGCTCCTGTCTAAAGGAAATATGAGGACAAAGAGTGGAGCAGACACTGAAGGAAAGGCCATCCAGACACTGCCCCACCTGGAGACCCATCCTAGATACAAACACCAAACTCAGACACTATTGTAGATGCCAAGAAGTGCTAGCTGACAGGAGCCCAACATAGCTGTCTCCTGAGAGGCTCAGCCAGAGCACAAAAAGTACAGATGTGGATGCTCACAGCCAACCATTGGACTGAGCACAGGGACCCCAATGGAGGAGTTAGGAGATGGACTGAAGAAGCTGAGGGGCTTGCAACCCCATAGGAAGAACAACAATTTCAACCAACCAGAGCTCCCAGGGACTAAACCACCAACCAACATAGAGGGACCCATGGCTCCAGCCACATATGTACCAGAGGATGGCCTTGTTGGGGGCATCAATGGGAGGAAAGGCCCTTGGTCCTGTGAAGGCTCAATTCTCCAGTAGGATAATGCCATGGTGGTGAAGTGGGAGTTGGTGGGTGTGTGGGAGGGGGAGGACCATCATAGAAACAGGGGGAGGGGGTATGGGATAGGGGGGTTCTGGAGGGGAAACCAGGAGAGGGGATAACATTTGAAATGAAAATACATAAAATGTACAATAAAAAATAAAAAATGGTGTTGAGGTATGTTTTAAGAAGTACCATGGCACATTTAGTAGGCGAATATGATTTGAGATGAAACAGATAGGTACAAATTACTGTCTTCTCCTTTGGTAGTAGTGTTAACTGGACAAATTACTTACCTTGTCTGAGCTACAAATGACTTCTTTATATAATGAATTTCAGCTGTCTACCCCATACTGAAACAATGAGGATTAAATCAGATTATAGGTTTATGGTACTTAATTTGTCCAGAATAAAGATGTCAGCCTATATAACAAACACTGACAAGAATATAGAGAAATTTGAGCCACCATTCATTGCCAGTGAAAAAAAATAAAATTGCACACCAGCTTTGTAAATTAGCATGGTCATTCTCCAAAAGCTTAACTTCGGAGTAAACATATGAGTCAGCAATATACTCAAGATGACTGAAGTGAGACATTTACCAGCCACAGCCATGTCACTATTTCTCGCAGTGTTATTCATAATAGCTAAAACATAAAAACAATTTAAGTTTTCATTCATTGAAGAATGGATAAACAAAATGTAGTATATTCATCCCCTGAAATACTATACAGCAGTACAAAGTATATATACTCCAGAATAACTTGCTAACAATAAAAGACTATACAGAATATGAGTTGATTTATATGACATTTTCAGAATGAGTTAAGTCTCTAGGGATATAAAGTCCTTGCCAGAAGCTGGCAAGAAGGAGGAACAGGAAAGTTTTCTTTTAGGATAATGCAAGTATTTTCAAATAAGGTGGTTGCACAAAATAAACTGTACTGAGATATATAATTGAAAAGGGTAGCTTTTGTGGCCTTGGAACTCTTTACCAATCCAAAAATTAAAAATACCAGTGTGTAGACTGTAATCTCACTGAAAATCTGGCACAAAGCCCTTACCACAGAACAAGGCAAACTGAGCCTCAGATAGGAGAAGTGGCTAATTCAAGCTACTTAACAGGCTAATGACCAAAATAAAATTAGACCTTAGGTCTACTGACCTCCAGCTTATTCATTTAATACACTTGTTAATTGGGCACTTACTATGTAGCAAGGGCTGTGCTGGTGTACAGGATAGAGTCCTAAAAAAACTGTCTACTGGTATAAACTTTGATTAGGGAAAGTTGTAAACAAACTTATTCCATAAAATATGGGGTAACAAAACATTCCATGCCCCTGTTCATTTTCCATTTTCTATTCCTTCTCTATGAAAGTGATCCATTAAGCTAAATAATCCCTTTCTTTTCATACTCCTAATACCTCCATTCATTCACATTATAAACATGTACTAAACATGCACAATGTATAGTAGACATTGTCCTCAGACCAGGCAATAAAAAATACATCTAATATTCTTATGGGAAAAAGAGATATTAAATATGTCATCAAGTAGTAGCAGGTGACATGAGTAAAGGAAAGCAGTGTAAGGGATAGGAAAGAATAACTTTTTAGCTTGGGGGCTCAGAAAAAATCTCTACAAGGAGACGGCATTTGTAAACTCGACACCCATTAGGGATAGCAAGACACATGAAACTAGAAGAGAAAGAGCAAAGGAGACAAAGTACATCAAGGGAGCTCAGATGGATAAGCAGGGGTCACAGAAAATAGCATAAAAACAAATTTTATTCGAAACATGGAGAGGTCACTGAGAGTTTGGAGCCGAGGGAATGAGGTCATGTGTTTCACATTTTTGAAAGGATGTACAATTTACTGACTGCTTTGGAGAATGGATTAGAGGCAGTCAGTCAAGCAGGCCCGAGATGACAGCTGGGAAGAGGGGGAGATGCTCAGTGTGTGTGGTCCAAGGGAAACTAAGGATTTAGCATGTGATGTGCAGCCACAGCCAGAAGGAATCACTGACGGATCTGATGTAAGGGAAAAAGGAAGCGCCGGGAGGAAAAGACCAATGTTCTTGACCCCAGTCTTCAGGTGACTGAAGCTGAAAGCTGTGTAGAAGTGCTCACAAGATTAGAGCCAGAAACAATAAGTACTCAAGCATTATGCTTTGGGCTGAGGAAGAGGTGTGGACAGCTTAGCGACAGAATAATAACCTGTCATTCCTTATACAAAGTCTAGGTTGCAGCCACCACACTAAAATGCAATACAAGTTATGTTCTATTCATCTTGAATTCTAGATCTCAATGCGTCAATCTATGGAGAATTTCAATGAACACTTAGAGATAACAATAAATAGGAGAATGAATCCTGTGTTAAAAAGATCTGGGAGTCACCTGCAGCAATTACATATTTATGTGTTGGAGACTTACAGAGATTGTGTAGAAAAAAGCATAGGGAAGAGGGTTAAGACCTCTGTGTTGTTCAAACCTATCAAAAGCAGAACAAGAAAGAAAACCAGAAGAGGAGGATGAGACGGAAGAAGGAGGAACAAGCCTGGTGTCCTGAGAGCCAAGCTTAGTGCGCTACAGAAGAGAGAGGAGTTGACTGTCACGTGTTGCTCATTAACTCGCAAGAACAGTGGGGTACTTGGTTTGGTCACGTGGACGTCATAGGTAACCTTAATAAAAAGTAGTCTGCGTGAAGTGGTAGGGAACTAAGGCTCACTTAGAATATCTGTAGTCTCTTCATTAACAATCCTTCCATTGGATGGTGGTGTTCGTTTGTTTTTCCATAGCTCTATATTTATCATTTAAGCACCATGAAGGCAGGGGCACACAGCATAATTTCATTTGGCCTCTAGAATATGACTTAGAACATAGCAGTTATTCAAGCCATGGTAGCTGTATTTGAATTACATTCCCAGAACACTTAGCAAGAGACTTTCTCATATATTTCAATGTGCTAGAATAGCTTAAGAATAACGTAGATTTACTGCTAGCCTTGTAAGGACCACGTAACTTCCATTTAAGATTCACCCCTGCCCTGTCAACTTTCAATAATCTAATTTCCTCTTAGAATATGAACTATAAGCCTTGCTTCTCCTGACTACTTACAAGCCAAAGAAGTAAGAAAGGTTCATCATTGTATGGAGCAACTAGCCACACTTCCATCTCTCCCCTTCAATATTTTTTTTGTATGTAATCATAATGCAGAAGCTAACCACTGACCTTCAACGTCATCCAGGGAAGGAGTGTAGAACACTGCCTTTTCTCTCAGCAAGCGCTTCGAGATTGTGATTGGTTTGTGTCTTCTTGCTGTCACTCGAGGTGGAGGCACTGGAGGTACTTGGCTATCTTCAGGTGGCCCTAAATAAATCTGTAGAGAAGAAAGATATCCAGGAGACAATTAGGCAAAGGACTCATGGATGCATTGCATTGGGGTATCTGGTCAACCATGTGAATAATAAAATGGATAAGGGGACTGAGGAAATTTTCTCACTCTAACTACCAGCAAGTATTCCAATGTCTCCTATCACGAAGAGTGCATCTTAGTGGCCCCTCAGTGTGGAAAAGTATGCAAAGAAAAGGCAGCAAAACATCCCTGGATTTTATACTCCCAGCAAGACTTGAGGTTATGTGTCCTCTCTCAATTAGAATATGAGGATAACAGCAACTACCCAATAGGATGTGATAATTAAGTGAATTTAGCTGCTTTATATGGGTAGAGGTGAGGGTAAAGGATATTAAACACACTCGTGGGCTGGAGAAATGGCTCAGCAGTTAAGAGTTCCGACTGCTCTTCCAGAGGTCCTGAGTTCAATTCCCAGCAGCCACATGGTGGCTCACAACCATCTGTAATGAGGTCTGGTGTGTCTGAAGACAGCTACAGTGTACTCGTATACATTAAATAAATAAATAAATAAATCTTTAAACACACTCGTGTGTACATATACATATATGCACTCAATATTTCTGAAAGGACACTTAAGGGATCTGGATCCATTGTTTGTCTGAATGCTGATTAAGGGAGAGAAGAACATTGGTTTTATCTCATATTATTCTGTTCTACAGAAATTTTCATACTATGGCATATTAATTATTTCAAAAATAGAAGTAAAATTAAATTGAAAACCACAAAGTGCCTTGGATGTTATTCAGAAGAGGGGCTGGAGCAGTACAAGTGTAGGTGTGATCGGAACTGTTAATAGGTGGAATGGTTATGTAAATGTGGGAAAATTAATAGGAACATTGTATGTAAATCATAGGTGAATACATATTACACAGTTGAAAGGAAGAGAAAATAAAACAGTAGTGGATGAATAGTAGTAGTAAGTGGTAGTAAGTCGATGAATGTTGAGCCGTATAATTTTAGGTCACATATTTGGTTCTCCTGTCAGTATTACTATTTGAAATAGTTAGGTAGCATTTTTGCAAACTTCTGCCCTAGAATTATAATAGCTACAATCATTCCTTATCATACCTTATACATACCATAACCTGTGTACTGACTGGTCATCGTATGATGAGAACACAGCTGGCTAGCTCGTTCTCTCTCTCTCTCTCTCTCTCTCTCTCTAACTATCCATATAGTTTGCTCACTCCACTTTCCAGAATTCCATTTAAAACACTCTCATGAAGGCCTTCCAACTCAATGAACCTAAACACGGACAACCCTCCCTCCACCCAACACTTCCTATTTCTTTCTTTCCTGACAATTTGCTCATTTTTTGTTGTATTGACTTTAGCATTTCTTATCACTTTTTTATGTATTTTTTTATTAACTTAAGTATTTCTTATTTACATTTCGAATGTTATTCCCTTTACCGGTTTCTGGGCAAACATCCCCCTAATCCCCCGCCTCCCCTTCTTTTTTTTTTTTTTTATTAACTTGAGTATTTCTTATTTACATTTCGAGTGTTATTCCCTTTCCCCATTTCCAGGCAAACATCCCCCTAATTCCTCCCCCTCCCCTTCCATATGGGTGTTCCCCTCCCCACCCTCCCCCCATTGCCGCCCTCCCCCCCAACAATCTAGTTCACTGGGGGTTCAGTCTTAGCAGGACCAAGGGCTTCCCCTTCCACTGGTGCTCTTACTAGGATATTCACTGCTACCTATGAGGTCAGAGTCCAGGGTCAGTCCATGTATAGTCTTTGGGTAGTGGCTTAGTCTCTGGAAGCTCAGGTTGCTTGGTATTGTTGTTCATAAGGGGTCTCGAGCCCCTTCGAGCTCTTCCAGTTCTTACTCTGATTCCTTCAATGGGGGTCCTATTCTCAGTTCAGTGGTTTGCTGCTGGCATTCGCCTCTGTATTTGCTGTATTCTGGCTGTGTCTCTCAGGAGAGATCTACATCCGGTTCCTGTCAGCCTGCCCTTCTTTGCTTCATCCATCTTGTCTAATTGGATGGCTGTATATGTATGGGCCACTTGTGGGGCAGGCTCTGAATGGGTGTTTCTTCTATGTCTGTTTTAATCTTTGCCTCTCTATTCCCTGCCAATGGTATTCTTGTTCCCCTTTTAAAGAAGGAGTGAAGCATTCACATTTTGATCATCCATCTTGAGTTTCATTTGTTCTAGGCATCTAGGGTAATTCAAGCATTTGGGCTAATAGCCACTTATCAATGAGTGCATACCATGTATGTCTTTCTGTGATTGGGTTAGCTCACTCAGGATGATATTTTCCAGTTCTAACCATTTGCCTACGAATTTCATAAAGTCATTGTTTTTGATAGCTGAGTAATATTCCATTGTGTAGATGTACCACATTTTCTCTATCCATTCCTCTGTTGAAGGGCATCTGGGTTCTTTCCAGCTTCTGGCTATTATGAATAAGGCTGCTATGAACATAGTGGAGCACGTGTCTTTGTTATATGTTGGGGCATCTTTTGGGTATATGCCCAAGAGAGGTATAGCTGGATCCTCAGGCAGTTCAATGTCCAATTTTCTGAGGAACCTCCAGACTGATTTCCAGAATGGTTTTACCAGTCTGCAATCCCACCAACAATGGAGGAGTGTTCCTCTTTCTCCGCATCCTCGCCAGCATTTGCTGTCACCTGAGTTTTTGATCTTAGTCATTCTCACTGGTGTGAGGTGAAATCTCAGGGTTGTTTTGATTTGCATTTCCCTTATGACTAAAGATGTTGAACATTTCTTTAGATGTTTCTCAGCTACTCGGCATTCCTCAGCTGTGAATTCTTTGTTTCGTTCTGAACCCCATTTTTAATAGGGTTATTTGTCTCCCGGCGGTCTAACTTCTTGAGTTCTCTGTATATTTAGGATATAAGGCCTCTATCTGTTGTAGGATTGGTAAAGATCTTTTTCCAATCTGTTGGTTGTCGTTTTGTCCTAACCACAGTGTCCTTTGCCTTACAGAATCTTTGCAGTTTTATGAGATCCCATTTGTCGATTCTTGATCTTACAGCATAAGCCATTGGTGTTTTGTTCAGGAAATTTTTTCCAGTGCCCATGTGTTCCAGATGCTGCCCTAGTTTTTCTTCTATTAGTTTGAGTGTGTCTGGTTTGATGTGGAGGTCCTTGATCCACTTGGACTTAAGCTTTGTACAGGGTGATAAGCATGGATCGATCTGCATTCTTCTACATGTTGCCCTCCAGTTGAACCAGCACCATTTGCTGAAAATGCTATCTTTTTCCATTGGATGGTTTTGGCTCCTTTGTCTAAAATCAAGTGCCCATAGGTGTGTGGGTTCATTTCTGGGTCTTCAATTCTGTTCCACTGGTCTATCTGTCTTTCTCTGTACCAATACCATGCAGTTTTTATCACTATTGCTCTGTAATACTGCTTGAGTTCAGGGATAGTGATTCCCCCTGAAGTCCTTTTATTGTTGAGGATAGCTTTAGCTATCCTGGGTTTTTTGTTATTCCAGATGAATTTGCAAATTGTTCTGTCTAACTCTTTGAAGAATTGGATTGATATTTTGATGGGGATTGCATTGAATCTGTAGATCACTTTTGGTAAAATGGCCATTTTTACTATATTAATCCTGCCAATCCATGAGCATGGGAGATCTTTCCATCTTCTGAGGTCTTCTTCAATTTCTTTCTTCAGAGTCTTGAAGTTCTTATTGAACAAATCTTTTACTTGCTTGGTTAAAGTCACACCGAGGTACTTTATATTATTTGGGTCTATTATGAAGGGTGTCATTTCCCTAATTTCTTTCTCGGCTTGTTTCTCTTTTGTGTAGAGGAAGGCTACTGATTTATTTGAGTTAATTTTATACCCAGTCACTTTGCTGAAGTTGTTTATCAGGTTTAGTAGTATTCTGGTGGAACTTTCGGCATCACTTAGATATACTATCATATCATCTGCAAATAGTGATATTTTGACTTCTTCTTTTCCGATCTGTATCCCCTTGACCTCCTTTTGTTGTCTGATTGCTCTGGCTAGAACTTCAAGAACTATATTGAATAAGTAGGGAGAGAGTGGGCAGCCTTGTCTAGTCCCTGATTTTAGTGGGATTGCTTCAAGTTTCTCTCCATTTAGTGTAATGTTAGCAACTGGTTTGCTGTATATGGCTTTTACTATGTTTAGGTATGGGCCTTGAATTACTGTTCTTTCCAGGACTTTTATCATGAAGGGGTGTTGGATTTTGTCAAATGCTTTATCAGCATCTAGTGAAATGACCATGTGGTTTTGTTCTTTCAGTTTGTTTATATAATGGATCACGTTGATGGTTTTCCGTATATTAAACCATCCCTGCATGCCTGGGATGAAGCCTATTTTATCATGGTGGATGATTGTTTTGATGTTTTCTTGGATTCGGTTTGCCAGAATTTTATTGAGTATTTTTGCGTCGATATTCATAAGGGAAATTGGTCTGAATTTCTCTTTCTTTGTTGGGTCTTTGTGTGGTTTAGGTATAAGAGTAATTGTGGCTTCATAGAAGGAATTCGGTAGTGATCCATCTGTTTCAATTTTGTGGAATAGTTTGGATAATATTGGTATGAGGTCTTCTATGAAGGTCTGATAGAATTCTGCACTACACCCGTCTGGACCTGGGCTGTTTTTGGTTGGGAGACCTTTAATGACTGCTTCTATTTCCTTAGGAGTTATGGGGTTGTTTAACTGGTTTATCTGTTTTTAAACATAGCATATATATTCACTTTATTTCATGTCTCTTAGATTATTATTACTGTTGCTGTTATTGTTTTAGTTGTTGTTGAGATTTAGCAAGTTCTCTTATGACATTTTCATATATACTTAAGCTTTTGTTGACTACTCCTCTTTTCCTCTCCCTCATCTCTCTGCACTGCACCCTCACTGATGTCTTATGTAACATTACTATACCCAGCATTCCCCTCCTAATGTTCAGACCACACATGTTCTATTACCCTCCCAGCTCCTCTCTCTTGAAACAACACTTTTGTCTCCTCTCATAGGCCCCTTCTCAGTTTCCTGGAATCTACAAATATTTACTCCCACACAAATTCACATCTTTAAAATTTGCTAGGATCTCTACATGAGGGAGAGTGCACAGTGTTTCTCTTTCTGAAATGGGTTGCCTCGATATCTTTTCTAATTCCATCTATTTCCCTGCAGACTTCATTTTTCTTTATGGTCGAACACAATCCATTGTGTATGTGTATTACATTTTCATTATCCATTCATCCATCGAAGGATATCTAGGCTAGTTCCATTTTCTTGCCATTGTTTACAGAACAGCAGTAAACATGGATGTGTAAGTATCTCTGTGGAATGGTATAGAGTCCTTTGGGTAAATGCTCAGGAATTGGATAGCTGATTCATATAGTAGTTCTATTGTTAGTTTTTGTCCTGGATAGTTTTGTGTCAACTTGACACAGCTATAGTCATCTGAGAGTAAGGAATCTCAGTTGAGAAAATGCATCCATAACATCTAGCAATAAGATATTCTCTCAATTAGTGGTTGATGGGGAGGGCCCAGCCCATTGTGGGTAATATAATCCCTGAGTTCTATAAGAAAACAACCTAAACTCCCTACATATTTGTGGCAAATGTGCAGCTTGTTGTTCTTATAGTTCCCATAAGAAGAATGGGTGCTATCTCAGTCTCTGTCCCCCGACATTGTATCCTCCCCCACACTTGGACTGTCTGGATGGGCTTCAGTGAGAGAAGATGTGCCTAGACCTACTGGAACTAAATTTCCTAGAGTGGGGTGGTACCCAAGGAGGCTCTTCACCTCTCAGGAGAATGGAGGGGAGTAAATAGGGGGGAGGGATTTGTAAGACTGGAACTTGGCAAAAAGGAGGGAGGGGAGCTGTGATTGGGATGTAAAATGAAAAAAAAAAATAAAGCTGAGTATACTATGTAGAGCAAGTCAGTAAACAGTACCCCTCCCATGGCCTCTGCATCAGTTCCTGTGTGTGGGTTCCCACCCTGTGTGACTTGCTGTCCTGGCTTCCATTGATATTGAACTGTGATATCGAAGTATAAGACCAATAAGCCCTTCCCTTCCCATTTTGCCTTTGGTCATGGTGTTTCATTAAACAATAGTAACACTAACACAGGTTCTTTCTTTTCTTAAAAGAGAGCTCCACACCAATTTCCATTATGACTGCACTAGATTCTAAGCTTTATAAAAGCAAATCTACTGTGTTCACCTCTGTCTCAGACACCCATGAGAGTGCCTTGATCTGGTGGTTCAAAAAATCAAGTACATTATCAATAAGACACACAAGGCCAAATGCCCCCCATCTCCAAAAACCACCATTTCAACTATGTCATTCTAAGATATAGCTATAATAGGCCTTCTTTTCTTTCAGTCTCACACAAGAAGGAAAAAAGAAAAGAAAAGAAGAGAAAACTACATAGAAGAAACATATGCACTGATTGTTTCTGAGACATTGAGAATATACCAATGACAACTAGTAGTTTCTGAGGGGTGATGAAACAAACAAGGCCAGCCTTGTGATCACTTTCACACTTGTAAATGGTAGACCATAGCGCCACCACAGACAAGCCTGCATGGAAAACAGCAGCGCCCTTTCTTAGAGGTGGAAAAGAGGTGGGAAAGAGGAAGTAAGAGCCTATGGAGAATACCAGAGAGGGAAAGTTTTCCTAGCTACCAAAATATTCAAAATACTTCAGACTGAATGCAACCCAAGAGAATTAAGTTTTTTGAAAGAAATAAGCTTCTTTGAAGATTTATAGGAAAATACAAAAATCCTAACATATAAACTTATGATAATCAAGACAATGTGCCATTGGTACTGGTATTAGGAAGGACAGATAGGCTACATTAATGGAACATACTAGAACATCTAAATGCAGACTAATAAGTACATAGATGATTAGATTTTTTTTTCTTTTTTCCGGAGCTGGGGACCGAACCCAGGGCCTTGCGCTTGCTAGGCAAGCGCTCTACCACTGAGCTAAATCCCCAACCCCTAGATATTTTTTGAAAGTCAATTCAATACAGTTATTTATTTCCTCCTAGAATGTAAATAAAGAAAATATCCAATAAAAGAAAAAAACTTTAAAAATAAAAACAAAATCTATTATCTTCATAAGATAGGATTTTAGGTCAACATCCTGGCTTTCAGAGGTGTTGGTGTATCCAGGGCTTTCTGTGGTGGAATAACTTGGCTCTGATGATGCACACATATATTGGTTTCTGTTGTGTATGGTCTTGCACTTGCATCTCACCATCTGGTTATCTCTGGTGTTAGCGGGTCTCAGTGTCTCTCCTTGGTGCCTGCCTTTGTGTCCCTAGGTTGTCTCCTGGGAGGCCTGTGACCCTGGCTGCAGCAGACCTCCTGGGAGGCCTTCAGACTACGGGGTCTCCAGAGGAGCATGCGCACTGCTGACCTGTTGCCCTGGCTGCAGTAGATCTCTTAGGCGGCCCTCTTATGGAATGATCTGAATTATTGTCCGAGTAATTATGATGAATACAAAACCCACAGCAAAAGAACAATATCAGACAGCTCCATGTTTCTACTTATTAAAAAAATATAAAAATTAACCTGTGTTGTCAGAAAGTGATCAGGAGTTTCCCAAGGTAGGAAATAGAGGGAAGAATCTTCAAGGAAACCAGAAGTATATGGAAGGACACAAATATGCCCATTCACTTGAAGATGGGGATGAGTTTAGAGACGTGCAGATATGTCAAGACTTACTAAGTTGTATACATATTAAGTATGCTTTATCTTACAGAATTGTAATTCTATATTCCAATAAAGGTGTATAAAATGTAGTATACAATCTACATGATCCACCGATAGCTTTAAGTGCTTTTTTGTTTCATAAACATTTGCTTAGTAAGACTATTTCTGTATTGAGATCTTAAAATATGTTGCCACTATTTTTCTAACTACTGTTTTTCTTCTTTTAACTTTTAGAAAACATATTTCTGTCAAGGTTATTTTGTGTCATATGAGAGAGAGAATTCTAAGATGAGCAAATCAATATAACAGGCAAATTCGCGTATTATATCTCTAGTATAAACCTTAGAACTAATCCAATTATGCTTTCCTGAGCAAAATACAAATGGTAGCTATTATAAAAAATAAATAAGCTAGAAGAAAAGATACCATTAATACATATTAAAGTAAATTATGAGAAAATACAATGAACATAATAGTTAAGGGGTAAATATCAAATGATAAGAAATAAGCAAGTTGCTAAAACAGAAAAATAGACAAAGGCATTTAAAAAGACATAATTAAAAGAAGAAAACACATAGCACAGAAACATGAAATTGTAACAACTTCACAGCTAATCAAAAAATGCATATTAATACATCATGCTTCTCAATTAGCCTAATATATTTCACAGAACTAGAAACTAGCTGGACAAAAGCTATCTTTATAAGCTTTGTTGATAGCATGATTTGTTTTAGCTGTATTTGTATTCACTGAAGCAATGACTATAAGAGTTCTTTTTATTATCAACAATTCTAGGACTCACATTGAGCAAAAGTACTGACATAATTATATGCTGATAACTTCTCTGCAGCATTTTGCTTAAACAAAATTTTAAAAATTGTATAACATAAAGATATCTATGTGAATTATGATTCATCTAGAGATGAGTATTATGTAACTATTAAAAAGTGATGTAGAGGCCACAGCTCCCTGCCCACAAACACCGTGGGAGAGAGAACTCATCACCCAGAAGTGTGGGCAATACAAAGAGTGCAGGGCAGAAGAGACCACCACTCCTGCCCACCTTTGTCCACATCCCTGGCCCAAGAGGAAACTGTATAGGGCCTGTAGAAACAGGAACATAGGGGCACTCAAGCTACAGGTGCCCTGCGGTCCAGACTGTGCCCCAATCGGAAGGAACCTGGTCAAACAGTTCCCTGCACACAAATCCCGTGGGAGGGAGAGGTAGACCTTCAGAGGGGCAGACACACGTGGGAAATCAGAGGAGACTACTCTCTGCCCACATTTCTGACTCTAGAGGAAAATGCCTAGTGCCATCTGGACCCCATGTGAACAGGGACCCCGGCAAGGAGGGGCAGGCCCTTCTGGTTGCTGTCCTCATGGAGAGCTGAAATCCAGAACCGAGGAGCAACTTCAGGCCCAAGACCAGAGGTAGGACCAACTTTTCTGCTCCAAGTGACCTGCAAGGTGGACTCAGGACACATGTCCACAGGAACAGCTGAAGACCAGTAGACAGGAAAGACTACACTCCTGAAAGCAGAACACTCTGATCCCATAACTGGCTGAAAGAAAACAGGAAAACAGGTCTACAGCAGTCCTGACACACAGACCTATAGGACAGTCTAGCCACTGTCAAAAATAGCAGAACAAGGTAACAACAGAGACAACCTGATGGCGAGAGGCAAGCGTAGGAACCCAAGCAACAGAAAAAAAGACTACATCGCATCATCAGAGCCCAATTCTCCCACCAAAGCAAACACTGAATATCCAAACACACCAGAAAAGCAAGATCTAGATTTCAAATCACATTTGATCATGATGATGGAGGACTTTAAGAAAGACATAAAGAACTACTTTAGAGAAATGCAGGAAAACACAAGTAAACAATTAGAATGCCTTAGCGAGGAAACACAAAAATCCTTGAAAGAATTACAGGAAAACACAATCAAACAGGTGAAGGAATTGAAAATGGAAATAGAAACAATAAAGAAAGCACAAAGGGAGACAACCCTGGATGTAGAAAACCAAAGGAAGAGACAAGGAGCTGTAGATACAAGCATCAACAACAGAACACAAGAGATAAAAGAGAGAATCTCAGGAGCAGAAGATTCCATAGAAATCATCGACACAACTGTCAAAGATAATGTAAAACAGAAAAAGCTACTGGCTCAAAACATACAGGAAGAACAGGGCACAATGAGAAGATTAAACCTAAGGATAATGGGAATAGAAGAGAGTGAAGACTCCCAGCTCAAAGGACCAGTAAATATCTTCAACAAAATCATAGAAGAAAACTTCCCTAACCTAAAGAAAGAGTTGCCCATAAATATACAAGAAGCCTACAGAAATCCAAATAGATTGGACCAAAAAAGAAACTCCTCCCATCACATAATAGTCAAAACACCAAATGCACAAAATAAAGAAAGAATATAAAAAGCAGTAAGGGAAAAAGGTCAAGTAACATATAATGACAGACCTATCAGAATTACACAAGACTTCTCACCAAAGGCTATGAGAGCCAGAAGATCCTGGACAGATGTCATACAGAACCTAAGAGAATACAAATGCAAGCCCAAGTTACTGTATCCAGCAAAACGCTCAATTAACATAGGAGAAACCAAGATATTCCATGACAAAATGAAATTTACACAATATCTTTCTACAAATCCAGTCCTACGAATGGTAAAGCCCAACACAAGGACACAAGCTGCACCCTGCAAAAAGGAAGATACTAATCGTTTTGCAATAAAACAAAGAGGAGACAAGAACACAAACATAATCTCACCTCCAAATACAAAGATAACAGGAAACAACAATCACTATTCCTTAATATCTCTCAACACCAATGGACTCAATTCCCCAATAAAAAGACACAGATTAAGAAACTGTATACTTGACCCGGTGAGAGAGAGACCCAACCGCCTGGTCAGGTGGGCACTCCTGAGGCTGCAGAGCGGAAGAGACCACCAACACTGCTCACCCCTGCCCACATCCCTGGCCCAAGAGGAAACTGTATAAGGCCTCTGGGCTCCCGTGGGGGAGGGCCCAGGAGCGGCAGGACCCCTGCCTGAGACACCTCCGGAACCTGAAAGAAACAGACCGGACAAACAGTTCTCTGCACCCAAATCCCGTGGGAGGGAGAGCTAAACCTTCAGAGAGGCAGACAAGCCTGGGAAACCAGAAGAGACTGCTCTCTGCACACACATCTCGGACGCCAGAGGAAAAAGCCAAAGACCATCTGGAACCCTGGTGCACTGAAGCTCCCGGAAGGGGCAGCACAGGTCTTCCTGGTTGCTGCCGCTGCAGAGTGCCCCTGGGCAGCACCCCACGAGCAAACCTGAGCCTCGGGACCACAGGTAAGACCAAATTTTCTGCTGCAAGAAAGCTGCCTGGTAAACTCAAGACACAGGCCCACAGGAACAGCTGAAGACCTGTAGAGAGGAAAAACTACACGCCCGAAAGCAGAACACTCTGTCCCCATAACTGACTGAAAGAGAGGAAAACAGGTCTACAGCACTCCTGACACACAGGCTTATAGGACAGTCTAGCCACTGTCAGAAATAGCAGAACGAAGTAACACTAGAGATAATCTGATGGCGAGAGGCAAGCGCAGGAACCCAAGCAACAGAAACCAAGACTACATGCCATCATCGGAGCCCAATTCTCCCACCAAAACAAACATGGAATATCCAAACACACCAGAAAAGCAAGATCTAGTTTCAAAATCATATTTGATCATGATGCTGGAGGACTTCAAGAAAGACTTGAACACACTTAGGGAAGCACAGGAAAACATTAATAAACAAGTAAAAGCCTACAGAGAGGAATCGCAAAAATCCCTGAAAGAATTCCAGGAAAACACAATCAAACAGTTGAAGGAATTAAAAATGGAAATAGAAGCAATCAAGAAAGAACACATGGAAACAACCCTGGATATAGAAAACCAAAAGAAGAGACAAGGAGCTGTAGATACAAGCTTCACCAACAGAATACAAGAGATGGAAGAGAGAATCTCAGGAGCAGAAGATTCCATAGAAATCATTGACTCAACTGTCAAAGATAATGTAAAGCGGAAAAAGCTACTGGTCCAAAACATACAGGAAATCCAGGACTCAATGAGAAGATCAAACCTAAGGATAATAGGTATAGAAGAGAGTGAAGACTCCCAGCTCAAAGGACCAGTAAATATCTTCAACAAAATCATAGAAGAAAACTTCCCTAACCTAAAAAAAGAGATACCCATAGACATACAAGAAGCCTACAGAACTCCAAATAGATTGGACCAGAAAAGAAACACCTCCCGTCACATAATTGTCAAAACACCAAACGCACAAAATAAAGAAAGAATATTAAAAGCAGTAAGGGAAAAAGGTCAAGTAACATATAAAGGGAGACCTATCAGAATCACACCAGACTTCTCGCCAGAAACTATGAAGGCCAGAAGATCCTGGACGGATGTTATACAGACGCTAAGAGAACACAAATGCCAGCCCAGGTTACTGTATCCAGCAAAACTCTCAATTAACATACATGGAGAAACCAAGATATTCCATGACAAAACCAAATTTACACAATATCTTTCTACAAATCCAGCACTACAAAGGATAATAAATGGTAAAGCCCAACATAAGGAGGCAAGCTATACCCTAGAAGAAGCAAGAAACTCATCGTCTTGGCAACAAAACAAAGAGAATGAAAGCACACAAACATAACCTCACATCCAAATATGAATATAACGGGAAGCAATAATCACTATTCCTTAATATCTCTCAATATCAATGGCCTCAACTCCCCAATAAAAAGACATAGATTAACAAACTGGATACGCAACGAGGACCCTGCATTCTGCTGCCTACAGGAAACACACCTCAGAGACAAAGACAGACACTACCTCAGAGTGAAAGGCTGGAAAACAACTTTCCAAGCAAATGGTCAGAAGAAGCAAGCTGGAGTAGCCATTCTAATATCAAATAAAATCAATTTCCAACTAAAAGTCATCAAAAAAGATAAGGAAGGACACTTCATATTCATCAAAGGAAAAATCAACCAAGATGAACTCTTAATCCTAAATATCTATGCCCCAAATACAAGGGCACCTACATACGTAAAAGAAACCTTACTAAAGCTCAAAACACACATTGCACCTCACACAATAATAGTGGGAGATTTCAACACCCCACTCTCATCAATGGACAGATCATGGAAACAGAAATTAAACAGTGATGTAGACAGACTAAGAGAAGTCATGAGCCAAATGGACTTAACGGATATTTATAGAACATTCTATCCTAAAGCAAAAGGATATACCTTCTTCTCAGCTCCTCATGCTACTTTCTCCAAAATTGACCATATAATTGGTCAAAAAACGGGCCTCAACAGGTACAGAAAGATAGAAATAATCCCATGCGTGCTATCGGACCACCACGGCCTAAAACTGGTCTTCAATAACAATAAGGGAAGAATGCCCACATATACGTGGAAATTGAACAATGCTCTACTCAATGATAATCTGGTCAAGGAAGACATAAAGAAAGAAATTAAAAACTTTTTAGAATTTAATGAAAATGAAGATACAACATACTCAAACTTATGGGACACAATGAAAGCTGTGCTAAGAGGAAAACTCATAGCGCTGAGTGCCTGCAGAAAGAAACAGGAAAGAGCATATGTCAGCAGCTTGACAGGACACCTAAAAGCTCTAGAACAAAGAGAAGCAAATACACCCAGGAGGAGTAGAAGGCAGGAAATAATCAAACTCAGAGCTGAAATCAACCAAGTAGAAACAAAAAGGACCATAGAAAGAATCAACAGAACCAAAAGTTGGTTCTTTGAGAAAATCAACAAGATAGATAAACCCTTAGCCAGACTAATGAGAGGACAGAGAGAATGTGTCCAAATTAACAAAATCAGAAATGAAAAGGGAGACATAACTACAGATTCGGAGGAAATTCAAAAAATCATCAGATCTTACTATAAAAACCTATATTCAACAAAATTTGAAAATCTTCAGGAAATGGACAATTTCCTAGACAGATACCAGGTATCGAAGTTAAATCAGGAACAGATAAACCAGTTAAACAACCCCATAACTCCTAAGGAAATAGAAGCAGTCATTAAAGGTCTCCCAACCAAAAAGAGCCCAGGTCCAGACGGGTTTAGTGCAGAATTCTATCAAACCTTCATAGAAGACCTCATACCAATATTATCCAAACTATTCCACAAAATTGAAACAGATGGAGCCCTACCGAATTCCTTCTACGAAGCCACAATTACTCTTATACCTAAACCACACAAAGACACAACAAAGAAAGAGAACTTCAGACCAATTTCCCTTATGAATATCGACGCAAAAATACTCAATAAAATTCTGGCAAACCGAATTCAAGACCACATCAAAACAATCATCCACCATGATCAAGTAGGCTTCATCCCAGGCATGCAGGGATGGTTTAATATACGGAAAACCATCAACGTGATCCATTATATAAACAAACTGAAAGAACAGAACCACATGATCATTTCATTAGATGCTGAGAAAGCATTTGACAAAATTCAACACCACTTCATGATAAAAGTCCTGGAAAGAATAGGAATTCAAGGCCCATACCTAAACATAGTAAAAGCCATATACAGCAAACCAGTTCCTAACATTAAACTAAATGGAGAGAAACTTGAAGCAATCCCACTAAAATCAGGGACTAGACAAGGCTGCCCAATCTCTCCCTACTTATTCAATATAGTTCTTGAAGTTCTAGCCAGAGCAATCAGACAACAAAAGGAGATCAAAGGGATACATATCGGAAAAGAAGAGGTCAAAATATCACTATTTGCAGATGACATGATAGTATATTTAAGTGATCCCAAAAGTTCCACCAGAGAACTACTAAAGCTGATAAACAACATCAGCAAAGTGGCTGGGTATAAAATTAACTCAAATAAATCAGTTGCCTTCCTCTATACAAAAGAGAAACAAGCCGAGAAAGAAATTAGGGAAACGACACCCTTCATAATAGACCCAAATAATATAAAGTACCTCGGTGTGACTTTAACCAAGCAAGTAAAAGATCTGTACAATAAGAACTTCAAGACATTGAGGAAAGAAATTGAAGAAGACCTCAGAAGATGGAAAGATCTCCCATGCTCATGGATTGGCAGGATTAATATAGTAAAAATGACCATTTTACCAAAAGCAATCTACAGATTCAATGCAATCCCCATCAAAATACCAATCCAATTCTTCAAAGAGTTAGACAGAACAATTTGCAAATTCATCTGGAATAACAAAAAACCCAGGATAGCTAAAGCTATCCTCAACAATAAAAGGACTTCAGGGGGAATCACTATCCCTGAACTCAAGCAGTATTACAGAGCAATTGTGATAAAAACTGCATGGTATTGGTACGGAGACAGACAGATAGACCAATGGAATAGAATTGAAGACCCAGAAATGAACCCACACACCTATGGTCACTTGATTTTTGACAAAGGAGCCAAAACCATCCAATGGAAAAAAGATAGCATTTTCAGCAAATGGTGCTGGTTCAACTGGAGGGCAACATGTACAAGAATGAAGATCGATCCATGCTTATCACCCTGTACAAAGCTTAAGTCCAAGTGGATCAAGGACCTCCACATCAAACCAGACACACTCAAACTAATAGAAGAAAAACTAGGGAAGCATCTGGAACACATGGGCACTGGAAAAAATTTCCTGAACAAAACACCAATGGCTTACGCTCTAAGATCAAGAATCGACAAATGGGATCTCATAAAACTGCAAAGCTTCTGTAAGGCAAAGGACACTGTGGTTAGGAAAAAATGGCAACCAACAGATTGGGAAAAGATCTTTACCAATCCTACAACAGATAGAGGCCTTATATCCAAAATATACAAAGAACTCAAGAAGTGAGACCGCAGGGAAACAAATAACCCTATTAAAAAATGGGGTTCAGAGCTAAACAAAGAATTCACAGCTGAGGAATGCCGAATGGCTGAGAAACACCTAAAGAAATGTTCAACATCTTTAGTCATAAGGGAAATGCAAATCAAAACAACCCTGAGATTTCACCTCACACCAGTGAGAATGGCTAAGATCAAAAACTCAGGTGACAGCAGATGCTGGCGAGGATGTGGAGAAAGAGGAACACTCCTCCATTGTTGGTGGGATTGCAGACTGGTAAAACCATTCTGGAAATCAGTCTGGAGGTTCCTCAGAAAATTGGACATTGAACTGCCTGAGGATCCAGCTATACCTCTCTTGGGCATATACCCAAAAGATGCCTCAACATATAAAAGAGACACGTGCTCCACTATGTTCATCGCAGCCTTATTTATAATAGCCAGAAAATGGAAAGAACCCAGATACCCTTCAACAGAGGAATGGATACAGAAAATGTGGTACATCTACACAATGGAATATTACTCAGTTATCAAAAACAACGAGTTTATGAAATTCGTAGGCAAATGGTTGGAACTGGAAAATATCATCCTGAGTGAGCTAACCCAATCACAGAAAGACATACATGGTATGCACTCATTGATAAGTGGCTATTAGCCCAAATGCTTGAATTACCCTAGATCCCTAGAACAAACAAAACTCAAGACGGATGATCAAAATGTGAATGTTTCACTCCTTCTTTAAATGAGGAAAAAGAATACCCTTGGCAGGGAAGGGAGAGGCAAAGATTAAAACAGAGACTGAAGGAACACCCATTCAGAGCCTGCCCTACATGTGGCCCATACATATACAGCCACCCAATTAGACAAGATGGATGAAGCAAAGAAGTGCAGACCGACAGGAGCCGGATGTAGATCGCTCCTGAGAGACACAGCCAGAATACAGCAAATACAGAGGCGAATGCCAGCAGCAAACCACTGAACTGAGAATAGGTTCCCTATTGAAGGAATCAGAGAAAGAACTGGAAGATCTTGAAGGGGCTCGAGACCCCAAAAGTACAACAATGCCAAGCAACCAGAGCTTCCAGGGACTAAGCCACTACCTAAAGACTATACATGGACTGACCCTGGACTCTGACCCCATAGGTAGCAATGAATATCCTAGTAAGAGCACCAGTGGAAGGGGAAGCCCTGGGTCCTGCTAAGACTGAACCCCCAGTGAACTAGTCTATGGGGGGAGGGCAGCAATGGGGGGAGGGTTGGGAGGGGAACACCCATAAGGAAGGGGAGGGGGGAGGGGGATGTTTGCCCGGAAACCGGGAAAGGGAATATCACTCGAAATGTATATAAGAAATACTCAAGTTAATAAAAAAAAAGTTAAAAAAAAAAGAAAGAAACTGTATACTTAAAGAGGACCCAGCATTTTGCTGCCTACAGGAAACACACCTCAGACTCAAAGACAGACACTACCTCAGAATAAAAGGCTGGAAAACAGCTTTCCAAGCAAATGGTCTGAAGAAGCAAGCTGGCAGAGCCATTCTAATATCGAATAAAATCAATTTTCAACCAAAAGTCATCAAAAAAGATAAGGAAGGACACTTCATATTCATCAACGGAAAAATCCACCAAGATGAACTCTCAATCCTAAATATCTATGCTCCAAATACAAGAGCACTTACATACATAAAAGAAACCTTACTAAAGCTCAAAGCACACATTGCACCTCTCGCAATAATAGTAGGAGATTTCAACACCCCATTCTCATCAATGGACAGATCATGGAAACTGAAATTAAACAGAGACATAGACAGAATAACAGAAGTCATGAATCAAATGAACTTAACAGATATTTATAGAACATTCTATCCTAAAACAAAAGGATATACCTTCTTCTCAGCACCCCATGGTACTTTCTCCAAAACTGACCATATAATTGGTCATAAAACAGGCCTCAATAGATACAGAAAGATAGAAATAATCTGATGCATCCAACAAGAACACCACGGGCTAAAGCTGGTCTTCAATAACAATAAGGAAACAATGCCCACATATACATGGAAGTTGAACAATGCTCTATTTAATGATAACCTACTCAAGGAAGAATTAAAGAAAGAAATTAAAGATTTCTTAGAATTTAATGAAAATGAAGGTACCACATACCCAAACTTATGAGAGAAAATGAAAGCTGTGCTAAGAGGAAAACTCATAGCGCTGAGTGCCTGCAGAAAGAAACAGGAAAGAGCATATGTCAGCAGCTTGACAGCACACCTAAAAGCTCTAGAACAAAAAGAAGTAAACACACCCAGGAGGAGTAGAAAGCAGGAAATAATCAAACTCAGAGCTGAAATCAGCCAAGTACAGACAAAAAGGACTATACAAAGAATCAACAGAACCAAAAGCTGGTTCTTTCAGAAAATCAACAAGATAGATAAACCCTTAGTCAGACTAACCAGAGGACACAGAGAGTGTGTCCAAATTAACAAAATCAGAAATGAAAAGCTCCATAACAGAATCAGAGGAAACTCAAAAAACTCATCAGAGCCTACTACAAAAGCCTATATTCAACAAAACTTGAAAATCTGGAGGAAATGGACACTTTGCTAGACAGATACCAGGTATCGAAGTTAAATCAGGAACAGATAACCATTTAAAAATCACCATAACTCCTAAAGAAATAGAAGCAGTCATTAAAAGTCTCCCAACCAAAAAGAGCCCAGGTCCAGATGGGTTCAGTGCAGAATTCTATCAGACCTTCATAGAAGACCTCATACCAATACTATCCAAACTATTCCACAAAATTGAAACAGATGGCGCACTACCAAATTCCTTCTATGAAGCCACAATTACTCTTATACCTAAACCACACAAAGACCCAACAAAGAAAGAGAACTTCAGACCAATTTCCCTTATGAATATCGACGCAAAAATACTCAATAAAATTCTGGCAAACTGAATCCAAGAGCACATCAAAACAATCATCCACCATGATCAAGTAGGCTTCATCCCAGGTATGCAGGGATAGTTTAATATAAGGAAAATCATCAACATAATCCACTTTATAAACAAACTGAAAGATAAAAACCACATGATCATTTCACTAGATGCTGATAAAGCATTTGACAAAATTCAACACCCCTTCATGATAAAAGTCCTGGAAAGAACAGTAATTCAAGGCCCATACCTAAACATAGTAAAAGCCATATACAGCAAACCAGTAGCTAATATTAAACTAAATGGAGAGAAATTTGAAGCAATCCCACTAAAATCAGGGACTAGACAAGGCTGCCAACTCTCTCCCTACTTATTCAATATAGTTCTCAAAGGCCTAGCCAGAGCAATCAGACAACAAAAAGAGATCAAAGGGATACAGATTGGAAAGGAGGAAGTCAAAATATCACTTTTTGCAGAAGATATGATAATATATTTAAGTGACCCCAATATTTCCACCAGAGAACTACTATACCTGATAAGCACCTTCAGCAAAGTGGCTGGGTATAAAATTAACTCAAATAAATTAGTACCCTTCCTCTACAGAAAAGAGTAACAAGCAGAGAAAGAAATTAGGGAAATGACACCCTTCATTATAGTCCCAAATAATATAAAATACCTCAGTGTGACTTTAACCAAGGAAGTGAAAGATCTGTATGATAAGAACTTCAAGCCTCTGAAGAAAGAAATGAAGAAGATCTCAGAAGATGGAAAGATCTCCCATTCTCATGGATTGACAGGATTAATATAGTAAAAATGGCCATTTTACCAAAAGCGATCTACAGGTTCAATGTAATCCCCATTAAAATTCCAATCCAATTCTTCATAGAGTTAGACAGAACAATTTGCAAATTCATCTGGAATAAGAAAAAACCCAGGATAGCTAAAACTATCCTCAACAATAAAAGGACTTCTGGGGAATCACTATCCCTGAACTCAAGCAGTATTACAGAGCAATAGTGATAAAAACTGCATGGTATTGGTACAGAGACAGACAGATAGACCAGTGGAACAGAATTGAAGACCCAGAAATGAACCCACACACCTATGGGCACTTGATTTTTGACAAAGGAGCCAAAACCATCCAATGGAAAAAAGATAGCATTTTCAGCAAATGGTGCTGGTTCAACTGGAGGTCAGCATGTAGAAGAATGCAGATCGATCCATTATTATCACCCTGTACAAAGCTTAAGTCCAAGAGGATCAAGGACCTCCACATCAAACCAGATACACTCAAACTAATAGAAGAAAAAGTGGGAAAGAATCTTGAACACATGGGCACTGGAGGAAATTTCCTGAACAAAACACTAATGGCTTATGCTGTAAGATCAAGAATCAACAAATGGGATCTCATGAAACTACAAAGCTTCTGTAAGGCAAAGGACACTGTCCTTAGGACAAAAAGGCAACCAACAGATTTGGAAAAGATCTTTACCAATCCTACAACTGATAGAGGGCTTATATCCAAAATATACAAGAACTCAAGAAGTTAGACTGCAGGGAGACAAATAACCCTATTAAAATGGGTTTCAGACTTGGGAGGGAAGAGGGAGGCAAAGTTTAAAACAGAGGCTGAAGGAACACCCATTCAGTGCCTGCCCCACATGTGGCCCATACATATTGAGCCATCAAACTAGATAAGATGGATGAAGCAAAGAAGTGCAGGCTGACAGGAACCAGATGTAGATCTCTCCTGAGAGACAAAGCCAGAATACAGCAAATGCATAGGTGAAGCAGCAAACCACTGAACTGAGAACTGGACCCCCGTTGAAGGAATCAGAGAAAGGACTGAAAGAACTTGAAGGGGCTCGAGACCCCATATGAACAACAATGCCAAGCAACCAGAGCTTCCAGGGACTAAGCCACTACCCAAAGACTATACATGGACTGACCCTGGACTCTAACCTCATAGGTAGCAATGAATATCCTAGTAAGAGCACCAGTGGAAGGGGAAGCCCTTGGTCCTGCCAAGGCTGGACCCCCAGTGAATAGGTTTCTTGTGGGGAGAGTGGTAATGGGTGGAGGATGGGGAGGGGAACACCCATATAGAATGGGAGGGGGAGAGGTTAGGGGGATTTTGTCATGGAAACCAGGAAATGTAAGTAAAAATTCTGAATTTAATAAAAATGGGAAAAAAAAGAAAAAAAAGTGATGTAAATTCATAGGAAATACCATGAAAAGATTTAGTAAATATTTTATAGTAGCTAACAAGGCAGCATAATTTAAATATATTTTTGTACGTATATGTATTTATATTTACTTGCTTTTTAGTGCCATTTAACAAAGAAAATAAATTTTAGGAATGTAACAAGCCTGAGTTCACATCTTAGTTGTATCGTCTGTTACCCAGTCACCTTATGTTTTGGGTTGTGAGCCTAGCCTTTCATGGCTGAGCCATCTCTTCAGCCCCCTAGACATCTTAGGTAAAGCTTCTTAACTTCTCTGGGCCTCAATATGCCAATCTGCCCAACGATATTACACCTATCTTCAAATACAATTATAATGGTTAATGATGAACTGATAAATATAAGTACTTGTATAACATTAATCTCCCCCCTCCCACTCTCTCAAGAGCCTATCTATTTTAAGATGAGAACTTCTCAACTGAGGAAAATTTTGTCTCACAGTGCATCTTTAATGTTACAAATGAAATATTTTGTTGTCACAATTATAGAAAGGGGATTGGTATGTAGTCGATAAAGGCCAGGAATACTGTTAAATATCTCCTTCATGTAATACACAGGACAATCTCCACCACTAAGAACTATTGGCTCAAACTGCTAAAATAAAGTCAAGTTTTAAAATTTATGCTCTATTAAAAGAATAATGGCAGATAATTATTAAAAGTGGATAGGATCCAAGAAAACATTTACCCTGGACTATGTTTCTGAATATACATTGAAAAGTTTCAATACAGTGAAGAAACAATACATACTGTGTTGGTGGGGTTTTTTTTATCATCTATCCATCTATCCAATCACCCACCTGTCCACCCATCCATCAAATACTTCACACATCACGAAATAAGCACAATTCCTGAAGACGTCGTCATCACTGGTACCCTCTTGCTCAGTTAGTTGTAATTATTGCTGAGTATTCATAACACACATGAACATTTTTCCTTCATGTTTGTCTGTGCACTATATGTATGGCATGCCTGAAGATCACACCAGGGCACGGAAACCCCAGGACTGGAGTTACAGATGGTTTTGAGCTTCCATGTAAGCGGTAGAAATTCAACCTGGATCCTCTGGAAGAACAGCAGTTTCTCTTCACTGCTGAGCCATCTCTTTATTATTTACAATAGCCACCACTATCTTATTTGCCAAATCCAAAGGCTAATGTTTTCACCCTCACTTTGACTTTCATCAGTATTGCAACAATTACTTAATCCTTTCCTAGCAATACCTTTCCCATTCCTTTCAATGTTCTGTTTGACTCTGAGCCTTGTCGCATGTCTTTCCCTAATTCCCAATAAATCTCGATATCGTCCAGGACTGTCCTTTTGCTGCTCTTGCACTCTCATGAATGTAGACTCCCCATGGCAGTTCCATCCATTCTCACTTCATACACTCCCAGACTCATCTAGTGTGTTTTTATTGTTGTTGTTGTTTTATACCAATGCATCTGATTTAGTACTCAGTAATGACATGGGCAACCCAGAAGCATCTCAAATATGTCTACAATCATTGCCATGCTTAAATCTTCTATTTTGTTACCTAAAGAAATGGTAATGCCCAAGCCAGAAATTTCTGTATTATCCTAACATGCTCCCTCTGTCTCACATTTCACATCCATTTAGTCAGTAAGTTTTCCCTATTATACCTCCTTATATCTCTCTGATCTCTTTCTTATGCTTATTGCCCCTGCCTTAGCTCAGCGTACCATGCCTGTTACTGACGACTAAACAGCCTCCTACTTGGTCCTTCAGCTTACAGTCACTCCATTCTTAAAGCCATTTACTCTGCTATATGCTGTATGTAGGGTGATCTTTCTTAACTGAAATTTAACTGTACTATGCCTCAGTTTAAAATGTCTCCGTGATCCCTCACTGTTTTGAGGACAAAGTTCCAATAAAAACCCTTAAATAGCAGGGGTTACTCTAAAACCCACCTACCCCACTGCTCATAGTTTCCATTTTCCTGTATTGATCCATTTTCTTCAAACGACCACTGTGCTGAGCTATGATAGCTGTGTATGCTTTTCGCTATTCAGTTCATTGGCTTCACCTTTTTTTTTTTATTATTAACTTGAGTATTTCTTATATACATTTCGAGTGTTATTCCCTTTCCCGGTTTCCGGGCAAACATCCCCCTAATCCCTCCCCCTCCCCTTCTTTATGGGTGTTCCCCTCCCCATCCTCCCCCCATTGCCGCCCTCCCCCCAACAATCACGTTCACTGGGGGTTCAGTCTTAGCAGGACCCAAGGCTTCCCCTACCACTGGTGCTCTTACTAGGATATTTATTGCTACCTATGAGGTCAGAGTCCAGGGTCAGTCCATGTATAGTCTTTAGGTAGTGGCTTAGTCCCTGGAGGCCCTGGTTGCTTGGCATTGTTGTACATATGGGGTCTCGAGCCCCTTCAAGCTCTTCCAGTTCTTTCTCTGATTCCTTCAAAGGGGGTCCTATTCTCAGTTCAGTGGTTTGCTGCTGGCATTCGCCTCTGTATTTGCTGTATTCTGGCTGTGTCTCTCAGGAGAGATCTACATCCGGCTCCTGTCGGTCTGCACTTCTTTGCTTCATCCATCTTGTCTAATTGGATGGCTGTATATGTATGGGCCACATGTGGGGCAGGCTCTGAATGGGTGTTCCTTCTGTGTCTGTTTTAATCTTTGCCTCTCTATTCCCTGCCAAGGGTATTCTTGTTCCCCTTTTAAAGAAGGAGTGAAGCATTCACATTTTGATCATCCGTCTTGAGTTTCATTTGTTCTAGGCATCTATGGCTTCAGCTTTATGCTCTCTCATTCTTATATGTATCCAGGGCTTCTGTGACTGGCAGACCTCATTCCTCCTTGTGGTAGAAGCTACTCATTGCACATCCTAACACTCACCCTCTTGTTCATCCGTATTAGGGGGCACTGTGCTTTAGCTGAGTATCCATGCCTGCATTTCTTAGCCTCTCTTATTCTAAGGTGAGGCCATAAAACTATGGTTTAAGAGTGGAATATAAGCAAAAAATGGTGCATGTGCTGTTACAAAGAAGCTGGATAGGTTCCATTATGCCTCTTTTTCATTTCTCTCAGGATGGGAAAAAAAGACAAATGGAACACTAACTAGAACTTAAGATATTTAATCCATGTAATGAGGATGGTAAGATATCCTATCATGGACTGTATCCTCTACTTTGCTATATAAGATTTAAAAAATGAACTTCTGCCTTCCATGAACCATTGTATTTACAATGCCCCTTTAATATGGGGAGTTTTCTGGTACTTCAATTACTCTATTCTTCAGGATTCTCCTCATGAATTGACTGCTGTGAGAAAAAAACCTGTGGTCAGGTGTGCTGGTGTACTCCAAGCATTTGAGAAGCTAAGGCAGGAGGATCAAAGGATCAGGCTGCCCTGGACCATAGAGCTTCATATTTTACCCAAAGTAAAAGGACTGAAAATAAAGAGGAAGATAAAAATGAATAGGGGGAGAAAGAGATGAAGGAGGTAGAAAGGAAGGTGGTGTTGTGGATGGAGAACTCACCACCATTTCTCTATATACTTCTACTGACTCCAATATACATTCTCATGATGATATTTAACACATTACATCCCAAGTATTCATTGATACAGAATTCCCAGGCTATCTTACTCTGTTGCTGACATCAGAGATCCCCCACTCATCCACTTGTTAATACTGGGACCTAATGGGGCACCAAACAAGAAGGTGCAGTTCAGTAACAGTTGTTGCAATGAATAGATGAACCTTGGCTACCAGGCCCAGCAACACATTAAATAACAGACTCTTTTATCATATGTTCTTTCTCCAAATGGAAAAGGAAAGAGAGAGTTCATGAATCTGGTTCAAGTCAGGCTCAGTTGTGTTGAGGCTTTGCTATTTACTAGCTATGGAACCCTAGGTAAGACATGAGGCTTCAGCTGCAAAACAAATATAATAACTACCTCATAGAGTCATGATCATTGAATGACATTATAAGCATAAACTAACACTGTAGGCTATCAATATATGGCAATGGTTATAATTATTACCAACACTATAAAGAATTTACACCCATGTTTACATGGGTAAAGACAGAGGCAGAAGAAAACAAATGCAGTCAGGGGAAAGATCAAGGGAGGAAGAAATAGTTTGGCTTGAATGACTCGGTGGTACACAGAACAGAGGAAGGATATGGATTCAGGGGCTCTTCAAAGTCCCCACCACATCAAATGATCTTTTATCCCTCTCCTCATTATACAAACCATCTCCATCTCACTGACAACAGCACGTCCTTGAAGCCTGCTTTTCTTTACAAAGCAGGGCCAAGTTGACTGAGACACTGAACAGGAACCTTCTGAGACTCATTCTACCAATATACCAGTAAGCAGGCCTCGGAGAAGGTACATGGTAAGCTTAAAGCTGCATTCTGTTTAAATGAACGAAGTCTAAAGCAAAAGGGCCATATAATTCCTGTTGTGTGACCACTCTGAAATTGAAATGTGGCCTGCATAACCCCAAAGTCATCACAGATTGCAACATCCTTTCCAAAGCTGGTCTGCAGATGTAAACCATAGAGCCAAACTTTAATGTGGAAATTTTGGCAGTTCCTGTGGTAAGAACTGATTTACCTCTTTCAGTTCTGTAGGCCCTCCAAAGACCTTACTTTGTGTATATTTTTCAGTCTTTTGGTTACATTGGGAGACAAGTTTTTATTCTGTAGCCTGGGTTGTCCTGGAACTCACTTTGTATAGCTCAGGCTGGCCTCGAACTTATAGCAGTCCTCTTGCCTCAGCCTCTATAGTATTATAATTAGTCATTCACTGCCTGGCCCACATGTTTTTTAAGTCTTATGAACTGTAGCCTATGTATAACTCTACTGTCTTTGAGAGGAGAAGTAAAGCAAAATGGTTACTTTGCTCATTCTACTGCAGCCACTATAGTATCTTTACTGTTCAACACACCAAACACACCTCCGCCTCGGGGCCCATGTAATTCGTTTTCAGTATTCATATCATAGAACTGCTCATCCCCCTAATATGGTTCATATGCTTACCTCATTTTGATCTCTGTCTAAATTTTCCCCTGTCAAAGGCCTTCTCTCAGTATCTTATAAATATCAAGCTTTATCTGGCTTTGTTTTTTTCCCTCAGTGTTTATTATCATTTGATAAATACTGCTTTTGTCCAGAAAACAAGACTCACTTTCAAAGACTACTGTTTTATTTATAGGAGTATTCCTGTTGTGTGGAATTTTGATTGTTATACAGTCTGAATGTAGTTTTCATTTATGGAATGAATATCAAGAGAACTATAACCTATGGACTTAGGAGATTGAAAAGGAAAACTTTGGGAGGGAGACTCCATAGTTTCTCTTAAGAGAGGGGTAATGAAAGAGGAAAAATGCAAGAGCTCTCTCTTTTATTATTTAGAACCAAGTCTCTTGATTTACTGTTGCAGTCCAAGTTTAACGAGAAACCATTTTTATTTTTATTTTTATTTTTATTTTCATTAGAAAGGGGGAAATGGAGAGGAAGAAGAACCCCAGAATTCTCTGCTGAATCCCACCACTGATTTCTTGACTATCCATGAAAGGACTTAAATCTAAGCCAGTTTTGACAAAGGGCATTATACCATTTAAGGAGAGGAAACAAACCCAAAACTCACAGGATATGAGGCTTTTCTACTGGGTCAGTGATGGAAGATACAGATCCATAGCTCTCTTACACTTTCTGCTATTCTTGTAAAGAAAAGGTGATGGCAATAACAGGGAAAGATAGAACGGCGGTTCTAGATATTAACCATAAAAGTGACTATATGGTACAGCTTTGATAATATAGACTTTCCCCAAGGTCAAGTGATGGATCAGGGTCAGTTTTCATGGAAAACTCTTAGAGCACATTTCTGTGTTAGGCCCAGTTCTAAGTACTTGCATATATTTCCTTATTTAGTGACTCTTTCCAATTTCTTTTTTTCTCCAAAGAAGACTTGAGTGTGAAGCACATGATTAATCAACCACTGCGATATCATCAGCACCGAATTCATCTATCTATCCACCCCTCTGAAGGTATTTAAAGAGTAGAGAATCGTTGGAAATGGAGAGGTAAACAATTACCACTAAAATTTGACAAGGCATTGGTCCTCATTTTCCCTTCTCTGGACTCTGGGGTCTCATGGAACTGGAACAGTAAGTGGACATTCTTAAATAACAGACAGACTAGACCAATTTAGAGAGAGGGCTGGAGAGGGAATTTGAGGCCAAGGCTTGGCTGGGAATAAAAAGTGTGTATTTATTTTCCAAGGCCACCTGATAATAAGTAGCAAATCTGTGTTATGAACTCAGAAGTGTTTGACTTCAAGGATAACACTCTTTCTACTATATAAGAAGGGAACATTTAAGGTTTAATAAGTAATTCTTTGAATGAGAAAGGGTTTGGGTAAAATTTGTTTACATACCCATCAAAACCCAAGAAACCACAAGACTGACTGAATTCCCTCTGCAACCAGGTAAGAAAACATGGGTTCTTGTGGTCACTGAAAGTGGATATTGAAAGCTGATCTCAGAGAGGGGTCAGAATAGAATCTGAGACCAAACTAGTGCTAATTTTTGGACACATGATTAGCACTGAGTGAAATAGCCAGGAGTTGAATGCTCAAGGCTTTGTCTAAAAGAAATCAGTATCCAAGACTCTATTGCCCTCTGATATTAATCGTTTGTCTGAGGTGGGAGGCAGATGTCCATTTCCAGGACATTCCTCTTCTTTCTAATAGGTTCTGAGGATTCAATCTGGCCGATCACAATTGGGTTTTAAGGCACAGTCAAAACTGAATTATCTTAACTGAGATGAGGGTTCATGATTGGCTTGCCTACATTTGGTGATACATTTCTCTTACTGTAGAATTTTTTCTGTTTTGTATTTAGGTGTGAAAAGGACATTTAATAGTGTAAGAAGGTCATTTTCCAATTGTCCAAGATGGAGAGCTCAAACTCAACTCTTGCCCATCTTCACAGAGCTGAACAACTACAAAGACTCACCCCAGATGGGGATTCTGGGTTGCCTAGATCAGATTATACCAGAAAAAAAGTAAGAAAGAAATAAAAATGAAAAAAGAACAGAAAGAAAAGAAAAGAAAAAGACAACAAGAAAACCCTTCCTTGACTTTCTATAAATCAAAGCCATAATAATTGGCCCTGAAGAATGCCAGCTTCCCACTGGTTCTCCATTTAGACTCTGGCTGAAACTAGATTGAGCTTTCTGGGGTCTGTTTGTATTAGCAGAAACTGTATTTTGAACTACATTAAAAACAAAGGTGGCAATGGGGTCAGAAATAATAAGCTCTTAGCATTTGGCACAAACCACTTTAAACATCAAGTATGTCACCAAGTTTGCTTGGAGTATTGTACAGAACTTTGAAAATGTCACGTCTGTTGTAAACAAGAGCCAAGTTTTAAAAAGGGCTGTCATTAAGACTGTCTTTTGTCTCAGCAACACATAGTCTTAAAGATTTTTTAGATACAATATTGGAGAATGCTATCTAGTCCTATTCATACATTGAACTTATAGGAAAACTAATATCCAAAAGGCAGATGTGACTTACCCACAGCTCCAAAACAAGTAGAAGGTAGAATTGTGATCAGAGCCCGAGTTCTAAGACCCAATATGATGCCCTTTTCTTTAAAGTACAGCATCGAGTGTAGAAAATAGCTGTTGCCTTCCATTGACTGTATTTACTAGGTCTGTAATCCATGTTCTGACTATCCATTTCCCTGGTTGGTTGCCTTGGAATGAGAACCCCAAGGGAATACAGGAAGATCCTGCTAAGAATGTTTCTGACTGGAATTGATAATTGTGTGTTTTCTACTAAGAATGGATTGTTAGACATCAAATGGAGTGCTTCTTTTGGACTAATAAAGGGTGATTGAGGCTGTGGAAGTTAAGAGCTTCTTTACCATAAGGAAAGAGAAATAAATAAATACGGGTCTAAGAACCTCTAAGACAAGCTTATTCTACTACAATGAATTAAGAGACAGTAAAGTAAAAGGATTATAGGAGAACGTCACTACTAAGATCAAGTTTGCTTCCTGTTCATACTGTAAAATACTGGTGGGACAGTCATGGAGATGGGCAATGTGCTGTATACAAAGTACCTGACACCTTTATCCTATGGCATCCTCCTAACTCTGAGGTAGGGCTAATCATTAGTCTCCTTTTAAAGAGAAGGCAGAAAAAGGCTCGAGGAGATAAACTGGCTCAAGACCACCCAGCTAGCAAAGGATACAATTAGGACTGCACCCCAGTGCTATCTGGTTCTAACATTACTGTTCCATTCTTTGCATTACATTCTCATTACTAGATATATTTGAAAACCCTACAGAAGTAACCTGGATACTTCCTGGTTTCTTTGTCTTAATCCAAAGAAGTAGCAGTGACCCAAAAATCATCGACCACAAAAATCTAAGAGAACAGAAATAAACTACACAATCTCTCAGTGCTTCTCTACTGATCCCTAGCCTCTAAAACTCCTATTGGCACAATCGCCTGACTGCAGAAAGTCAGTCTGTTCCAAGTCTGGCTGCCAGAGTCGACCATCTGGCCCTCTAGCCTACTGACCCCAGTCTTACTATATCGTCTAGACTTTGACCTGAGACTTCAGAGCACTCCAAAGCAATGGCAGAAGCAGAGATAAATTCTATGAAACAATCCTTGCCTACTGAGAAAAAAGTGGTCTATATGATTTTGGAAATCTTTTTAGATCTTCAAGGGCTAATGATGTAGCTCAGTGGTAGCATGCTTTCCTAGCAGTTCACAGTGCAGGGCCCTGAGTTTTGTGTCCAGAACATTGAACATCAACAATAAGTAAGTAAATAATACCTTTAAAATCTTATTTTTGTTATTTATGTTTCCACCTGGACATGAAAACCAGGTGTGAACAAAAAGATACTTGATTTCAATCTCCCACAACAAACTTAGCATTTCTATGTCTCATTATCTACTAGTAAAATGGGAGAAGACTCAGAGTTGAAGGAAGGACTCAATAGGATATTAAATATTAAAGATCTCGCATATAGTAAGTCCTCATTAAATGCTATCTACTGTTTTTACTGCTGCAATGGATATAGTGGTAGACAGAGAAAAGAAATGGGGAGGAGACTGAACTGTCGTCTTGTGCTGAAACTCAAGGGAACTATCGGGGTGACCAGAATCGACAGAGTGACTCATAATGAGCGTTTCAGGTCATTGCACACTGAGGGCAAACGTCACTCCCAAATGCACCCTGCACTTCACATGCCACCTCATCAGGTTTGGACATGCTGATTCACCCGCAACAAGTCCTAGCCTTGCTCCAAAGCCGAAGAGAGGTAGACTTCTAGAGAACATGTGAAGATTTCAGCTTAGCCAGGGTTGAAATCTCAAAATTGTTTTTAAAGATTCATGATGACTAATGGACACATCTGAAATTTCTCAATCTTAAGAATTCTCTGTTCAAGGATATTTTTTTCTTCAGGTTACACTTTGATCTTAATATTCATACTTAAAGATATTTTTCTGAAGATTCATCTGGAAATGTTTGCCAAATTCTCAGCTAACTACATATTAGATTCTGAAAATGTCCTAACACGTACAAGCTAATAAAAATGTTATTTTTAATAACTTTTAGCTTAACCTTATCATTTCGAAAATTAAATACAATGAAGCACAGACCTGGCTTAATTAGATTCTCTCACCTACTCTGTATACCTATGTTAGACACATGTATGCACACACACACACAGACACAGACACAGAAACACACACACACACACACACACACACACACACACACACACACACACACCACATACTATAAATGAGTATATAGATGAAGATAGGTATATTTTAAAGTATAAAAACAAGTTTAAAAAACAAGTTTTAAGTTAAAATACATAATTTGTATTTACCAATTACATTTAAAGATAATCTGTATGTGTAATTGTGTGTGTGTGTGTGTTCACTCAAAAAGAAGAGTGACAAACACATTTTTCTGCTCTGTTGCTGCCCTCTGGTGGCAGACTTGGATTCATAGAAGCTAATTTTCAAAAAGAAGGAACAGACCCTGTGGTCTGTGTCCTCAGGGCTGCTAGATTGGGTGTCAGAAAAATACATAAATCAAAGTTGTTTTTTCAAAAGAGACTCTTGTTTGCCTCCTCAAATCCATCATGTTGCTACAACATCGATGCAATTTTTTTTCTTGGAGAAGTTCCTATTTGGACATTTGGGAACATAGGCAACACTTGAGTTTGTACAAACTTTGTACTGAAAACAATCCTGCTTTCTCTGGCCAGTTTACAAGACGGATTTGCCCTCAATCATCTGCAACAAGAGCTGTGTCATTCAGCATCCCTGTTCCTTTAACCATGGTTCCCAATGACCTTCATCTTTAGAGATGGTAAAACCCACTGTGGCATATATTAGTAGTAGATTTCCTAATTATCTTGAAAATAAGGTCTTTCCCAGAAAACTATACTAACACTATGAAGCCACATTGTGCACAACTGGAAAGCAATTACCCACTAAATGGGAAATGTCAGACTAGAGCTTTAACTCAGTGTTACAGCAGTCCTAGTGTGTGTGGTGCCCTGTGTTACATTCCCAGTACTAGAAATACAGGTAAAGAAAATGAAAGCATTGTACTACATAGATATCAGCAGTACAGAGAGAACTTAACAACAGTAACAATACCTAAGTCAGTATTGGTGAGGCACAGACAAGCACGACTTAGAACGCTCTTCTTAGCATTTCTCCTAAGAATCAATAGGTACAATTCATTGGGATGAAGCTTTAACCCGATAGAACAAAGTTGTCTGAGTTTTGCCACTTAACACACTCACTTAATCTGTATCTAGAAAATTAATAATATCTGTCATTTCAGAGTCAGAATGAGAACTAGATGACTGAAGAGTACAGTGTACCTCACTGTACCCAGTCCAATTTCGGAATCATTGCACAAAAATCTTAAGTCTGAGGAAGCTGACCAACTGGTTTCTAGCATTCACATGGTGGGATCAGGAGCAACAAAGGAGGAAAGTGTGAGTGCCTGGCAATGTGGCTGACAAAATGCATTGTCAAAGTACCTCCGGATAATAGACAGGCAGGGATTCAAGGCTAGCTACCTGAGAGCCTTTATAAACTCCCCAAGAAGAACTGCAGGGGTGGGCTAGGAGGTGCCAAAAACTAGAAATAGGGATAAAGTTGGAGCAAGGCAGTTTATAAAGAGCTTTATGTGAACTCAAGTGCCTGGGGACAGAAGATCTTTAAAGTCACTTTCTGATTCTGATATTCAAATGGATCCGTCTCCTATTCCGTCTCCTTAAGTGAAATAACATTCTGTCCTCAGAACTAAATCACTAAGAACTGCCTCACAGCTGACCTCCCTTTTTCCCTGTAATTCCCAGCAGCAACCCTAAACAAAATGTTCAGAAATCAAAATCCAACTTCTCTCTGTCAGTCCACATTATGTCTGTATATCAGGCCCCAGCACCCTGATGCACCCTACTTCATGAGCTAAAGAGAGTGAGAACTTCACAATAATTGATAGTGTTGTTCTAAGGGATTGGTGTCAGGGGAGAACTTCCTTTCCCTCACTACTTATCTGCTCTCCCACTTAAAACTTTAGAGATGATTTGAATTATTATAAAAACTAACATTAAGACACATCTAGGAATGGACTTCTTTAAACATCAGCCTTCACAGTACATTTACGTTTTATTTACACACTATCTCCATGGATACCCTTAAAAGAGAGGCTGATAGAGAAACTTAAGCCCATTGTGTTTAAGCCCCTTTCTATGAAAGGACAAGCATAAGTGGAAAAATATTACTGAAATTATAATATATGTCAACTGAAAAGTAATATCCCATTAGCTGAACAACTTGGCAGGAACATATAATCCCCAGTACTTGTAGAGCAGACTCAGCTCTCACATATATTATCTCGTTTAATCCCCACAACTATTCTATGTAGCTACACCTGCATATGGTCCATAATTTCTGAAACAATCTCATACATAATTTTCTCTTTCCCAAAAAGGGCAATTTAATAAGTATATAATGAACAGGAAGTTCATTTTCTATATCCAATAGGATGTCTACCATGAAGTAAATTTATAAGTCAGAAAAAGATTCTTAGATATCGTGTTGCTTTTTGTAAACATAGCCAGTATACATCTTTAAAGGTCATCACAGAAAGATCAAAACTACAATTACTTTATACATATTTATAAGATAGTAAGGTGTGACAACTTCTCTCTGCTGCTGAGCACCAGGAAGCAGAAATAACCTCCTGCTGGAGCCTGTGGACAACAGATAGCCAATACTTATAATTGTTTTTCATATAATGCTACAATATGTAGTTTGGGATCTCGAGCGAACACATAGCACAACACATTTTTATAAAACCCATTGGGATTAAGTCATTCACCAATGAGAATATCTTTTTCATAAAACTAAAGTTGGCCTTTTTTCCTTAAAATTTACAAAGATAAATTTTATAGAAATTTGGGGTTTTGACTGATAAAATACTAAACATTTCATCATTCTTCTATCTGCTCACAAATGAATAAGAACATTTGAAATATAGTAAACCAGGACATACTGAAGCACTTCCATGGCTCCCTTCTGCCTGGAGCTCAACTCTTTATCATTTGACCACCAAACGTCAAAATAGGGATACTGTATTGGTGACTTTTGTTACTGCGATAAAATGCCATGACCAAGGCATCTCGAAGAAGAAAGTGATTATTCAGGCCTATGGTCCCAGAAGAAGGGTTCACAATGGTGAGGATGTAGCAGCAAGACCATATTCCTATCCACTAGCAGGAAACAGAGAGAGTAGAGCAAATTACAAAAGAGGTGAGTGGGACAAAGCTATTAACTTTCAAAACTGACCTTCCTTTAGCAAGAGGTTCCACCTCCTAAAGCTTCAAGAACTTTCCCCCAAGGTGCTATCAACTGGGGACCAAATGTTCAAATTTCTGAACCTATGGGGGACATCCATCCTTCAAACCACCACAGATACATTATAACACAAATATTCACTATGTGGATGGTCCTTTGGCAAGTCTATTCTAAACTATAACCTTGGATTTTTAATCTCTAATGACTATTCCCACCACTTAATGCAAGTACTCATTTTCAAGAACTCAGCAAAGACTCTGAAATAGCCTAGTGTACACTTGAGTTCATGTTAAATCTGAGTTCCCACAGTTGCTCATTTTGTGACCCTATACAAGTCACCTGACTATACCTTCAATTCTCCTAATGTGAACTTAGGTGGAAAATGTCTCCAATAAATCCCTGATATACAGTAGCAATGTGATGTATAAATTAAAATCCCTGAGGAGGTTTCATGTAAACAGCTTTTGTTTCTCTCTGACAAATGCTCAGGAAAGTAAAATATGGGTTCCACAGAGAGAGAGTCCGTGCTTGGTTAATTTTGTTTTAATTAAGAAACTGTGCATCCCCCAGAAGTTCTTTTATTGTTGAGAATAGTTTTCTCTATCCTGGGATTTTTGTTATTCAAAATGAATTTGCAAATTGATCTTTTTAACTCTGTGAAGAATTGACTTGGGATTTTGATGGGGTTTACATTGAATTTGTAGATTGCTTTTGGCAAGATGGCCATTTTTACTATATTAATCCTGCCAATCCATGAGCATGGGAGATCTTTCCATCTTCTGAGATCTTCTTCGATTTCTTTCCTCAGTGTCTTGAAGTTCTTATTGTACAGATCTTTCACTTGTTTGGATAGAGTCATACCAAGGTATTTTATATTATTTGTGGCTAAAGGGTGTCATTCCCTAATTTTTTTCTCAGCCTGTTTATCCATTAAGTAGACAAAGATTTATTTGAGTTAATTTTACATCCAGCCACTTTGCTGAAGTTGTTTATCAGGTTTAGGGGTTCTCTGGTGGAACTTTTGGGGTCACTTAAGCACACTATCATATCATCTACAAAGAGTGATATTTTGACTTCTTCTTTTCCGATCTGTATCCCTTTGACCTCTTTTTGTTAAAAGCTGTATGATATTGGTACAGAGACAGGCAGGTAGCTCAATGGGATAGAATGGAAGACCCAGAAATGAACCCACACACCTATGGTCACTTGATCATTGACAAAGGAGCCAAAACCATCCAGTGGGGGAAAAGACAGCATTCTCAACAAACTGCTGGTCAGCATATAGAAGAATGCAAATTAATCCATTCGTATCGCCCTGAACAAAGCTTGAGTTGAAGTAGATCAAAGACCTCCACATAAAACCAGATACACCGAAACTAATAGAAGAGAAAGTGGGTAAGAGTCTCAAACACATGGGCACAGGGGAAAATTCCTTTAACAGAACACCAATGGCTAATGCTCTAAGATCAAGAACTTCCAAATGGGACCTCATAAAATTGCAAACCTTCTGTTAGGCAAAGGACACATTAGGACAAAATGGCAACCAACAGATTGGGAAAATATCTTTATCAATCCTACATCTGATAGAGGACTAATATCCAATATATACAAAGTACTCAAGAAGATAGACTCCAGAGAATCAAATAACCCTATTAAAAATGTGATAGAGAGCTACACACAGAATTCTCAACTGAGGAATCCCAAGTGGCCAAGAAGCACCTAAAGAAATGTTCAACATCCTTAGTCACCAGAGAAATGCAAATCAAAACAACTCTGAGATTCCACATCATGCCAGTCAGAATGGCTAAGATAAAAAACTCAGGTGACAGCAAATGCTGGCGAGGATGTGGAGAAAGAGGAATACTCCTCCATTGTTGGTGGGATTGCAAGCTGGTATAACCACTCTAGAAATCAGTCTGGAGGTTCCTCAGAAAATTGGATATAGTACTACCAGCTATACCACTCCTGGGAATATACCCAAAAGATGCTCCAACATACAACAAAGACACATGCTCCACTATGTTCATAGCAGCTTTATTTATAATAGCCAGAAGCTGGAAAGAACCCAGATGCCCTTCAACAGAGGAATGGATACAGAAAAATGTGGTACATTTACACAATGGAATATTACTCAGCTATCAAAAACAATGACTTTATGAAATTCATAGGCAAATGGATGGAACTAGAAAATATCATCCTGAGTGAGGTAACCCAAATCACAAAAGAACACACATGGAATGCACTCACTGATACGTGGATATTAGCCCAAAATGTTGGAATACCCAAGATACGATTCACAAACCACATGAAGTTCAAGAAGAAGGAAGACCTAAGTGTGGCTGCTTGAGTCCTTCTTAGAAGGGAGAACAAAAACACACACAGGAGGAAATATGGAGATAAAGTGTGGAACAGAGATTGAAGGAAAGTCCATCTAGAGACTGTCCCACCTGAGGATCCATACCATATACAGACAACAAACCCAGACAATATTGAAGATGCCAAGAAGTCCATGCTGACAGGAGATTGATATAGCTCTCTCCTGAGAAGCTCTCCAGGGCCTGACCAATACAGAGGTGAATGCTCACAGCCAACCATTGGAATGCGAATGGGGCCCCAATAGAGGAGTTAGAGAAAAGACTGAAGGAGCTAAAGGGGTTTGCAACCCCATAAGAAGAAAAACAATATCAACCAACCAGACTGCCCTGAGCTCCCTCCCAGGAACTAAACCACCATCCTAAGAGTACACAGGGATGGACCTATGCCTCCAGCTGTATATGTAGCAGAGGATGACCTTGTCAGGTATCAATGGGAGGAGAGGCCCTTGGTCCTGTCAAGGTTAGATGCCTCCGTGTAGGGGAATGTCAGAGCAGGGAGGTGGGAGGGAATGGGTAGGTTGGGGAGCAGCTTCATAGAAGCAGGACGAGGAGCAGGGGATAGTGGGTTTCTGGAGGGGAAACTGGGAAAGGGCAAGACATTTAAAATGTAAATAAAAAATCCATTAAAGAAGAAAAGAAAGGAAAAGAAAAGAAAAGAAAAGAATCTGTGCATCCATTTTTCAGACAGGCTGTCCTACGTTATAGTCCCATTTGAAATGTATGACATGATTTGAGTTCCTGTGTACCTTCATTGCCATTTTGGATTGTCACTATTTTTTACTTAGCTGTTCTGTTAAGTATATAATATCTCATTTGGATACTAATTCAATTTCCCTAATAGTTATCCTGAGCAACTTTTATTCTCTTCCTTGCCATCTGTACACATAGTTCATGACTTTTACCTAGTTAAATAATTAGAATGTTTGATTCTTTGCATTAGATTTGAGAGTCTTTTATATATTCTAGATATGGATCATTTGCAACTTGTTAGCAATGTTGACAAAAATCCAATCTATTGATATTTTTCATTTCTGAGTTGTATTTCAAGCATCACATCCAAAACTTCTTCAAAAAGAACAAGGGCCTAAAGACTTTCTCCTATGTAGTTTTCAAAACTTCATATGAAACCAAATTTTTTTGGTTTCATTTTTTTGAACTCCACATTTTTTTGCTCTTAATTTTGCTTCCTTTTACTCAAAACATTTTGAGTTGTCTTTTGTACATGATATGAGAATTGAAGTTCATTTTATTACCAATGTATATCCAATTTCTCACAGAATGTATTAAAAACAACAATCTCTCTCTTTAAAAATTGTTTTGCAGTACTTGGAGATTTAACTTGGGGCCAGCGTTACATAAGACAAGGCTAGACCACAGACCTATATCCCCTGCCACTTTCTTACCTTTGTGAAAAATAATTTATCCAAACATTGTAGAACTATTTGCACATTCTTTATATGGTTCCACTGGTCTGTGTCTGTCCATCTGCTCGTTGTATATTGTCTTAGGTTTTGAATAGCATAAACATTAATATTAATAATGAATTTCAAAATTGTGCTAGTTTTCATAGTCCCTTTTATATTCCTCTACTTAGTACAAGCTTGTCATTACCTACAAAAATATCTGATTGAACTTATCAATCAAATAAAGATACAGATCACTTTGGAAAGAAATATCATTATTATGTTGAGTATTCTACTCATTGAACATAGTGTGTTTCTTAATATACCTATATTTTCTGTGAATTCTCTTGTCATCATTCTGTAGTTTTAGCATATAAATGCATTGTTAGGCTTATACTCAACGTTTTCATTTGAGTGGAAATAACCAGCCACTTTTTGAGTGAATGTAAGGCTCAGTCCATGAGATGGTGCCCATATTAAACAACTGAATACCTGAGACTACATAGATAAGTCATGTTTAGGGAAAACCTACTGGTATTTTTCTGTGCTAAAGGAATATACCCATAAAATGACCCTGGTGAAATACCATTAAGCCCACAGAATAGTGCCTCATTTAACTCACATTGGAGAAGCAGTAAATGGGGCTTTAAGCAGAGAGCCACAGCTGGACAATGTGCAGAGAGTAAGAGACTTTGGACTTAATCAGAGCACTGAGAAGGGGAAGTGGACAGAAAGTCTTGTCCACAACCAGGAAGCTATTTGCAATGAATACCTTCTGGGAAAGGGAAAATTAGCTTTCTCCAATGGAGTGTCACTGGGTTTATGAGCCACAATCCAGAGCAGACCAGTTACCCAAACACAAAATGGAATACATTCTTTATAGGCATTTTAAAATTTTTGTTTACCAGCTTTTTGTCTCACTGGTTTCTTGTTTGATTTGAATTCATTTTGTTCTTGTTGAGAGAGAGAGAGAGAGAGAGAGAGAGAGAGAGAGAGAGAGAGAGAGAGAGAGAGAGAGAGAGAAAGAAAAAGAACATGAAATTGGATTGGTTTACATGTCGTGGGAGATCTGGGGAGAATTGGAGGAGGGGAAAATCATGAACAAGATATAGTGTACAACTAAATAAATACATAACAAATAAATAAATATTACTTAAAGAATAAAATGGCCTATAATTAGTGTCCCTACCTATATTTCTGTCCACTATAGCTATTTTTCCTGCATTAGCCAGAACGTCCTAAGAAAAATAAAATTTTCACTTCCCTGCTGAAAATCTAGTTTTTGTAATATTCAGAAAAGACACAGTCTTTTCAGTCAGAATCTAAGTCCTACTACTTCCCTTCTTATCTCTTTGAACCCATCTTCCTCTTTATAGAGTTTTCTATTTCCTACGTCTAAACAAAACCAGCAGGGTGTGTAGACAGATAGATGGATGGATGGATAATCACTAAGTCTTAATGCCTTTGTCTCTCTCTTCTCCCCACTACCCTAACTCAGATTATAAGTTCTTCTTCTTAGATTATGGCACTGCCCCGCCTCTCCTTCCCTCCCTGCATCATGTGTGTGAGTTGTTCTGCAAACTATAGCCTATAGAACACGGACTCCACAGCACTTCCATACTCGGTAAACAATTTTTCCTCATAGTGGCAGGATAAAACATTTCAGACATTCTAAACTCATCAACTAGGCAGTCAATCGTTGTTCAGGCTGATTCCTGTCTACCTCCACTGCTCCTATTTTTACTTCATATTCAAATAAAACATTATCAGGTCTTGGACCTTTGTTCATGATAGGATATATGCTTGAGGAACTTGTTTCCCCTATTTCTCTTTTTGCTCATCTTTAGAATCTATAGTGACAAATTTTAAGCATCAGACAGATTGGATTAAGGAATTTCTAGAGACATTATTGAGAATGAGAGTGAAGGTGTTATCAGGAGGGATTACATGTGAGTTGAAGTAGAGCATATAGAGAAAATCTATTCCTTAATGTGGGCACGGAAATACAGAAGACTAATCTCTGAACCAGAATTTTCTTCTGATGCTTTGCACATCAGGACTGTTAGGCTCATTGATATCTCCACTCCTTTTACACCAGGGTATCACCCACACCAGGGTGCCTTAATCTGTATCCTATCTAAGATGACTTATACTATTGGCCTCCCTGGTACTGAGGCCTCTGGAAATAGACTGAGTCATATTACTTAAATCTCAGGGTCTCTAGCTCACACGTGGCCTGTGCTGCTATTCAATTCCCCTAATAGGTCTTCTCTCTAGCACCTATATATGTAACATACTGGCTCTGCCTCTCTACAAAGTCCTTATTAATACAGTACTTATATAGGTCGTATCAACTTCCTCACAACTTGGTAAATACAAGGCTCCATGTATAGACCCTAAACTGCAACTATACATCATGAACGAAGATGCAGTAGTACACAATTAAGTACTTTGACTGTTAGCCAGAATGTCTTGTTGACACATTTTAGTGGACACAAAATAATTACCCATATATGTAGTATAGTGATATAATTCAATAAGCACACACACATACACATATGTGTGTGATATAATTCAATAAACACATACACATACACACGCATATATATTTATAGTGCATAAGGATTGAATAGTATTTCCACCTCCTTACATATTTATTGTTTCTTTGTGATAGAAACTCACAAATTCTTCTCTTTCAGCATAGCTTATGGGTGATAATTACCCTACTGTGCTATGGAAGTCAGGAACTCACTTCTAATTGTATTCTGAGATCTATTATGTTCTGCCAATTCGTAAAGGAATAACACTGAACATGTGACACATAGGTGGTTATAATCCTCTTTGAATTTCTAATGCCAAGAGCCAGAAAGGTTACGAAAGGTTGTTGAGGTAACACAGGCAATATGTCAGAGAATGATAGTTATTTCCTCATATGCATTCTCCTATTCCATTTGAAATCATAGCTGACAATGTGCTGCTGGTAAAGTGTTTACTTACCTCCCTGAACTAGCACAGTGTCATGTGCCTTTTATACCAGTACTTGGGGGGCTGACCATTTTGGCCTACATAGCAAGACCATAGTTTAAAACAACAACAAAGAATGAATGCATGAAAGGAAGGAAGGAAGAAAAAAGAAAAGAATAAATAGGACTACTGTCTTGCATTTCTTATCAGTGAATATGATTGTGAGGTTGAATTTTAGACAATGAAATGTAATAAAAATTCCATCTAACTCCCAGATCATAATCTGGAAGGTAAGTGTTATAAACTCTCTCTGTCTTTCTTTCTTTTCAACAGCTAGGATGTAGATGATGAATGACCATTATGGAAAATTAGGATATTGGGCTTCTCAGAGCATTAAGAAAGAAAGAACAAGGAAGCCTAATTATATCAAGTCACCTTAGCTGGATTATTTTACAACTAAGAAATAAACAACTCTTATATTACTGCCATAGTATATTTATATTTATATTTATATTCATATTCATATTTATGTGTAGCATCTCATCACTTGTGCTTATATCATACCTAATATAGCTAACAAGTGACCAAAGTTGGACTTGAACTGTGGATAGGCTCAGACTATATCAGCCGCCACAGTCCAAATAGGGTTCTTATTAAGTAATGAGTCTATTAATAGATGAAATGCTAAGTGTTTAGTTTAATGTTAAACTGCACTGTGGCCAAGTTTAGTGGTGCAGACTTGTAATACTTGGGAGGCTGAAGCGGGAGAATCATAACTTCAAGGCTTGCCTGGGCTACAGAGTAAGGTCAAGGGTGATCTGGACATCTTGGTAAGACTCTGCCTCAAAATTAAAAGTGAAGAGGGGGGCTGGAGGATAGGTCAATGCTGGAGTATTTGCTTAGCATATACCAAGCCCTAGTTTCAATCTATAGATCTTCAAAAATGTCAGTGTGTCACAGTGAAATTTCTTGTCACTGTCAAATTGAACCAAATAATAAGATGGACACCATTGTGTCGGTGACCCCAACAGTCTGCAGGCTAAGTCAGAAGGATGACTAATACTGGGCTGATCTACATGACACACAGCACCAAGATAGCCAAACCCTTTTATAGCATATTTTGCTTTAAAAATCTAAAGAACAGAAAGAAGGGAGAGAGAAAAGGAGGGAAGAAAGCAGGTAGATAGAAAAACACAGGTACACAGGACAGGGGGAGATAGTCAGGATAGGGAATGATTACCTTGCCAAAGTGTTCAATCAGGATTTCTACCACAATGTTCTGGAATTTGATGTTCATCATAGCAGCCACAGTGTCCTCTTGAGCTCTCATCAGGGTGGGCCCAAAGATTACCCCCATATTGGAAGGTGTCATAAGATTCTCTTTGCTGTGCTCACACACACTGCCAGAAGAAAAAGAAAACGAAAGTGATTTGTTTTTCTTGTAACCTGGACTATTCTAGGTGCTAAGGGAGATAAGAGACACCCAAAGGTAGGAAAGGAGAGACCTACAGTATATAGGGAAAAAATAAGAAAATGGGAATAACTAACAAGTAACACATTGTATATGAATAGGAGCCAAAGTGAGAGACTGGGAACTGGGCTAACCCCTGAAGGAGTTTGGAGACAGATGTGGAGGTAGTAAAGGGTGTCGGGAGACAGGAGGAAGCCCTGGGTACATGCAAGGCAAGGGGAACATTAGGTCTAAGGAACAGCAAAGGAGATTAAGTGTACCCAGAGGTCTTTCCTAGCACCCTATTTTTATTTCCTAAAGAGTACCAGTGAAAAGGGGGACTACTAGTCATTCTATTGAGAAATCTGGCCATTCTAGTCCCACAGTTTAAGAAAAAAACAAAAACCTCAAAGAGCCAAAAAGGACCTTATGGTTGATCTCCACTTCTTCATCTTATAAAACAAAAGAAGATGGAAAAGTATCTTCCTGGAGTCACAATCGCTGAGCAAGGGAGGAAGGAGGTCCTGCAATCTGATTATTAGATCTCCTCCATTCACTCTGCTTAAAGTCTCATCACTGGCTCCCGATCACTTATAGCAGAAGGCAAGGGGTCTTTAAAGACGACGCTGTTTGCCTGCTATTTCTAATAGCTCTGTATAACCCAGGTTCTACAGCTGACTTCAGTTTGGATCCCAACAGTGCCACTCACAAGCTGTACAACAAGGAGTTTTCACTCCACCCTTTCTGTATAAATTGTGTCTACCTTAGAGTAGTAGAAAATAAATGGTGGGAAATTTCTCCAGCATGGTACTACCCAATGGTCTTACCTTCCTAAGAGTCACCACAATATGCGTTGCTAACCTTTGACAAGCGTCACACCTATCTTCTTAGGTTATCCCTGTCCTTTCCCTTGAGTGCTCCCCAGGCCCATATCTAAAGAATGTCTAATTGTTCTTGGAGATTTACTTAAGGTGACAGATATCTATCCCCTTACAGGTGGCCACAGTTCACAGTCCTCATCTTTTTAAAAATGCCTTTGTTTCCTGAATATGAAGAATAATGATTTTAGAAAGGAAAAGGCAGCATTCTGGAAGACAGCCTTCCTTCTGGGTGAGAAGAAAACAAAGGATTCTTGGTCTCCCTTTCTCCTGCATTCATCCTTAAAAAATCCCTTTTCAATTTTCCATTTTTTAAAAAACAAATAAAACGCAAGTATTCCATTTCCCTCTTCCCTTTCTTTTTTTTTTTTTATTAACTTGAGTATTTCTTATATACATTTCAAGTGTTATTCCCTTTCCCGGTTTCCGGGCAAACATCCCCCTCCGCCCTCCCCTTCCTTATGGGTGTTCCCCTCCCAACCCTCCCCCCATTGCCGCCCTCCCCCCATAGTCTAGTTCACTGGGGGTTCAGTCTTAGCAGGACCCAGGGCTTCCCCTTCCACTGGTGCTCTTACTAGGATATTCATTGCTACCTATGGGGTCAGAGTCCAGGGTCAGTCCATGTATAGTCTTTAGGTAGTGGCTTAGTCCCTGGAAGCTCTGGTTGCTTGACATTGTTGTACTTTTGGGGTCTCGAGCCCCTTCAAGCTCTTCCAGTTCTTTCTCTGGTTCCTTCAACGGGAGACCTATTCTCAGTTCAGTGGTTTGCTGCTGGCATTCGCCTCTGTATTTGCTGTATTCTGGCTGTGTCTCTCAGGAGAGATCTACATCCGGCTCCTGTCGGTCTGCACTTCTTTGCTTCATCCATCTTGTCTAATTGGGTGGCTGTATATGTATGGGCCACATGTGGGGCAGGCTCTGAATGGGTGTTCCTTCAGTCTCTGTTTTTTTTTTTTTATATTAACTTGAGTATTTCTTATATACATTTCGAGTGTTATTCCCTTTCCCGGTTTCCGGGCAAACATCCCCCTCCCCCCTCCCCTTCCTTATGGGTGTTCCCCTCCCATCCCTCCCCCCATTGCCGCCCTCCCCCCATAGACTAGTTCACTGGGGGTTCAGTCTTAGCAGGACCCAGGGCTTCCCCTTCCACTGGTGCTCTTACTAGGATATTCATTGCTACCTATGGGGTCAGAGTCCAGGGTCAGTCCATGTATAGTCTTTAGGTAGTGACTTAGTCCCTGGAAGCTCTGGTTGCTTGGCATTGTTGTACTTTTGGGGTCTCAAGCCCCTTCAAGCTCTTCCAGTTCTTTCTCTGATTCCTTCAATAGGGGACCTATTCTCAGTTCAGTGGTTTGCTGCTGGCATTCGCCTCTGTATTTGCTGTATTCTGGCTGTGTCTCTCAGGAGCGATCTACATCCGGCTCCTGTCGGTCTGCACTTCTTTGCTTCATCCATCTTGTCTAATTGGGTGGCTGTATATGTATGGGCCACATGTGGGGCAGGCTCTGAATGGGTGTTCCTTCAGTCTCTGTTTTAATCTTTGCCTCTCCCTTCCCTGCCAAGGGTATTCTTTTTCCTCATTTAAAGAAGGAGTGAAGCATTCACATTTTGATCATCCGTCTTGAGTTTCGTTTGTTCTAGGGATCTAGGGTAATTCAAGCATTTGGGCTAATAGCCACTTATCAATGAGTGCATACCATGTATGTCTTTCTGTGATTGGGTTAGCTCACTCAGGAAGATATTTTCCAGTTCCAACCATTTGCCTACGAATTTCATAAACTCGTTGTTTTTGATAGCTGAGTAATATTCCATTGTGTAGATGTACCACATTTTCTGTATCCATTCCTCTGTTGAAGGGCATCTGGGTTCTTTCCATTTTCTGGCTATTATAAATAAGGCTGCGATGAACATAGTGGAGCACGTGTCTCTTTTATATGTTGAGGCATCTTTTGGGTATATGCCCAAGAGAGGTATAGCTGGATCCTCAGGCAGTTCAATGTCCAATTTTCTGAGGAACCTCCAGACTGATTTCCAGAATGGTTTTACCAGTCTGCAATCCCACCAACAATGGAGGAGTGTTCCTCTTTCTCCACATCCTCGCCAGCATCTGCTGTCACCTGAGTTTTTGATCTTAGCCATTCTCACTGGTGTGAGGTGAAATCTCAGGGTTGTTTTGATTTGCATTTCCCTTATGACTAAAGATGTTGAACATTTCTTTAGGTGTTTCTCAGCCATTCAGCATTCCTCAGCTGTGAATTCTTTGTTTAGCTCTGAACTCCATTTTTTAATAGGGTTATTTGTCTCCCTGCGGTCTAACTTCTTGAGTTCTTTGTATATTTTGGATATAAGGCCTCTATCTGTTGTAGGATTGGTAAAGATCTTTTCCCAATCTGTTGGTTGCCGTTTTGTCCTAACCACAGTGTCCTTTGCCTTACAGAAGCTTTGCAGTTTTATGAGATCCCATTTGTCGATTCTTGATCTTAGAGCATAAGCCATTGGTGTTTTGTTCAGGAAATTTTTTCCAGTGCCCATGTGTTCCAGATGCTGCCCTAGTTTTTCTTCTATTAGTTTGAGTGTGTCTGGTTTGATGTGGAGGTCCTTGATCCACTTGGACTTAAGCTTTGTACAGGGTGATAAGCATGGATCGATCTGCATTCTTCTACATGTTGCCCTCCAGTTGAACCAGCACCATTTGCTGAAAATGCTATCTTTTTTCCATTGGATGGTTTTGGCTCCTTTGTCAAAAATCAAGGGACCATAGGTGTGTGGGTTCATTTCTGGGTCTTCAATTCTATTCCATTGGTCTATCTGTCTGTCTCTGTACCAAAACCATGCAGTTTTTATCACTATTGCTCTGTAATACTGCTTGAGTTCAGGGATAGTGATTCCCCCTGAAGTCCTTTTATTGTTGAGGATAGCTTTAGCTATCCTGGGTTTTTTGTTATTCCAGATGAATTTGCAAATTGTTCTGTCTAACTCTTTGAAGAATTGGATTGGTATTTTGATGGGGATTGCATTGAATCTGTAGACTGCTTTTTGTAAAATGGCCATTTTTACTATATTAATCCTGCCAATCCATGAATATGGGAGATCTTTCCATCTTCTGAGGTCTTCTTCAATTTCTTTCCTCAGTGTCTTGAAGTTCTTATTGTACAGATCTTTTACTTGCTTGGTTAAAGTCACACCGAGGTACTTTATATTATTTGGGTCTATTATGAAGGGTGTCGTTTCCCTAATTTCTTTCTCGGCTTGTTTCACTTTTGTATAGAGGAAGGCAACTGATTTATTTGAGTTAATTTTATACCCAGCCACTTTGCTGAAGTTGTTTATCAGCTTTAGTAGTTCTCTGGTGGAACTTTTGGGATCACTTAAATATACTATCATGTCATCTACAAATAGTGATATTTTGACCTCTTCTTTTCCGATCTGTATCCCCTTGATCTCCTTCTGTTGTCTGATTGCTCTGGCTAGAACTTCAAGAACTATATTGAATAAGTAGGGAGAGAGTGGGCAGCCTTGTCTAGTCCCTGATTTTAGTGGGATTGCTTCAAGTTTCTCTCCATTTAGTTTAATGTTAGCAACTGGTTTGCTGTATATGGCTTTTACTATGTTTAGGTATGGGCCTTGAATTCCTATTCTTTCCAGGACTTTTATCATGAAGGGGTGTTGAATTTTGTCAAATGCTTTCTCAGCATCTAATGAAATGATCATGTGGTTCTGTTCTTTCAGTTTGTTTATATAATGGATCACGTTGATGGTTTTCCGTATATTAAACCATCCCTGCATGCCTGGGATGAAGCCTACTTGATCATGGTAGATGATTGTTTTGATGTGCTCTTGAATTCGGTTTGCCAGAATTTTATTGAGTATTTTTGCGTCGATATTCATAAGGGAAATTGGTCTGAAGTTCTCTTTCTTTGTTGTGTCTTTGTGTGGTTTAGGTATAAGAGTAATTCTCGTAGAAGGAATTCGGTAGGGCTCCATCTGTTTCAATTTTGTGGAATAGTTTGGATAATATTGGTATGAGGTCTTCTATGAAGGTTTGATAGAATTCTGCACTAAACCTGTCTAGACCTGGGCTCTTTTTGGTTGGGAGACCTTTAATGACTTGCTTCTATTTCCTTAGGAGTTATGGGGTTGTTTAACTGGTTTATCTGTTCCTGATTTAACTTCGATACCTGGTATCTGTCTAGGAAATTGTCCATTTCCTGAAGATTTTCAAGTTTTGTTGAATATAGGTTTTTATAGTAAGATCTGATGATTTTTTGAATTTCCTCTGAATCTGTTGTTATGTCTCCCTTTTCATTTCTGATTTTGTTAATTTGGACGCACTCTCTGTGTCCTCTCGTTAGTCTGGCTAAGGGTTTATCTATCTTGTTGATTTTCTCAAAGAACCAACTTTTGGTTCTGTTGATTCTTTCTATGGTCCTTTTTGTTTCTACTTGGTTGATTTCAGCTCTGAGTTTGATTATTTCCTGCCTTCTACTCCTCCTGGGTGTATTTGCTTCTTTTTGTTCTAGAGCTTTTAGGTGTGCTGTCAAGCTGCTGACATATGCTCTTTCCTGTTTCTTTCTGCAGGCACTCAGCGCTATGAGTTTTCCTCTTAGCACAGCTTTCATTGTGTCCCATAAGTTTGGGTATGTTGTACCTTCATTTTCCTTAAATTCTAAAAAGTTTTTAATTTCTTTATTTCTTCCTTGACCAAGTTATCATTGAGTAGAGCATTGTTCAATTTCCACGTATATGTGGGCATTCTTCTGTTATTGTTATTGAAGACCAGTTTTAGGCCGTGGTGGTCCGATAGCACGCATGGGATTATTTCTATCTTTCTGTACCTGTTGAGGCCCGTTTTTTGACCAATTATATGGTCAATTTTGGAGAAAGTACCATGAGGAGCTGAGAAGAAGGTATATCCTTTTGCTTTAGGATAGAATGTTCTATAAATATCCGTTAAGTCCATTTGGCTCATGACTTCTCTTAGTCTGTCGACATCACTGTTTAATTTCTGTTTCCATGATCTGTCCATTGATGAGAGTGGGGTGTTGAAATCTCCCACTATTATTGTGTGAGGTGCAATGTGTGTTTTGAGCTTTAGTAAGGTTTCTTTTACGTATGTAGGTGCCCTTGTATTTGGGGCATAGATATTTAGGATTGAGAGTTCATCTTGGTGGATTTTTCCTTTGATGAATATGAAGTGTCCTTCCTTATCTTTTTTGATGACTTTTAGTTGGAAATTGATTTTATTTGATATTAGAATGGCTACTCCAGCTTGCTTCTTCTGACCATTTGCTTGGAAAGTTGTTTTCCAGCCTTTCACTCTGAGGTAGTGTCTGTCTTTGTCTCTGAGGTGTGTTTCCTGTAGGCAGCAGAATGCAGGGTCCTCGTTGCGTATCCAGTTTGTTAATCTATGTCTTTTTATTGGGGAGTTTATTGCCATTGATATTGAGAGATATTAAGGAATAGTGATTATTGCTTCCCGTTATATTCATATTTGGATGTGAGGTTATGTTTGTGTGCTTTCATTCTCTTTGTTTTGTTGCCAAGACGATTAGTTTCTTGCTTCTTCTAGGGTATAGCTTGCCTCCTTATGTTGGGCTTTACCATTTATTATCCTTTGTAGTGCTGGATTTGTAGAAAGATATTGTGTAAATTTGGTTTTGTCATGGAATATCTTGGTTTCTCCATGTATGTTAATTGAGAGTTTTGCAGGATACAGTAACCTGGGCTGGCATTTGTGTTCTCTTAGGGTCTGTATGACATCAGTCCAGGATCTTCTGGCCTTCATAGTTTCTGGCGAGAAGTCTGGTGTGATTCTGATAGGTCTGCCTTTATATGTTACTTGACCTTTTTCCCTTACTGCTTTTAAAATTCTTTCTTTATTTTGTGCGTTTGGTGTTTTGACAATTATGTGACGGGAGGTGTTTCTTTTCTGGTCCAATCTATTTGGAGTTCTGTAGGCTTCTTGTATGTCTATGGGTATCTCTTTTTTTAGGTTAGGGAAGATTTCTTCTATGATTTTGTTGAAGATATTTACTGGTCCTTTGAGCTGGGAGTCTTCACTCTCTTCTATACCTATTATCCTTAGGTTTGATCTTCTCATTGAGTCCTGGATTTCCTGTATGTTTTGGACCAGTAGCTTTTTCCGCTTTACATTATCTTTGACAGTTGAGTCAATGATTTCTATGGAATCTTCTGCTCCTGAGATTCTCTCTTCCATCTCTTGTATTCTGTTGGTGAAGCTTGTATCTACAGCTCCTTGTCTCTTCTTTTGGTTTTCTATATCCAGGGTTGTTTCCATCTGTTCTTTCTTGATTGCTTCTATTTCCATTTTTAATTCCTTCAACTGTTTGATTGTGTTTTCCTGGAATTCTTTCAGGGATTTTTGTGTCTCCTCTCTATGGGCTTCTACTTGTTTATTTATGTTTTCCTGGAATTCTTTCAGGGATTTTTGTGTCTCCTCTCTATGGGCTTCTACTTGTTTATTTATGTTTTCCTGGAATTCTTTCAGGCATTTTTGCGATTCCTCTCTGTAGGCTTCTACTTGTTCTCTAAGGGAGTTCTTCACGTCTTTCTTGAAGTCCTCCAGCATCATGATCAAAAATGATTTTGAAACCTGATCTTGCTTTTCTGGTGTGTTTGGATATTCCATGTTTGTTTTGATGGGAGAATTGGGCTCCGATGGTGCCATGTAGTCTTGGTTTCTGTTGCTTGGGTTCCTGTGCTTGCCTCTCGCCATCAGATTATCTCTAGTGTTACTTTGTTCTGCTATTTCTGACAGTGGCTAGACTGTCCTATAAGCCTGTGTGTCAGGAGTGCTGTAGACCTGTTTTCCTGTCTTTCAGTCAGTTATGCGGACAGGGTGTTCTGCTTTCGGGCGTGTAGTTTTTCCTCTCTACAGGTCTTCAGCTGTTCCTGTGGGCCTGTGTCTTGAGTTCACCAGGCAGCTTTCTTGCAGCAGAAAATTTGGTTTTACCTGTGGTCCCGAGGCTCAAGTTCGCTCGTGGGGTGCTGCCCACGGGCTCTCTGCAGCGGCAGCAACCAGGAAGACCTGTGCCGCCCTTTCCGGGAGCTTCAGTGCACCAGGGTTCCAGATGGTCTTTGGCTTTTTCCTCTGGCGTCCGAGATGTGTGTGCAGAGAGCAGTCTCTTCTGGTTTCCCAGGCTTGTCCGCCTCTCTGAAGGTTTAGCTCTCCCTCCCACGGGATTTGGGTGCAGAGAACTGTTTATCCGGTCTGTTTCCTTCAGGTTCCGGTGGTGTCTCAGGCAGGGGTCCTGCCGCTCCTGGGCCCTTCCCCGCGGGAGCCCAGAGGCCTTATACAGTTTCCTCTTGGGCCAGGGATGTAGGCAGGGGTGAGCAGTGTTGGTGGTCTCTTCCGCTCTGCAGTGTCAGGAGTGCCCACCTGACCAGGCGGTTGGGTCTCTCTCTCACGGGGTCTCCCCTCTTCCCTTTCTTTCCATGCCCTGCTTATCCCCTCTTAAATTCTCCTCTTTTTCTTTGATATTTCTTGTTACGTATTAACATATGCATACATTTTTCGTTACAACCTGCTGAGTCTGTTTTGTGTTGCTTGTGTGTATATGAGTTCAGGGCTGAGCACTGTCCTCAACTTCACTGACACCACTGGCACGGAGACTATGTTGCCACTTTCAGTTTAATTATCTGCTTCTTCTACTAGATGGTAAACAACTTCCAACTGTGTTCCTGGCACACAAGAGTTACTAGTTAATTATTTTTACAGGACCTGAACTCTACCAAAGCTCTTTTAAACTACTAGAGGCAGGCAAGTGACAGGCATGCAGCCCTTTGGCCAGTTTGGCCGTGTGGGTGTAGAGGTTAGAATAAGCGCGGGTCAGCTGCCCCCTCAAACTAGGAATACCCCAAACCCACCCAAGCCAAAGGCCCTGAGAGACTGACCCAGTGACAGGCAAGCTCTTGACACTAAGTGGGTAATTAAGGAGAACAGAATTCTTAGACCAATCTTTATAACAAAGTCTCTTAAGCCCTTAACAAAGGCCGGTGCCATTCAGATGGTAATGAGCTGCTAGCATTCAGGCCTTTGATATTTCTGGCTGCTGATCAGTCCTTTTCAACAGTTTAAATACCTCTGCAATTAACCTTTATTCTTTAGTGACAGAATTTCTTCCGTTATTAAAATAGAAAAGAATCCCCATGTTGCCACTGAGTGGTCACAAATGGTTAAACCACTACCTACTCGACAGGAACCTGGACATGAGGTTTGGATACCAGAGCAGTTCACTGAATGTACATAACTGCAAAAAGAAGGGTATTTTATTCTGAGGCCCGGGCTGAAGCACCAAGGGTTTGGATTTGGAAAGGTAGGTGATTCAAACCTGGATTCATTGTTATTCAAGTGTAACCACTTTTTCACTGCATCTTACTGCCTGCTTCTGTAGTTCCACTTGGAAAACAGAAGCTTCTATGGGAGAAGTTTAAGCTGGGTTTACTTCTGCTGCTCTGAGGAAGCTTCCTGCTGTCCCATTAGGATATTTGCCTTTTGTGTCCTTCTAATGAAACCCGGGGAGATTTCTTTGCAAGTGTCATCTCTCTCCTCTTACTACGCACTGTTTTTGGCACAAGGGATGGACATTAGAGCCTCATCCACATTAGACTAGGTATCATTGAGCTATACTGAAGGTCTATACATTTTTCCACGTGTAACCATTTTTAATGCACACAGTTTTCTTTCACTTCAGTTAAAATTCTTTAAGAATTTCATACAATGTATTTTGATTAAAATTACACCCCACTGATTGCTCCACATTCTCTGTGCCCATACAACTTCATGTCCTCTTTTTGTTTTTAAATTTAATAACCCATTTGACTCCAATTTGTGTTGTTCATATACTTCTATGGTGTGGGGCCATCTATTGGGGTGGTTAGTCCTACCTGGAGCCACAACCTTAAAGAAAACCATTTCTCCATCCCCTAGAAGCCATCAACTTTCTACAGCACCAAAGTAGGGGAGTCACTAATGAACTCCTTGTCCCTCCATGTCTCTCCATGCTAGAATGTTGGCTGGATTGATCATGTGCAGTTAGCCAGAACTGCTGTGACTTCCTAAGTGCGGCAGCCCTGCCATGTTTCAAAATTTTCTTGCTCTGTTCTTCCACAACCCTTATCATCTTTCTGCTATGGTTACTGCATCTTGAGGAGGAGGTGGCAATACAGATGTGGGTGGGCACTCTATAGGAATGTATTCTCTGCATTTTGACCAGTTGTGAGTTTCTGTATTAACTATGAAAGGTAAGAGCTGATCACAGTGCCCTAGGTCTGTAGTCCTAGCTATTGGGGGACTTGGGGTAAGAGAATCATTTGAGCACAAAAGTTTGGAGCCAGCCTGCAAAATGTAACAAGACTTTTTATATGCAGAAGTAACGAATGATGTTCAAAATGATAAATGAAAGAAAGTGGTTTGAAGAACGATGATAGATACACGGGGGCGGGGGGGAGGTCAATTTATGTGCCAAAGCACAAAAGAGGTTCCTTGAGTTATGTATATTTTGTGTCTCACTAATCTCACTGCATCATGTTCTGTTTTATTTGGAAAGACTAGAACAAATGGTTACAACTTCAGCATCAGAATTAATGTTTAGCTAAACCGACATAGCATCAGGCTGCCTTCTAAATATGTTTATATCCATGGACAAATACTACTCTCAGCTTTAATTAAAAGAAGCCTCTCACTCTTTCTAGGGAATAGGGGTGAATGCAGAAATTTATGACCACAAGAACTGCTGCAAATTAGTGACAGTTAGGGCTTGATCCCTAAACAAAATATCAATACCATTCCCTCTAAGGCTCATAGACTCTTGAGGAAGAGGGAATGGAAAGAATATAAGACAGAAGACAGGAAAAGAGGGCTGTGAAATGCTATCTTCTGGGCAAGAAACAGCTATTGCAACCAAAAACTTATAACAACTGGGGATGCCTGCTAGGAGTCTGCTCAAGAATGACCTTGTCTCTGTCAGGCAAAAGGGAGGGGATGTCAGGAGGCCCTATATATCACTGATGAACTATTTGCTACTGATATATTTAGGGAGAAAATAGTCATATCATTAGTTATGCACCCGCTAGTGACCCGACAAGCTTCAATGGATAGTCTCAGTCCAATGATTACACATATGGCCCTGGTTAACTACATGGTCCATAAAACAACCCCAAAAGTCATTAATCTGGGAAAGGGACCAGGATGTGGAGGGGGTCAGGAGAGTACAGGCATAAGAAAGAAGGCAAAAGGGAACATGGAGAGCATAATTAAAATGTATTACAAACATGTATAAAATGTCAAAGAACTAATTTAATTAATGAAAATTTCAAAAGAAAAGAATCAGTGTTTGAAGAAGGTGGTGGGATTCTGCATTACATAAAACAGTTGCCTTTCTTCAATGGTTTAGACTTGAAATAAGTTGAAATGACTTGAGAAGCAGAGATGATTTAAACGAGATATATTGGCCTAGAAGTAGTGGCTGATCCCTTTAAACAAGCACACGTTGTCTAAACTACCATGGTAAGATTAAATGATATTTCTTGCTTTATGAATGATCTTCATTAACTCTAATTTAATCACTATGGAAGAGGGACTGGAAAGAGAGTCAGAGCCAGAGGTGATAGGTAACTTTGAGGAAAAAGTCTCCTACTTACATGACAGGCCAGCTGTAAAAATGAACTCACAATGGTTGTGACATCAAGCACAAGACATGTTCAAGCCCAGGATATACCAAATCTCAACACTGATAAGTGAGTTTGGCATAAAACCTCACCCCTCAATGAGGAGATGTTGGCAAGTTGCTAGGAGATGAAGGACTATATTTATGTAAGAGTAAGTTGACCATGCTTCGGTGAAAGGCCACACATGCATGCATATTTGAGCAGCACAAATTAGCCTTGAGATTTAAAAAGTCACAAATTTGAGTGGGTAGGGAAGGAGAGGTGGATATGGAAAGAGTTGGGTGGTTGAATATGATCAAAACATGCTGCATGAAATTCTCAAAGGAGGGACAAACAAAATAGAGAGTACTAGAGTCTCTGATAACTCAGCAATCTGTATCACTTCAAGAGGGAGGCCTTGTCTGGCCTCAGTAGGAGACGATGTGCCTAATCCTGTGGATGCTTGATGCCCTAGGGTGGGGGGATCTGAGGGGGGCCCCTTTCTCAGAGGTGAAGGAGGGGGACATTGGGGATATAAATAAATAAAAATAAATTAATAACAAAAAATTAAAAAGGGGAAAGGAAGAAGGAAGGAGGAAGGAGAAGAAGAAAAGAAAGACAAGGAGGAGAAAAAGAAGAAGGAGAAGGAGAAGGAGAAGGAGGAGGAGGAGGAAGAGGAGGAGGAAGAGGAAGAGGAGGAGGAGGAACAACTACTCAGCTATCCAAGACCTGGTGTGTCCAAAGGTCAAATTGTCTCATTTCCTGAAACTAAGGAATTAATGTGAGTTACTTAAAATTTAAAATTTGGAAGCTAAATCTCTTTCCCCAAAATAGCCTAAGACAAATAAAACATACTTGTACTCGGAATATTATCCTCAGGCTATTCAGTTGAGTGAGACCTCTGGTTTGCAAAGATAGCTGGCAGAAGAACTGGACGCTATTCATGTGAACTTGTCGGTATCATTCAGCTTTAGGGTTCAGCGATTTTAAGAACGCGATGTACTTTGACTCTTAAATAAGGAGGCCACTTCCAATCATATCCCTAGTTCTATTACTAATGTACTATGTGGCTTTGTGCCTATCTTTCCCCCATCCTTAAGAATCTGTTCTGTCATGTGTAAGGTGAAAAAGTTATTAGGTGATAGAAAGTGTATTTTAGTCTGCCAGGAAATGAATCTAAGAAAATCCTGCTCTCAAAAACAATGGGAAAGAGAGAGCCACACATTACGTGTCTCCTAAACCATCAATTATGTATATTCTCCTCATTCTAAACACACATATACAAGTTAAGGGGTAGCTAGAAGGAAAGCAAAGCAAGACTCTATACTCAACTCTCAACTACAAGAAACTTTACAAGACAAATAATTCTTTAACAAATCACAAGAAAAGAGAAAGTTGTACAGAAAACCTATATATTGACTAATACACACACACTATCTATCTATCTATCTATCTATCTATATATATATATATATATATATATATATATATATAGCACACTACATCAGGCCTGGGACTCTTGTGCTTTATAACATTACAGGTGACTCTAATATACAATAAAATTTGAGAAAAAATACTATAGATCAAGAAGTAAAACCAAATCTTACTACCATGTGTTTTTCATAAATAAAGTTGTACTTGAACATAGCTTTTCTATTCATTTAAATATATCCATGGCTACTTCAAATCTATAATTATAAAACTGTGTAGATGTGACACAGGCTGTCCATATAGTTAACAAAGCCTCATATATGTACTACCCAGCCAAAGTCTGCTAGAAGTTAGATGCTTGAAAATCATCTCATCAGACTGCTATGCAGACATTCAAGTTGGACCCTCATCTAAAGAAAGAAACAACATACTTGTAAGCACTACAAATTTGAACACAGAATATTATAGTTAATTTCCTTTCAGCTATCACAATTTTATTATACATGTGCCCAGAAAAATTCTCATCGTTTAAAGGTAAAGTTGAAGCTGAAATACTTAGAAATGAAATAGAGTGCCGTGGATTTATTTCAAAAATTATACAACAGGATGGGGGCAACTGGGGTTATAGATAAAATAAGATATTCTTAATAGCTGACTCTAGGTGATGAGTACACTAGAGTTCTTTGTACTGCTTCCTTCATTTAGTTTTTTTGCATATACATACTAGAAGTCTTGCATAATACAAATTTATTCAAATGGAAAATTCATAACAGAGAGCGTCAGCTCCCAAAAGAACCAGTCCCTCTCCCTGAAAATGGTGCCCTCTTTTAAGGGGAGACAGGTTTAGCCTTCTCCATCAGTAGCATTTTATCTGTAACTTACAAGATATACTTCAACATAGTACAATGTCCTAGACTTCTTCAGTGGCACAATTAAAACCAAACCATTATGTAATGTAGCAATCAGAAAGAAAAACAATTTCCTTGTCAAATCATCATATACTATTTGAAAGCACTTTAAATACAACAATAAACTGAAAATGAATACATCTTAAGGGCATCAGTGACTCTATGCAAATAGAGTAGCCATCAGCAGGTTGATGCATACAGAGAATATGATAATTACAAACAGTAATTTTAATAAACCCATGATTCTAAGATGCTTTCAGAATGTAGATAACTTGAAAAAGAAAAGTACCCTCAGAACCAATGAGAAAAATTTTCCATAGGTTTTCTTTAGTTTGAATGGGTATCCTCTTACATTTGCGATTATATTATTTATAGTCAAGAGTCTATACGTTTATGCTCTAAGAGTTACTAGTTGAATTTAAAAGAGTAACAGAAATTGTTGCCAACACTATCTCCAGTGAACAATGGAAGCTTTGCTAATTACCACAACAATCAATAAAAAGTATTTCTCATGAGCTACAAGTGTACAAGATATAGCTACTGACTGTGACTAACACATGGTTCCACAGCCCTCTGTGAACAGATAGAAGGCTATAGCACTGGATAATGTGAAGATCAAGAAAATAAAGCAAAGCTATGACTCTCTAGATGTGATGAAGCAGAGGTACACACCAATCATCTACTGTTTGCTTTAGCTACAGAGGAGCTCACTTGAATCTATTCAGCCTTTAAAGAGACAAAAAGGACAAAAAAGATAGGTGGGATATATGATGATATAGCTAATATACTTAGACAAACACCTTAAAAGGGCAGTTTTTAATGTCAACTAGGAATGTGTTAATAGAGTCTGGAAAGGCAGAAACTGTAGACGAAAGTAAGTAGATGCCAGGCATGGAGATGTAGAACTTTAATCCCAGAACTCAAGAAACAGAGTAAGAGGACTAAGAGTCTCTAGCCTTCCTCAGTTACATTCATGTCTGTCACAAATACCTAAGACAGTAGAGAGGGAAGCTGAAGAAGACCATAATCTCATATTATTAGCAAATACAGATATGGTTATACATAAACACATCAGCACAAAAGATTTAGAAAAGATATGTGTTAGATTATCAGTGATGATTACGGAGTGCGAGGATAATGTGAGATAATTTTTGTTTTGCTTTTCTGCACTTTCTAATTTCTATAGCCCTGCTTCTGAAAAGGAGTATTATTACAAAAATGAGAATCCAGTAAACATAATAGCCCTGAACCTTCCAAATGGCAGTATAGGCCCAAGACTGTGAACGTCTTACATCTCCTCCATTAAGTCATGGAATTTTAGTGACTGACTGCAATTATACTACTGCGTTTTCTCATTTGCCTCGAGTAAAACTTTCACAAAAGATGTTGTTGTCAAAGCATCAGAAAGTACAGAGAAATGGGACTTCATTTAGTTTATAGAACAGGTTGCACAGCTCCCTTTGTGTCTGCTTACTGATAAACACATATATGAATGGCAGAATTAGGCACAGCATTTTCTTCCGTTGTAGTTTTCCATTAATTGTGAGATTGCTGGAGAGGAAACCATTAGTGACCTCCTATCTTAATGAAAACTACAGGCACAAAAAAAAGAACTAGCTAACTGAGAACCCCAAACTGGTAGAGGTCTATTTATTTTGCCTATTATTAACTTAGAAAATAGACAAGAAGCAAGATATATTACAAAGTTACATATATGATCATCATATACACTATCAAGCAACAGTTGGCATGTGTTTGGAAAGTATGTGAATTTTCTTTTTCCTCGTGTAAGTTTTCTAAACAGTACTAACCCTTTTTTATTTACATTGTCTAAATATATAAAGGTTTTTAAACATCTAAAAATATTGGATATAGTTACTATGATGAATAATCTTGAGTAGCTACTGTTGGAATGAGAAACAGCTAAAATTGGAGAGATCACCTCTGAGTATTTCTGTCAGGTCATTTTCATGGCGTATTAACTAAGTACTAACAACAACACATCCCATAGCCTTAGGACACATGTGGAGTACAGGGGAAAAATAGACAAAGCCCACTAAACTGGTATATTCGTAGTCACACTATGTCCAATCTCTTTCTCTTTCTACTTCCCTCCATCCCTCCCTCTTTCTCTGCCTCTTTTCCTTTCTTAATCCTTACCACTATGATCTGATGTGTGTTGTTTTGCCATGTCCATCCCCTCCCACTCTACTATGATCAAGTGGTAGACCAAAAGAAATATTTTCTCCCAGAGGTCGTTTTGTTCAAGTATTTTGCCACAGTGATGAAAGACTAAGACAAGTAATGTGGACATTTGGTCGGCCTACACTGAATGGAGCTTAAGTAATCAATATTTTGCTGCATTTGCTTTCTCTAGGATTTTTTTTTTGGAAGTACATTGATTAATCCCTAAATTCCCAACATTCATATTCAAAGACCAAGCAAAATTTCCTAGTAGACCATAACAAAATTTTCATGTATAAGAAAATTTGCAATAATTCCATACTGTCTAATATCTATATCATACTCAAATGTTCTCAAGTGTCAAAGGGGGGAAAAAGGCTTTTAACCTGAGTTTTCACATGGAATTAAAAGTTCATGCACTGTATTTGCTTCATAGAATCTCTACCTTTGTTTCCCATGATACTGAGATTTTTTGATAAGTCAAAGCCAATAGTCTTATACAATGTTACATCCTTCTCTATATTTGTAACCTTTTGTCTCTTTGTTTGAACGTGTTACACATTTCATAGTTTATACTTTATACTTCACACTCTTTAAAATTTGGAGGTATGTAGTGGGAACTCACATCATTATTGCTTATGCTAACACTGATTAATGATTTAAGGCAGTATGTGTCCCAGAGCCATATTGGAAAGATGCGCATAGTCCATTTATAATTAGTAAGGATAGGAATGACCTCTCGTCACTCAATATTACTTTTGGTTTTGATCAGTACTTAAAACAGGGCAGTGCAGTTGCAAACTAACGATTTTGCTGTCATTCCCAAATTCATTAGCTGTTGTTCTTCTAAAATAGCCTTTTCTCTCTTTACCAACTTCCACATAACTTTCTGCTTCTTCAATGTGTTGTTAGCTAATATTGATGTTCAAGTTCCCCAGAAGGTCATTAATATCATCACCATTGAGCAAATTCCTTTCTTTGTGCTAAAATTTACCCAGGAATCACGATGTGTTTCCAAACCCCAGATGTGGAATGGCCACTTTTCTAAGCCACTCTGTTCCCTTTTAAATGGGAATACTATTTAGAAACAAAGAACTGGGCACTAGGTGTACTCACTTTTTTTTAAAAGGAAGAATTATTTCAAGGTTGGAAAAGATAGTTTTGTTTTACTTTGCATATTGAATTCAAAGTAAAGGGGAAAGATGTTCCCTTTTAACTTTAATATTGCAAAACTCCTCTCCTCATTTCTAATTTTGTATCCAGTTCTCCTTTTCTTACATCGTGAACCTTCACTTATGTTAAACTTGTGTGTGAACACATATATGTATACACATTTAGCTGTTCCTTCCTTGTAAAATATATCTGTATTTTAGATCATATTTATATGACTACTAATAAACCTATTGGATGATGCTTAAAATGTCTTTGTGGTTCTTCTTGTTTCTAAGGGCTGCTTCATTAGGGATAGGCACAGGCATGTGCTGACACGTTGGCTGCTTTCTCTGGGTGCTTCTATTATTCAGTTGATAGGCATTCATCTGGTTACTCAGCATACTGTTTTAGGGTTCCTAACATTTGCTTTCTTTTCATTTTATTTTTGGACTTGTACAAATTAGTATTGATTTGAAATAAGACATATATCAGGGGTGACTTAAAGGGATCTAAATCTCGCCTCTTAACCCTCCATACCATTAATACCCACCCCCCCGTGTATAGCCACTTTCATAACTCTGTTGAGGGATATCTGCTATAAACTTCACCCATTTGACAGGGTATTTATTGTTCAATGGTTTTTAGTATATTCATAGACTAATGTAACTGTCACCAATGTCTAATTCCAGAAACTTTCATTATCCCATAAAGGACCACCACATCCAATACCAGTGGCTCCTTACTAGTATGCAATATTTTGTCTATCCACTTATATCGTGATGGGTGATTGGTTTATTTCCACCTTTGAATAACTACAGACAGTCCATCATAAATATCTATTTGGTTTTGTATAGACATCTTTTTTTATTTACCATGGGTTTTTTTAATGTAGAAAATAGAATTCCTGAGTCATGCAGAATCCTATAATTAATTTTGGGAATCATTTTTGAGACAGGGGCTCTGTGTAGAGTTGGGTGTCCTGGGATTTGCTCTGTAGACCAGGCTCACCTAGAACTCACAGAGATACACTTGCCTCTGTCTCCAAGGGCTGGGATTAAAGGTATTTCTCAAAATTGGATTGTGCTTCATTTGAAAAATTTTAACGAGTGTGTGTATTCTTATGTTTTTAATTTTCATCTGTTAGGAAAAAACACTAGAATATTATATCCCCTGATTTATGACTTAAGTCTTTTGTTGTTGTTACCTGTTTTATAGCCTAAGACATCTAATGCACCCCAAGGGGAAAAACTGCACAGACAGACATACTCTTTTTTATGACTACAGAATGCTACATGGTTTAATATATTCCTATTCACTCAACAAGTATTCATTGTTGGACATTTGTACTGGGTCTAATTTTTATTATTAAAATTATGCTGTACTGACTAACACTGCGCATATTCTGTTTTGTATTTGTGGAGATGTATCTTTAGAATAGAAACCAAAAGCATGATTGGTAAAGTGCATATTATTATGCATATATGTTAAATAGTTTTGAATCCCCCTTTCTAGGAGCATACTGAACTAATATTGCAATTAATCAGAGTGCTTGTTTCCCCATAATCTTGATAGAAAATGGGAACTGAAATTTGTCAATGAATGAGTAGCTCAGTACAAGTTTAACTTGCATTTAATTACTATGGTGAAATTGAGTATTAAATTCCCACGCATTTAAGTCTTTCCATTTCTATGATTCATCTATATGTTTTTCTTTTGGTTTTAATGATTTTGAAGACCAGGAATGCTGAAGTAAAGCAGGTAGATGGGAAGATGGAGCCAGAAACCTCATCACTCGTTCCCAGCAGGAATGTTGTCATGAGTCCTAGGGCTCTTGTCACACATTAGATTTTCAGAAAGTCACAGCTAAAAGGCTACTTTAAGATCAGCTGATTCATGTCCTTCTAATTCTACATTAACTGAGGGTCAAACAGTGGCAGAACTTATATCAGATCACATAACAAATTAGAGTTAGACCTCAGTTATTTCCTCAGTTAACCCAGTTATTTCCCTAGAGCAATTTCAAATTAATGTGCAAATGATTTCTTTGTTGTTTTTTCTGTTTCACTACGATTATATCAAAGTACATTTTGGAGAGAACATGTCTCTTAATATTCTTTATTAGCCTGTGCTGCGACATCGACAATCAACCAAATTCTAATGTTTGTCATGCATGTGTATTATTTTTAACAGCATCTTCAATATCTACCTGATGTAGAAGTGCAAAATCATCTTAGAATGCACATGCTGATTGAGATTTCTGAGGAAGACTTAAGGTGCAGATAGACTGCTCAAGATACACCACAGAGGAAGCCAAGAAGGCCCTTAGTTTGAAATCTCACTATCAGTAAATGCCTGAATTCTAGGTGTTCAGATTCTCCCTAGATACTGTTCAATATAGCACTGATGAATTTTGGAAGTGTGTTGATAGGCATTTTTGCTAAATATATGTTTAAGATGCATTATATTTCTAAGTATTTTTTACACATTACTGCTTAAAATACCAGGAGATGCCTTGAGAGGGAAAAAACAATCAGATGAGCTAGCAACAGAACTGGAATAAGCACCCCAAGTTTGATAACTTCTGAAAAGCATGCTTTCTGTCTTCGTTTCAATCCAGGAAAAATTAATCTTTGTTCACAAACCTTGAAACTTTTCCATGAAGCATCATCATGGAGCATATCTTAGTTAGGGTTTCATTGCTGTGAAGAGACACCATGACCAAGGCAACTCTTATATTGGGACATTTAATTGGGAATGGTTTACAGGTTCAGAGGTACAGTTCGTTATCATCAAGGTAGCTATCTTGGCTATTTCTGGAACACAGCTTCGTTGTGCTCTCAGAAAATATTTCCCAGAAGATTTCATCTCAGTGATGCTAGTCTCTTTTTAATCACCACTAATTTCTTAGCTCCAACTAACCAGCATCAATTGTCCCAGTAAGTCTCTTCTATTCTTGCCTCTAAAGAATAGAAGCCAGTTGACTAAAGCTGCCAAGTTCTGCTGTTTGCTGGGGCTGGAACATGGCTCCCTTGTTCTAATACATTATCACCAGCTTTCTGTTTTCCAACTCCTTCACTGCCTAAGCTCAGCTGGAACTTGTTCTGTAGATTGACTGTGAACTCAGAGATCTGCGTGGCTGATAAAGGTGTGGACCACCATTCCTCAAGATGTAGATCAAAAGAAGCCTATGTCCTCCATTTCTGGACTGTAGTTCATTCCAGACTAAAAGGCCAAATGAAAGCATCAACCAGATAATAGTAATGCCTAGATAGAACTATTCCTTGTTCAATGGCAAACACAGAAACAATAAGTTTAGCTGAGTAGGATCTTGCCCCAAATTCACCACTCTCTTAATATGTTTGTCTTCTTGAACACAGGGCTTAGCTTCATTGCACTTTCTGGTACCCTTCATAGTCATCAGTATTATCATCATAGAGATGAACACATAGAGGCTCAGAGAGGCTAGCTTGCTACTAGACGGCCAAGTAAGTTGTAGAACTGGAATACACAACTAGGCTTCTCCTACAGTTAAGTCCATGTCTGGTCCTGGTGCACAGCATACTTACCCTAATGTTGCCTTTCAGCTAAGACAGTTCTGGGGCCTGTTGACTCCACTTTTCATAAATGGGTGAAGGCAAAATTGATCTGGCTCAGAGAATATTCAAATGGCCTAAGAAAAAGTTGGGGGGAAAAAAAGAACAAACCAGAGGGGGTTGGGGATTTAGCTCAGTGGCAGAGCGCTTGCCTAGCAAGCGGAAGGCCCTGGGTTCAGTCCCCAGCTCCAGAACAAAAAAAAAAAAAAAGAAAAGAAAAAGTTGGGGGATAGTGCTATATGGGTTGAAAGGCAGTTCCTTAATCATATGATGTGTGTTACACCCTCAACAGAGACTCTTTCGGAAAACCCAGCAGTTACTTACTTTACCAAGTGTTTGATTAGAAGTTCCAGCATCTCGCGGTTCTTTTCTGGTAGCTTATATACTAGGGAGTGAATAGCCCCCAAACGGTAATCCAGGTTGTCAGATTCTGGCAGAGAGAACAAAGAGGGATGGGATAGCTCTCAGGTGACTGGATTAAGGAAACTCACACATGTCTACACAACATACATGCACACACGTGCACACAAGCACACACACACAAGCACACACACACACACACACACACACACACACACACACACACCTGAACACAAAAGAAGGAGAAGGAAAAGAAAAAGAAGAAAGGTGAGCGAAGGAACAGGGGAGAGAGGGAAAGAAAGAATAAAAAAAGGGAAAGAGAGTAAACAGGTAAATGGGCACAGACAGGATAAATGAGAAAAAAAGCAGAAACAAAACCAAACATGGCAAGGAGAAATTAAAGATCAAAAGAAACCAAATATAAGTCTAGAGAGATGAAGGAAAAGTGGGGGATGGGCGGACAAGATAGTCTCTGAGGCAGGCAGAACTGTAGTCACAGCAGGTTGTCTCTAAAGACCCAAGCAGAGTCTCTAGTAAGAAACCTTTCAGCACCTACCACAGCACTATGTGTAAGATACTATGGCTGCTGCCTTCCGAAGTCAATCACAGAGCCCAGAAGCATACATACACCACATGCCTCAATTTAACCAGTTTTCTTAAAACCATGCCCCTAACATTGATTATAAAAATTATCTACCTCTGAAAGCTAGCAAGCAGAAATATTCTCACTTGGCAGTGGGCAAAAATCTACGTTGACTTTGGGAATTTTCCCTCAAATCCGTTTTTCTAGCTTATTGCTATGAAGTTACTAAGAAACCAGGACAACACAATTGATCTAGTAACCCAAATACTTACTGGCAGCAGAGACGAGCTCTTTGTGGAGCTTATAAGTCATGACAGGTTCTGAGAGATTCCTGAAATGGATGGAGATCATCACTTTTTTAGAGGAAGGAGTAACCTTGGACTCAGTTCTAGGAGAAGTAAGGCCCCAACACTTAGCCTGATTTGCACACATTTCATGGAAGCTTTACCAGCGGAATCCAAGTTTAACAGAAGGTCTACAAAAATATAGGCTGATGCTTCTAGCCAAGGTCTCCAGTTAACTCCACAGAGTGACAGGAAATGAAAACCAGTCCTGCTATTTCTCAGATAGACATATTCGAAACATGAACATGTGCTTACAAGCTGATGGATCTGAAGAATTTCCAAGGCGCTGTCGTACCTGTCCTATTTGATCCTTCCATTCATTCTATGAAGTAGAGTGGGATTGAAACTATGTGATGAGTTATAGGATGGAGTCAAAACCTGGGAAATCACTAACCATAAAAGCCGAAGCTTAGACAAGATCATTTGATGAGATGTGGTACACATTTCCAGCCAGGTTTCTATAGAAAATAGTGTACATGACATTTCTACTTCTTTGTCCTGGAATCCCATGGTTTACTCTTAATTCATTAGAATCTGACTCACCCTAAGTGCTCCAAGTAAACTGTTCTACCAATACCACCAGTGACTGACTGCCTTGCTGCTGCACATAAAGGCAACTGTCATTCTTTTCTTTACTTGACCTTGTTGTGGCATCTTTGTGCTTGTTAACAAGCCTCCCTGAGACATACCTCTTGGATTCTGCTGAATCACTTGATTTCGATTTTTCTCTCAACCATTTGGCCTTTCTGGACCTTCTCTGGGAATTCATCATGGCTCCTTCCTCTTTTTACAACACTAGAGGGCTGGAAAACTCAAATAGCTATAGACGCTAGGAAATGTTCATACTGCACACGTGTCATATGTAACTGGCATTTTCATGACAGTGCCTTTATTTTTCTACAGACAGCAGCCACATTGGCTTCTGTAAATAAGCACGTGGGCTCATGAGTCAGATCTTTCCCTTTCTAGAGAAGGAAAATGAATAGTTTTATATGGAATATACTCATTTTTATACTTTGTTTATTGGTTTGACTCTATTTCAGTGGTATCAACCACTGTACAATACAGAGATGTCATAAAACTTTGTGTTGCTCTTTTCCTAACAGTCTGCTATCTTTTCTGGAGCAGGAGGGACATCTGTCCTTGTGGACTTAAGCACCAGCACAATTATGATATCCACTCCTGCCACTGAAAGGCCCATAAAGGTCCCCACATCTAATTTCTTAATAAACATTATTTTTCCATGGCTAATCCAGATGTCCCTATGGTCTAGCACATTCACTTTCTTGCAGATTGATTCCTATTCTGTCTGTTAGCCCTAACTGGATTGCTTTCTCTCTCATGATCACACACTAGTAAAAGAACTCCATGCAAGACTCTTCATACCATTTTTGTCCTGATACAAATCTTTACATAAAGAAAAATAACAATAAATAAGCTTTGCATCTTAACTACGCATACAATGTGACCTCATATTCTTACTGCCACTTCCCTGCAAGGAGCCAAAGTAAATTCTCCTTTGTTGAAAACTAAATTTAAATAAATCAATAGTAATGACAGGCTAGTGTATATCACAGCCCCGACGATGCTCAACTCTTACTAAATGTGCTGCACAGTCAGAGTTTTAGGCTTGACCTTCTGCTGATTAGACTTGCGCTAGAAAAGGTTTAAATTGGAGAAATCCTTTGAAACACATCTTTGAAAATACTAACTCCTTTCAAGGAGGATATGGACAGTACATCAGTTAGTCATCAGCTACTCTCGTTCTTCCAAGTCTTTGAAAATCATTTATATAAGATTGCTCTCTCTTTATTAAACAATCAACGTAGTCCAAAAACATTGAAAACAGGGATGGACAGAGAAACCCCAGGGCAAGTAAATGTCTTAAAGCATAGATTTAAGTTTTAAAAAAAAATACCACCTATAACCACAATCATACTCTGTTGGAGAAGCAGGAACCTCAGTTTCCCAATCTGTAAAACAGAGCATTGCACTGCCTGTGGTACACAAGTACTGGGATAAAAAATACCAATGAAAGTGTCAATAGAAGCAACTAGCATACTGCCTACCACACAGTAAGCCCTCCAACAGCATTTCCTTTTCTCTCATTGGAAGACAGAGTAGACATGTTTCTGAAAAACACATTCCTATTTATATGAAACTAGAACTACATCAAGATGATGCTATACTTGAAGGTAACTCAACAGTAGTGTCATGACCCAACCGTTTGGAATAATGAGAGTTTAAACACCTATCTTGACGCTAAAAGCTCACAAAAACTGAAGGTACTTGGGTCTCAAATAGTTCAGGGCATAAAGAATGGTAATGAAAAACTGAACGGGACACCATGTGTGCTAGCATACGCCTTTAACTTCAGCTATCCAAAGGCAGAGGCAAGTGGATCTCAAGTTGGAGGCTGACCTGGTCCTCATAGGAAGTTTCAGGCCAGGCTACAAAGTGAGACTCTGCCTCAAAAAATTAATAGAATGTATATGCATATAGTATTTGTATAACATATATATGCATTTTCAAATGTATTTTAAATAGCATATAATTATGCCAATATAAAGGACATTAATTTTATTGGCGCTGTATCCCCAAAATTTTCTATTAAATTAATATTTTTCTTACTGCTGTTACTTCACTTATCTCCAACATTGTATTTTCATCTATAATTCAATTTATATGGATTAAAACATGAAGGCACATTATAGCCTTCTTCAATTTCTGGGCTATATCTGATAGTTTAAAGCATAGACTGTTTTTTGAATAACAAATCTGATCTTCATACATTTTATAGTAAATCCTCACATTAAAAAAAGTATGTTTTCTAGATCTTAAGCTGATGGCACATGGCTATAATTCTAGCATTCACAAGGCTGAGCCAGGATGGTTATATCAATTTCTTTCTTTTTTTTATTTGATATTTATTTATTTACATTTCAAATGTTATCCCCATTTCCTGGTTTCCCATCCATAAACCCCCTATCCATCCCACACCCCCTTCTTCTATGAGAGTATTCCCCCACCCAATTTCTATTCCAGCCTGGGCTATATAAATATACTTAAAGATAAACAGACAAACAAACAAACAAAAATCATATATACTTTCTTAGACAAAAATCCTTTTATTTAGCAACCTTTTCCAACTTTCTGAACCCGAGACTACACTCCAATCTTTATCCAGACAAATGTCACCAATGATGAGGAGCAAAATCCCAAATCAAGTAGAGAATACCTGAGGTAGAATTTTAAAGAGCTTGTGATTGTCTTAATATCCCAGTCACTGTTATAGAAGTCGACATCCCCTGGACATTTTGGATCTAAGAGAAAAACAAACAACAACAAGGACAGTTAAATTTCCAAAAAAAAAAAATTGTACCTGTTACCTTCCTTTTACAATGAAATCTATTAATTAGAAGATTGTCACATTGAATCTAATACATTGAATATTTAAGAGTCTAACACTTTGCAAAAAGAAATCTATTGTGCTTTCAAAAATCTCTTGTGTTTTAGCCTAGTATGTAAGAAGTTTGCAAATCATCACTTCCAGATGCCCTATGAGAAAAAAAAATGCCAAAGGAACTGAATGACTCTGCAGATTACCAAAATCCTGCAATGGCAAAGACAACTACCGTTGCCAAAATGTGAAGACAAACAGCCTGTTACAGAGTCAGCACGAGCTGGCAGAAGCTCAAGAGCAGAAACACCATGGAAACCAGTACCAACACAGGAAAAATAATCTGTAAATGGAATAAAAAAATGCTAAGACCCAATATATTTGAGTTTCAGAGGCAAAACTGAGTGCACAAATCCCATTAAGGAACCCTGTGGGTCTGGTTGCTCCTTAATTTTCCATTAAGAATGCTATCTATCAGTTGTCCAGAGTTCAAATCTAAGAGGAAAAAGAAACGAACTAATTCATGATTCTAGTAAAGGTGGAAGAAAAGTGGCCATGGGCCTAGAGCTTTGAGGCCTTAACAGAAACTATTTTACCATACTCTACAGTTTTACCACAGTCTGAATGAACTGGGTAGTTGAAGAAAATATTCAATTCTACACCCAGTCTGTCTCTTCTAAAAAGGGACATCAAAAATAAACTGAGAAGCATTGGGAAAGGTCACAGTCCAGTGGGATAAGGGCACTAGAAGACAAAGAATGGCAAGGGTTGTGGAACACTTCCCCTTCCCTGACCACCACATCAATCAGCCTTCTGCATACTAACAGTACCCATTCTGACTAAAAACATGAGACAGTTTACTAAGCCTCTATGGGAAACCAAAGATAGAGAAAAGTCAAAACCACAAATTTAACCTGAGTCAAACATAAAGTTTCATATTGAAGGGACATGCACCTCCGTTATTTTTATCCATTACATCATGTCTAGCTTACAAAAAGTGAGAAAATAATGTTTAAGGATGAGGAAGAAATGTGAGAACCACACTTTCATATGGATACTTTGAAATATAACTTCGGAATTTGAAACAGCTGTGATTAATATTAAGGGCTATAATACCCAAAAATGGATAGCATAAAAGAAGAGATGGATGAAACAGAAGATAGATACAAAATCCAAGGATCATAAAAACAAGTGCTAAAGATCAAAGCATTGTAATGGGAAGGTAGGATGCCCGTAGGAACTGAACACAGCTGAGAGAAACATCAGTGAGTCTGAAGAAATGCCAATGTGCATTTCCAAAATGGAAAGACAAACAAAACCAGATGAAGAAGGGAAAACAGGATCTAAAGCTATGAAAGTGATCATGTACATGTGATGAGAAGCACCTTGACGAAATGAAAGATAAAAAGATTAAAAAGAGATTTCTGGATGGAGCCTCAGTAGCAGAGTGTTTTTATTGCACGAGTGAGGCCCTGAGTTCAGTTCCCAGGGCGGGGGCATGGGAGGGGGGGGTGCGGGGTGAGAAATGGGAAAGAAAACAAGAGAATAAAGAGCAGAAAAAAAAAGAACTGAACAACTAAGAATTTCCAAAAACTAATGATAAATGGCAAACCACAAATGCAGAAAGGAATCATCAGATAAAACACACACAGAGAGGCGGAAGGGAGAGAGTGTGGAAAGAGAAACTGCTGAGAGGGAGTGAAATACCCAGCCCCAATTAGTCTAACTACGGTACAACCCTTACACAAGGTACCTATTGCTACATGCCAATGTTCAAGTAGTTAAGATTTAGATTTCTAGTATCCTCAACTAATATTGTAAAGCAAAGAACATCTATATCTGTATAATCTACAAAACTCAAATAATCAAATTTCTAACAAAACAAATCTCAGCACATCAAGGCCCTACAAAAGACTACAATTGGCTACTAGCTATCTCTATGACTTTGATTTATAGATTCAAGAAGAGATCGCCTAGAAAACAAATCTCTGCCCAGATGTCAATTTTATCTTACCTCAATCATAATGGAAAAGGTCACAACTGACAGCATAAAATGGAGAGGATGTCAGGGAAAGGGAACCCTCATTCAACGTGGAGGGATCTCAAACTGGTCCAGCCACTATGGAAACCAGTGTACAGAATCCTCCAAAAGCTAACCATATGCTCAGCATACGACTCAGTGGTAACCCGTCGGCCTAGAGCCAAAGGACCCAACACCCTACTCCACAGATACTTACTCAGCCATGCTTATTGCTGCTCTATTCACCACATCTAGGAAATGACAACAATCTAGATGTCCTTAAACTAACAAATGGGTGGTGAAAACATGGTACATATATACTATGGCTACTAGTCAACTATAAAGTAAAAGGAAATTTGCAGGTGAATAGATAGAACTAGAAAAGATAATATTGAGTGATATAATCCAAACCCAGAAAGACAACCATCTCATATTCTCTCTCATCTGAGGTTCCTAGCTCCAAATCTTCGAATGCGAGAGCATAATCTGGAGTAATTTTAAAAACAGGGTAAGTTAAAAAACAAAAATACTGTTACAGGTTTAGGAGCGCTAGGAAGGGGAATAACAAGTTACAAGTAAGTGATATGAAGACGAAGTAGGAGCTTTAATTAGGGAACAGGAAAGATATAAATACAGAAGGAGCGAGGAGGGTAACAAAATAGTAAGGGTATCAGTAATAAGGAATCATACTATTAACTATATACCCAATAATATCTATAACATATAACTCTGTGTACAAATACAAGAGCCATAGACCACTCAATAAAAGTCCTAACACTAGGCATAAGAAGCCCTCTTTTGAGTTGTCCATGAGATGTCTCAAACTATTTTGAGTTGTCCCAAATTACTGGAGGCTACTATTGCAGTACTTGGTTACTACTTGAGTGGGAGGTAAGACCCCAGAGATAAAGGCATCGTGTACATCATACATCAGAGGTCTTGAGCTGGATATGAGACCTGAAATCCTATCTCCCAAACAGGCTTTCATGGTACAAGAAGACAACATGTAAGCTTTCAAAGGAAGGAAGCAACCAATAATACTACCTATGAACCTATGAACCAATGATACTGTCTATGAACTACAACAATGACCAGCATGTCAACATACCTGTAAGGATGCACTAGAAACAAGCAAACCTTAGCAGTAACCAACAGCTCTCTAAAATTTAACACCTGTTCAACAAGATGGAAATCACACCTAATACCAGAAACCTGGTCAGCTGCCCAAGGCTAATAGTCATGAATCTTTTTTTATTGGATTTTTTATTTACATTTCAAATGTTATCCCCTTTCCTAGTTTCCTGTCCATAAACCCCCTATCCCCTCCCTGTCCCCCATCTTCTATGAGGGTGTTCCCCCACCCAACCACCCACCCATTCCCACCTCCCCACCCTGACATTCCCCTACATTGGGGGATCCAGCCTCGGCAGGAACAAGGGCTTTTCCTCCCATTGGTTCCCAACAAGGCCATCCTCTGCTACATATGTAGCTAGAACCATGGGTCTGTCCATGTGTGCTCTCTGCATAGTGGTTTAGTCCCTGGGAGCTCTGGTTGGCTGGCATTGTTGTTCTTATGGGGTTGCAAACCCCCTCAGCTCCTTTAAACCTTTCTCTAACTTTTCCAATGGTGACTCCATTCTGGGTTCAATGGTTCACTGCGAGCATTCACCTCTGTATTTGTCATGCTCTGGCAGAGCCTCTCAGGAGACAGCTATATCAGACTCCTGTCAGCATGCACTCCTTGGTATCAGCAATACTGTCTGAGTTTGGTGGCTATATGTATATGGGCTGAATCCCCAGGTGGGGCAGGCTCTAAATGGCCTTTCTTTCAGTCTCTGCTCCATACTTTGTCTCCATATCTCATCCTATGAATATTCTTGTTCCCCCCTTCTAAAAAGGAGTGAAGCATCTGCACATTAGTCATCCTTTGTCTTGAGCTTCATATGGTCTGTAGATTGTATCTTGGGTAATCCAAGTTTAGGGATAATATCCACTTATCAGTAAGTGCATACCATGTGTGTTTTTCTGTGATTGAGTTACCTCACTCAGGATGATATTTTCCAGTTCCATCCATTTGCCTATGAATTTCATGTAGTCATTGTTTTTGATAGCTTAGTAGTACTCCATTGTGTAGATGTACCACATTTCCTGTATCCATTCTTCTGTTGAAGGGCATCTGGGTTCTTTCCAGCCTCTGGCTATTATCAATAAAGCTGCTATGAACATAGTGGAGCATGTGTCCTTGTTATATGTTGGAGCACCATTTGGGTATATGCCCAGGAGTGGTATAGCTAGGCCCTCAGGTAGTACTAGATCTTGAAGGAGAACCTACAACCACCATTTTACTAGATCAGCATAATCCCTACCTACAGTCAAAATGTTTGGCCTCATGCCCACAGATAACTATGTTCGTACCCCTCCCCTCATCAAGGAAATTTGTCTGTGCAACAGATGGAGAAAAACACAACCAATCAAAATTCAGAGCTGTGGAACCTACTCCCAACTGACATAACACATCTACAATATAACTCCTGCATCTAAGGCTCAGCCAGAGATCAGTTTTGGAGAAGGAGTGAAACAATTGTAAGAGCTAGGAAGTCTGCTGTGAGATTTCATCTCCTTGAAATGTCAAGGCAGTCTTAACAAGGGTATCTAAATAACACTTTAACAAAGAGACACAATAAATGAGCTAATGGCTGAGGGAAAGCTCATAAGGCCTTGACTCATAGACAAAGAACTACTAATGCTCAAAGTGAGAAGAGAACAACAATTGCTTTCCAATATCCAATGATCAGCTCTGAACACATACATACATGTGGCATTATATGGACTGAGAAAGTTAGATTTACATCGTTTGGTTTTGTGTGTGTGTGTGTGTGTGTGTGTGTGTGTGTGTGTAAATATGAACATATGCATGTGATAATAATTTAAGTAAGAGACCATTAATTAGAAAGAGAGCACGGGGGTAAATGAAAGGGATTGTGGTAGGAAAGAACAGCAAGGAATGGTATAATTATAATCTCCATACATTTATATTTGGTTCTACCCTAAGTCTCTTAGTCATCTGGACCTGGGCCATCCAGGCAGTGTTGGGCATAGGCCTCTATCTCATGGCTTCAGCCTCAAGTTACATCTGTCATTGGTTAGCCACTCCTACAAACTCTGAGCTACCATTGCCCCAACACATGCAGGCAGGACAGGTTGTGGGTTGTAGGTTGTGTCTGAGTTGGTGTCCCAATCCCACCTCTGATAGATAGCCTAGCCTGATTACAGAAGTTCACTGGTCCAGGCTCCATATCGTCCATTACTATGAGTACCGGTTAGTTTACATTGTCAACCTGATATATATGAGTATATATGTAAAACAAATAATAAGTGCTCAATTAGAAATGGCACAATTTCCAAAACGCTAGATAAGTTTGTCACTGTTCTTAATACATTCTGCACTCTTGCAGTGATCTTTTTGTTATATCAAAGTTAAATGGTTTTGTTTTCCCAAATTTGTGCATGGGTATGCTGTGTTCTCTTATCTTTTAAAGAGTCACAAACTTTCTGGATAATTTACAGACTTCACTTACAGGTAAATTCCTTTACCCTAGATTAAAACTGGAAAGTCCTCTTTTACTGGGGAGATCTGTGGTCATCACAACAATTCTGGAACTATCAAGTCCACTTCAGTGAACAAGAAGATTTTTTTTATTTTGTCTTTATTTTTTTTCTAGCCAGTGTTGCATTACATCACCCTGGCTGCCCTGGAACTCTCTATGCAGACCAAGCTGACCTCAGACTCAGAGATATGCCTGTATCTGACCCCCAGGTGCTGAGATTAAAGGTGTGCACCACTATCCAACTAACAACAAGAGATTCCAATATCCTTTGAGGTCATACCTTATCTCTCACATATAACCTAACTCTAAGGAGAGCAAATGAACCACCTTTGGCCATCAACCGAAACCTTATAAGCTTATGTGGTAAGTATGTACGGTACTGTCTATGTAGAATAGGAAGCATCTCAGGAAGATGCTCTAGAGCAAGGACTTCAACAATGGTCGGTGATAAAGGAAGATAACTGAATGTGCTTAGGGTGTGGGGGATCAAGACATAGCTAGCAACAACAAAGTAAATCTCTTCAACTAAGGAAAGTATCAGCAAACTCCTATCCAGAGATGACATGACATGGCTCAGGGAGGATATAGTCACTGGCAGAAAGAGTAAACAATGAGCCATGGCCAGGGTCAACTGAGAGTATTTGAAAAGAAAATGCTGGCAAGAGAATTACCATTTATCTTTACACATTGGAAAGCAATCAATAGTTTCTAGGTATAAAATTGGACAGTATGAGAACATGGCCCTGGACAAAGTTACAACATGACACAATTGCTCAGTATTAATTCATTTCATGAACATTTCGGTGTATTCCAAGGTGTTGTCTTGGAGACAAGCTACATGCTAATATAACTTCATGACCAGCCTTGATAAAAGTCTTAGCAAATCAGAATCTGATTGTCTCCCCGTGCAACATATTACATGTTCTATCACAACCAAGACTAGAGGAGGTAGGTGTATCTCAGGTAACTGCCAGGAGATTTATGGAAGCTTGTACCCTCTTTCTTCTGCATTCTACTGCATACACATTTCCTCTTTGCTAATTTTGGTTTGTCTGTTGATCACAGTAAATCATAGCCATGAGCATGACTGTATGCTAAGTCTTGCAATTGTCTCTATTTACCAAACCTGGAGGTAGTTTTGCTGACCTTCAAAGCATATGGGAGACATATTTTTGGGACTTGGTGAGAAAGACATATGACTTCCTTTTTAAACTTTGAGAAACGCAACTAACTAGGCATGTTATAGCATAGACAATGATAACTCAGTGTAATGTACTAAATTCAATACTGAAAGGACAAAGGTATAGGAATCAAATATGAAGAAAGTTTGCACAGACATATAGAGACATTTCAGTTATTAAAAATAACTACAACTTAGCATTAAGTGTTTGGATTTATGAAAATATAACATGAAATCATTGAAAAATCAAATTATAATTAAAGGAAGAAGGAAAATGGTAGAACCCCAAGTTAATTAAGCACAAACTTAGAATTCTGAAGGTTTCATCCTCTCACTGTTGTATCTAAACTGCATTAAGACTAGTCTAACGTCTAGAAATCACAATAAAATTGTGTCCACTGAAAAGAATAACGTCATTATTGACATATTTATTCAGCACATATTAGGTAGTTATTCTGTTCCAAGGACTGTTTCAAGGAGCTAAGAATATACAGTAAATAAAGTAAAATCTTTACCCTCTGGAGGTTCAATACATGAATCATTCCATAACTCAAAACTAAGTGGGCTCAAGGTCAACAGAAAAGCATGAAAGCCTTCATCTTGGCACAAGACATACAATGAATGTGGAACATCATATTTATTAGAAAGGCACAATGCTTTCCAGGGTTTCTAACATAGTGCTGAGATAGCCAGCGGCAAATCTGAGAACAGCCTTCCATGATGAATAGAAGCGGTCAATTGGATTATGAAATAATTAGACCTAATCAGAACAAGATGGAGTCTGTATATGAGTCTATGAATCCACAAGAGGAATAAAAATCTTAATATAAGTATGATAGAAAACAAGGTCGTAAAGAAGTAACTGTAATGTGTATATATTGTCAAGAAGTTATGCAATGATTTTACAAAGGGAAGTAAGTACATAAAGGTTGATGAAAACCAGCTTACATCTTGGTTAGAATCCAGATCACTCATCCTGAACTGCTATTGTATTAATAGCCTCCAGATACATGTGGAATAGATTCCAACCTGTTGACATAAAGACACTTCATTTTCTACCACAGAGAATACTTGCTTCCATAAATAGCAAGGTGGTAAAGATGGCATCTGGGTCAGATTCAATCTATAGACACATCTTGTTTGACTTATGATGGGTGTCTTATCAACCGGTAAAACATTTTCAAACATGAGAAGGAAAACTTAAAGAAAAAACCCATGTGCTAATCATATCTTCATAACCGATTCCTCTCAGACAGTTGTATAAAAAAGTAAAATACTACAATTAAATTGATGCAGTCTAGGCACCAATTCCTTTCTACTCAGAGACAATCAATATCAATAGTTAATAGAAATTTGGTATTTATCATTCCTGTGATGCACTACACATAAACATACACACAAACACACACACACACACAAAATTTTGTTTCAATTCTTTTAACACTACTCAAATGATAATATATGAATCTTTCTGAAACTTGCTTTCACTAGTCAAATTATGTTTCTGAGATTTATACATGTTTTGATATTTCCTACTTAAGTCCAGGGTTGGCAAATTACCACCCTTGAGCTAAGAATCAATTTGATTAAGTTTTATGGCTATCTAAAAAATTAATGTCTTCTATAAATACAATTTCTGTTGCACTTTCCTGGAACCAGAGATCTCTAGGCAACTTGTTGTCTAAATTAGCTCCTATGCTGCTAACTTGAGCAACACCCCTCAGAGTAAGGCAACCCAAAGACCTATTCTCTTTCCTCTGGCTAAAAAAGAAGGGAGGATTGGGGCTATAACTGTAGCTTTAATATAGAGGAAGATTTTAAAGAAGAGTGCCAGAAGATATCCTATGGAAAGGAGAATAGGGAAGTCATTGACTCAAAATGCCAGTGATGGAAGATAAGAACTGGCAATGAGATTTAGGATGTTAATATAGAACAAGGAGATTGGAATTCAGTCATTTGCAGGGAAAAGGGTGGAACTTTTACATCCTCTTAAATGGAATTAAATAACAGTTAAATATGCTTCCTCTTATTTGTGTGGAGAGAGGGGAAACGAGAAGGCAATGGGGGAAAACAAATAATATATGTTTCCTCTCATATTCAGAAAAAATAAATATGCAAAAAATCTATTTGACAGGAAGAACAAGTAACAGTGGGAGGGACAAAGAGAAAAAAAAAGCAATAAGGGGTAATGAAATGATATGCATGCATGAAAACATCCTAATGAAACTCATTATCTGGTATGCCAACTGTTCTCGTGTGCTTTTTATTTGTGTGATAAAGCACCCTGACCAAAAGAAACTTAAGGGGGAAGGGCTTTATGTGACTTGCATTTTCAAGTGACAGTTCATCACTGAGGACATGAACTGAATGAAGCAAGTGTGGAAGCAGAAACCATAGAGGAATGCTGCTTACTAACTTGCTCACTCTACCTTATACTTAGGTACCTTTCTTATACAGCGTAGTCCCACCTGCCTAGAAGTAGTGCCCACCACAGTGGGCTGGGCCCTACAAAGAGAGTAGCAATCAAGAAAATGCCCCCACAGACATGGCTCCTGATCAGTATTACCTAGGCTCTGTCTCAGTTGAGTTTCTCCAGTTTATGTCAAGATGACAATAAAAACTAACCAGTACACTAACTAAAACTACGTAATTGAATATCCAATACAGATGAGAAAGGAAGAATTAGCCACTGACTTGCATACCATCCCACATCTGGTCTCTTTGTCCATACTATCTATAACCGTGTTTTGGGTGCTGGTTATTGTGCCCCATTTGATTTGAGCAGAAAGGATACTGAATGTTACTTTAATTTTTAGCTTATCAGGTTGTTATGTTTCCCAGTGCTGCCAACAGAAATCAAATGATTACAAAACTTAAACATTTAGGTCCCATTTGCCCATGCTTAGCCTAGTTAAAGACCTAGTCCAAGGTTTTTCTTCAGCAAGGAAGAGATCATCAGTAATAATCAACATGTAAGAAGGAAAATGAAAATTAAATCTTGGGCTTCCTGATAAAATGAATGAAAAGAGGTAAATTCATTTAGATCTGCATTATATAAAATAGATATTACAAAACCATTCATTATAAGAGACATCTTATTTTTTTATTTATTTGCTTGTTTGTTTTCTGAGACAGGGTTCCTCTGTGTAACAGTCCTTGCTGTCCTGGAACTCTCATTGTTGACCAGGCTAGCTTTGAACTCACACAGATCTATCTGCCTGCCTTTGCCTCGTGAGTGCTGGGATTAAAGGTGTGTGCTACCATCGCCCAGGTCAGGAGCACCTCATTCTTAAAAATTGACTTAGCTGACCTAAAACTCTTAAAGGAATACACAGTGTGAAATAATATACAGAAATATAAAGCTAATATCCACTGTACACAGTAGAAATAATGTTTAGGTCACCTGATACTTTGTATAGGCTTCCTGTATTTATTTTAAAATTCAAATAAAAGAAAGCTGCCTGGTGAGCTTGGGACACGGAAGCAGAATTTCTCTAGGAGGCACGGTCTGTGTTTACCGGAAGTCCCACACCCGCGGATCCCGGCCCGCAGCAGCTCTCTGCTCCCAGACCCGGTGAGAGAGAGACCCAACCGCCTGGTCAGGTGGGCACTCCTGAGGCTGCAGAGCGGAAGAGACCACCAACACTGCTCACCCCTGCCCACATCCCTGGCCCAAGAGGAAACTGTATAAGGCCTCTGGGCTCCCGTGGGGGAGGGCCCAGGAGCGGCAGGACACCAGCCTGAGACACCGCCGGAACCTGAAAGAAACAGACCGGATAAACAGTTCTCTGCACCCAAATCCCGTGGGAGGGAGAGCTAAACCTTCAGAGAGGCAGACAAGCCTGGGAAACCAGAAGAGACTGCTCCCTGCACACACATCTCGGACGCCAGAGGAAAAAGCCAAAGACCATCTGGAACCCGGGTGCACTGAAGCTCCCGGAAGGGGCGGCACAGGTCTTCCTGGTTGCTGCCGCTGCAGAGAGCCCCTGGACAGCACCCCACGAGCGAACCTGAGCCTCGGGACCACAGGTAAGACCAAATTTTCTGCTGCAAGAAAGCTGCCTGGTGAACTCAAGACACAGGCCCACAGGAACAGCTGAAGACCTATAGAGAGGAAAAACTACACGCCCGAAAGCAAAACACACTGTCCCCATAACTGACTGAAAGAGAGGAAAACAGGTCTACAGCACTCCTGACACACAGGCTTATAGGTCAGTCTAGCCACTGTCAGAAATAGCAGAACAAAGTAACACTAGAGATAATCTGATGGCGAGAGGCAAGCGCAGGAACCCAAGCAACAGAAACCAAGACTGCATGCCATCCTCGGAGCCCAATTCTCCCACCAAAACAAACATGGAATATCCAAACACACCAGAAAAGCAAGATCTAGTTTCAAAATCATATTTGATCATGATGCTGGAGGACTTCAAGAAAGACATGAACACACTTAGGGAAACACAGGAAATCATTAATAAACAAGTAGAAGCCTACAGAGAGGAATGGCAAAAATCCCTGAAAGAATTCCAGGAAAACACAATCAAACAGATGAAGGAATTAAAAATGGAAATAGAAGCAATCAAGAAAGAACACATGGAAACAACCCTGGATATAGAAAAACAAAAGAAGAGACAAGGAGCTGTAGATACAAGCTTCACCAACAGAATACAAGAGATGGAAGAGAGAATCTCAGGAGCAGAAGATTCCATAGAAATCATTGACTCAACTGTCAAAGATAATGTAAAGCGGAAAAAGCTACTGGTCCAAAACATACAGGAAATCCAGGACTCAATGAGAAGATCAAACCTAAGGATAATAGGTATAGAAGAGAGTGAAGACTCCCAGCTCAAAGGACCAGTAAATATCTTCAACAAAATCATAGAAGAAAACTTCCCTAACCTAAAAAAAGAGATACCCATAGGCATACAAGAAGCCTACAGAACTCCAAATAGATTGGACCAGAAAAGAAACACCTCCCGTCACATAATTGTCAAAACACCAAACGCACAAAATAAAGAAAGAATATTAAAAGCAGTAAGGGAAAAAGGTCAAGTAACATATAAAGGGAGACCTATCAGAATCACACCAGACTTCTCGCCAGAAACTATGAAGGCCAGAAGATCCTGGACTGATGTTATACAGACGCTAAGAGAACACAAATGCCAGCCCAGGTTACTGTATCCAGCAAAACTCTCAATTAACATACATGGAGAAACCAAGATATTCCATGACAAAACCAAATTTACACAATATCTTTCTACAAATCCAGCACTACAAAGGATAATAAATGGTAAAGCCCAACATAAGGAGGCAAGCTATACCCTAGAAGAAGCAAGAAACTAATCGTCTTGGCAACAAAACAAAGAGAATGAAAGCACACAAACATAACCTCACATCCAAATATGAATATAACGGGAAGCAATAATCACTATTCCTTAATATCTCTCAATATCAATGGCCTCAACTCCCCAATAAAAAGACATAGATTAACAAACTGGATACGCAACGAGGACCCTGCATTCTGCTGCCTACAGGAAACACACCTCAGAGACAAAGACAGACACTACCTCAGAGTGAAAGGCTGGAAAACAACTTTCCAAGCAAATGGTCAGAAGAAGCAAGCTGGAGTAGCCATTCTAATATCAAATAAAATCAATTTCCAACTAAAAGTCATCAAAAAAGATAAGGAAGGACACTTCATATTCATCAAAGGAAAAATCCACCAAGATGAACTCTCAATCCTAAATATCTATGCCCCAAATACAAGGGCACCTACATACGTAAAAGAAACCTTACTAAAGCTCAAAACACACATTGCACCTCACACAATAATAGTGGGAGATTTCAACACCCCACTCTCATCAATGGACAGATCATGGAATCAGAAATTAAACAGTGATGTCGACAGACTAAGAGAAGTCATGAGCCAAATGGACTTAACGGATATTTATAGAACATTCTATCCTAAAGCAAAAGGATATACCTTCTTCTCAGCTCCTCATGGTACTTTCTCCAAAATTGACCATATAATCGGTCAAAAAACGGGCCTCAACAGGTACAGAAAGATAGAAATAATCCCATGCGTGCTATCGGACCACCACGGCCTAAAACTGGTCTTCAATAACAATAAGGGAAGAATGCCCACATATACGTGGAAATTGATCAATGCTCTACTCAATGATAACCTGGTCAAGGAAGAAATAAAGAAAGAAATTAAAAACTTTTTAGAATTTAATGAAAATGAAGATACAACATACTCAAACTTATGGGACACAATGAAAGCTGTGCTAAGAGGAAAACTCATAGCGCTGAGTGCCTGCAGAAAGAAACAGGAAAGAGCATATGTCAGCAGCTTGACAGCACACCTAAAAGCTCTAGAACAAAAAGAAGCAAATACACCCAGGAGGAGTAGAAGGCAGGAAATAATCAAACTCAGAGCTGAAATCAACCAAGTAGAAACAAAAAGGACCATAGAAAGAATCAACAGGACCAAAAGTTGGTTCTTTGAGAAAATCAACAAGATAGATAAACCCTTAGCCAGACTAACGAGAGGACACAGAGAGTGCGTCCAAATTAACAAAATCAGAAATGAAAAGGGAGACATAACTACAGATTCAGAGGAAATTCAAAAAATCATCAGATCTTACTATAAAAACCTATATTCAACAAAATTTGAAAATCTCCAGGAAATGGACAATTTCCTAGACAGATACCAGGTATCAAAGTTAAATCAGGAACAGATAAACCAGTTAAACAACCCCATAACTCCTAAGGAAATAGAAGCAGTCATTAAAGGTCTCCCAACCAAAAAGAGCCCAGGTCCAGATGGGTTTAGTGCAGAATTCTATCAAACCTTCATAGAAGACCTCATACCAATATTATCCAAACTATTCCACAAAATTGAAACAGATGGAGCCCTACCGAATTCCTTCTACGAATCTACAATTACTCTTATACCTAAACCACACAAAGACACAACAAAGAAAGAGAACTTCAGACCAATTTCCCTTATGAATATCGACGCAAAAATACTCAATAAAATTCTGGCAAACCGAATTCAAGAGCACATCAAAACAATCATCCACCATGATCAAGTAGGCTTCATCCCAGGCATGCAGGGATGGTTTAATATACGGAAAACCATCAACGTGATCCATTATATAAACAAACTGAAAGAACAGAACCACATGATCATTTCATTAGATGCTGAGAAAGCATTTGACAAAATTCAACACCCCTTCATGATAAAAGTCCTGGAAAGAATAGGAATTCAAGGCCCATACCTAAACATAGTAAAAGCCATATACAGCAAACCAGTTGCTAACATTAAACTAAATGGAGAGAAACTTGAAGCAATCCCACTAAAATCAGGGACTAGACAAGGCTGCCCACTCTCTCCCTACTTATTCAATATAGTTCTTGAAGTTCTAGCCAGAGCAATCAGACAACAAAAGGAGATCAAAGGGATACAGATCGGAAAAGAAGAGGTCAAAATATCACTATTTGCAGATGATATGATAGTATATTTAAGTGATCCCAAAAGTTCCACCAGAGAACTACTAAAGCTGATAAACAACTTCAGCAAAGTGGCTGGGTATAAAATTAACTCAAATAAATCAGTTGCCTTCCTCTATACAAAAGAGAAACAAGCCGAGAAAGAAATTAGGGAAACGACACCCTTCATAATAGACCCAAATAATATAAAGTACCTCGGTGTGACTTTAACCAAGCAAGTAAAACATCTGTACAATAAGAACTTCAAGACACTGAAGAAAGAAATTGAAGAAGACCTCAGAAGATGGAAAGATCTCCCATGCTCATGGATTGGCAGGATTAATATAGTAAAAATGGCCATTTTACCAAAAGCAATCTACAGATTCAATGCAATCCCCATCAAAATACCAATCCAATTCTTCAAAGAGTTAGACAGAACAATTTGCAAATTCATCTGGAATAACAAAAAACCCAGGATAGCTAAAGCTATCCTCAACAATAAAAGGACTTCAGGGGGAATCACTATCCCTGAACTCAAGCAGTATTACAGAGCAATAGTGATAAAAACTGCATGGTATTGGTACAGAGACAGACAGATAGACCAATGGAATAGAATTGAAGACCCAGAAATGAACCCACACACCTATGGTCACTTGATTTTTGACAAAGGAGCCAAAACCATCCAATGGAAAAAAGATAGCATTTTCAGCAAATGGTGCTGGTTCAACTGGAGGGCAACATGTAGAAGAATGCAGATCGATCCATGCTTATCACCCTGTACAAAGCTTAAGTCCAAGTGGATCAAGGACCTCCACATCAAACCAGACACACTCAAACTAATAGAAGAAAAACTAGGGAAGCATCTGGAACACATGGGCACTGGAAAAAATTTCCTGAACAAAACACCAATGGCTTATGCTCTAAGATCAAGAATTGACAAATGGGATCTCATAAAACTGCAAAGCTTCTGTAAGGCAAAGGACACTGTGGTTAGGACAAAACGGCAACCAACAGATTGGGAAAAGATCTTTACCAACCCTACAACAGATAGAGGCCTTATATCCAAAATATACAAAGAACTCAAGAAGTTAGACCGCAGGGAAACAAATAACCCTATTAAAAAATGGGGTTCAGAGCTAAACAAAGAATTCACAGCTGAGGAATACCGAATGGCTGAGAAACACCTAAAGAAATGTTCAACATCTTTAGTCATAAGGGAAATGCAAATCAAAACAACCCTGAGATTTCACCTCACACCAGTGCGATTGGCTAAGATCAAAAACTCAGGTGACAGCAGATGCTGGCGAGGTTGTGGAGAAAGAGGAACACTCCTCCATTGTTGGTGGGATTGCAGACTGGTAAAACCATTCTGGAAATCAGTCTGGAGGTTCCTCAGAAAATTGGACATTGAACTGCCTGAGGATCCAGCTATACCTCTCTTGGGCATATACCCAAAAGATGCCTCAACATATAAAAGAGACACGTGCTCCACTATGTTCATCGCAGCCTTATTTATAATAGCCAGAAAATGGAAAGAACCCAGATGCCCTTCAACAGAGGAATGGATACAGAAAATGTGGTACATCTACACAATGGAATACTACTCAGCTATCAAAAACAACGAGTTTATGAAATTCGTAGGCAAATGGTTGGAACTGGAAAATATCATCCTGAGTGAACTAACCCAATCACAGAAAGACATACATGGTATGCACTCATTGATAAGTGGCTATTAGCCCAAATGCTTGAATTACCCTAGATCCCTAGAACAAACGAAACTCAAGACGGATGATCAAAATGTGAATGCTTCACTCCTTCTTTAAATGAGGAAAAAGAATACCCTTGGCAGGGAAGGGAGAGGCAAAGATTAAAACAGAGACTGAAGGAACACCCATTCAGAGCCTGCCCCACATTTGGCCCATACATATACAGCCACCCAATTGGACTAGATGGATGAAGCAAAGAAGTGCAGACCGACAGGAGCCGGATGTAGATCGCTCCTGAGAGACACAGCCAGAATACAGCAAATACAGAGGCGAATGCCAGCAGCAAACCACTGAACTGAGAATAGGTCCCCTATTGAAGGAATCAGAGAAAGAACTGGAAGAGCTTGAAGGGGCTCGAGACCCCAAAAGTACAACAATGCCAAGCAACCAGAGCTTCCAGGGAATAAACCACTACCTAAAGACTATACATGGACTGACCCTGGACTCTGACCCCATAGGTAGCAATGAATATCCTAGTAAGAGCACCAGTGGAAGGGGAAGCCCTGGGTCCTGCTAAGACTGAACCCCCAGTGAACTAGTCTATGGGGGGAGGGCGGCAATGGTGGGAGGGTTGGGAGGGGAACACCCATAAGGAAGGGGAGGGGGGAGGGGGATGTTTGCCTGGAAACCGGGAAAGGGAATAACACTCGAAATGTATATAAGAAATACTCAAGTTAATAAAAATAAAAAAAAAAAAATGTTACACTGCTAATTCTGGATCCCTTTTTTTTCCCCATCAAGAAGTTGGGACTAGCTACTCTAAGCAATAAAAAAAAAAAAAAAAAATTCAAATAAAATAGGAATACACTACAACTTATACAATGATCATATCTAACTGAATGCAAACATAAATTCAAATTTTTAATATTTCTAGAAGTGATTGGAATATTTTTATAGAAGAAATTTTGTAATGAAACAATGAAATGTCTCAAACATTAAGCACAATGAGGCCCTGCGGCTACTTGGCACATTTCTCAAATTCAGGAATACTATTGTGAAGAATAACAAAGCCATAGTTGAGAATTGTAATCTAAAGGCTCTGCCAAAATCACTCCAGTAAATCACTCCTCACACCTGCAGCTTCAGACTTAAAATTCATACACTTTAAATAATTGATTCAGGAAAAAAATAACATACATACATTAACCTTTCCAAATCCCTTGTAAATAGTCAAAATAACTATCATTATATTTTGAGTGGCAGGCTTTAATGAGCATGGTTAAATCCAATTTATGAGATGTTTGCCAAAGTTTTAAGCAGTGTGCATTAAATTAACAATCAGGTACACTGTTCACAGTAGTATGAAGCCATTAACCTTAGGGTTCAGATTTTTCTAGCGATATGATTTTTCTGACGATAATAGTCTTTCATTTATATCCTACCTCTTAACTTTATCATGGAAAAATGTAAACTTGGAGAATAATGGAGAGAAAATATACAAATGGCTAATAAGCAAATCACAAGATGATCAAAATCATGGACACACTCCCACAACAGCTTCAAGCAAAATAAAATATCGAGGAATAAACTCCACTAAGAAAGTAAAAGTCTTCTATAATGAAAACTTTAAATCTCTAAAGCAAGAGATTGAGAAAGGCATGAAAATATGGATATCCATGCCCATTACTGAAATTGATATTATGAAAATGACCATTGTACCAAAAGCAATTTTTAGATTTAATGACATCCTAACCACAATATCAACAACATTCTTTAAAGAAATAGAAAAAAAAGTCTCCTAAAATAACAAAGGGCTTCAGATAGCCAGCTCAATCTTGAGTAACAAAGACAGTAATCCTAGAGGATTACTGTCATTACAGATTTCCAAAAACATGATAAAGCTATAGTAATAAAATAGTGTGAGACTGGCATAAAATCAGACATGTAGACCAAAGGAAGAAAGGCAGAAGACCCAAACATGAGTAGCCATGACTATAGACATCTGGTATTTAGCAAAGATACCAAAAACAAACACAGGCAAAAAGATGTCATCTTCAACAAATGGTGCTGGGGAAAATTAATGTCTATACAGAAAAGAATAAAATTAGTTCTATGTCTAACACACACACACACACACACACACATACATACATACATGCATGCACACACATACACACATACACACACACACACACACACACACAAACACACACACACACACCTCCAAGTGGATCAAACACCTCAATATGAAACCTGAAACACTGAAACTGTTAAGGAAAAAATAGATTGAATGCTACAAGATACAGGTTTAGGAAAGACTTCCTGAATAGGATCTATTTGCTCAGGAATGAAGGCCAAGGACTGACAGTTGGGGCCTTATAAAACTAAATGATTCTGCACAGCTAAGGAAACAATCATTAAAGCAAAAGGAAGCCAGGGGAATGGGAGAGAATCTTTGACAGCTATATATCTGACTGAAGAGTAACATACAGACTCTATGAAGAACTCAACAAATGAAGAGTCACGAAAACAAATAACCCAATTAAGAGTAGGCTATGAATCTTAGAGAAACTCAAATGAAAACATTTCTCACACATGAGGATAGAATCCAGAAAATTAGTTAACACATAAAATTCTTCAGCTACTATACAAAAACACTAGCAAGTCATTTAAAAAGCAAAATACAGAGGTAACGCGATCCTGCAATTCAGTTCCTAGACACATGATGGAAGGGGGAAGGATAGCTAAATAGTAATAATGCTTGCTGCAAAAGCATGAAAATCTAAGTTCAACCCCCAAGAACCCACATAAAATACCAGGTTTAAACATGTGTGCCTGTAACCCCAGAACCATGGGCAGTGAACAGACACAGGTAGATTTCTGGGCCATGTGTTCACACACTCATACAAATGTAAACATTTATCTCACACATATACCACCTACATACAATAATGGAATTTTATACGAAGTGCAAACTAGGATTCAAGTGAGTGCACGCATTCACGTTTACAGTAGCACTAGTCACAAGCATGGAAAGGAATAAATTAGCTTGCGTTCATCATGGATATATGTGTAAAGATAAAACTACAACCTTCACCTCAAAAGAAAGAATAGTTTTTTCCTTCTGGGGTCAAATACAAGTGACTATGGACCAAGAATATAAGCTATTGGTTACCTTAAACACCATGGTAACAGTTTTATAAGGTTATGGTTAATACAACAGAGAAAGACACAAATCTTCACAGTTTCAAATACACTGGAGAAAGCATCAGGTGGGTGCATTGTACCAAAGTAGGGAAATCTTGTACAGGCTTCACATGCTATCTGGTCGCATTCTCAGCTTTTGAATTGGTGGAAGTTAACAGTCTACTATGAGTACAGTTTAAAGGTTTTGGTAGTCGCAAAGAAAATAGGTTAAATATAGGGGTGCACAATGACTTTCAAAGAAACTAAAAATAGCCTAACGTAATCTGGCTTTGGTCTGCAACACTTTTAATTTTCCATGATCATGAAGTTCAATCATTTGGCCGTGTAGAATTTTCATAGTATACCCAGACATCATTAGATCAGTCATAAAACATAACATGAAATGCTGAGAATGGTTATAAGTACATGAAAGTCATAAGTTATATTCAAAGTGAAAGAAAATTCTTATATATAAAGTACCCACTATTGTATAATTATGTCTACATAAATCATCAAGATCTAGAATATTGAGTAAAGAGAAACCCACAAAGGCAGAAACAGGGCAAGCTTTATAACTTATATCCACATTTCTAGCACTTGGTTGGCTGAGGCAGAAGAACTGCCATGAATTCAAGGCAAGCCTGGGCTACATAGTGAAACCCTACCTAAAAACAATAAAAAAAAAGATACTGAAAAATAAAGGTTCTCAGGGAAAGGGAATGAGTGCACTGCTCAACTGGTATGGCACTCACTTTCAAGAGCAATGACAAGGTTGTGAAAAAGATAGAAGTGGTGGCTGTATAACATTGAAGTTATACTAAACACTAAACTGCTTATTTAAAAAATGATGTTATACTAAGTGCTACTCAACTACCTATTAAAACATGGGAATTCTCTTTCAATAAGAAAGAATTCAATATTAAAACATGGTAGTCATTTTATACTTATTTTAAAGAGGTTAAGTCTAGACATAATGGTATCACAAGTATAACTTAACATTTCATTTAGAGTTTACTAATGAAAGTAAATTGGGGCCTAGAGGGACCTGAGCTAGAACTGAACTGAAATCCTCTCCTCCGAGGACTAGTTTTCATGGTACCATAAGGTACTCCCACAAGCTTCCAAAGAAGGGAACCAACTAAATAGTCCTAGCGTGATATGACTCATATGAACCACAGAAATGACCGGCATAGCACAATAACCCTCAGGGTGCAACAGCGGCACACATGCCTTGGCGGTAACCAACAGTTCTCTAATGGACTTAAGCCCCACTTAATAAGGAAACCATGCCCAGTACTGGAAACTCAGAGCCAGTGAAGTCATGAATGTTGGAGGAGACTCTAAAACCACCACTTTACTAAACCAATAATCCCTAACTACATTTTAGATATTGGTCATTATACCCATGAATACATGTAGGTCTCATCCATGAGCAAAGAAATTTCTATTTGCAACAAATGAAGACTATTACAGAAAACCAGAGCCAATTGAAATGCAGAGTTTGGGACTCCAGTCTCAATGGATTCATCTACAACTACAACTCCTGCTGCTAGGACTCAAGGATTATTGTGGAAAAGAGGACAAAAACATTTTTAAGAACCTGATAACCAGAGCGTTTGTTGTGAGACATCACCTAGTAATGTCAGAAGCTACACCCGAAAAGTTTTACCAACATGACTACTAAACATGAACTGAACAAGGACAACATAGGCATGTTAAAGTACACAGGGGAAAAATGATAAGGTCTCAAACCTAGACAAAAATATATAGGTAAATAAGGAATGTTGAGAGCAGAAAAAAAATACTCTTCCACAAAAAGCATACAAACTGGTTATTCAATACCAGTCAGCTCTGGAAACACACACACACACACACACACACACACACACACACACACACACACACACACACACCACGCATGCATATAACAATTGCTAAAACAAAAGTAATAAATTTGAAAGCGAGTAAAGGGAATCACATGAAAGGGATTGGAGAGAAGAAAGGGAAGGTAGAAATGTTAGAATTGTATTACAATCTCAACAATAAAAGAAATATTAATTCAAAAGTAAATTGTTTGGCAGCAAAAGTTTGCTCATTTGTTAATTTTGAGGACAACAGTAACAAGTGAGCCTTTACCAAGGAGTTCCAAAGAAGAAACAAAGAGAGTCTAGGGGAACTTGAACTAGAATTTGTTTCCTTCCAACCAAAGTGGATGCAAAGCATAAATAGTCTGATGTGTGTATTTTAACTAGTCAGGTATTGATTAATGAAATGGATTCATAAATGTAGTTAAGCTTGGGACATCAGCTAAGTTAAAAAATCTACAATTTTAAAGAATGGCTATGATAAAGCATTTTTAAAGTAATTTTTTCCTAAGCATTTCTTCAAGGTGACCCCAAAAATTGACAATATAAAGAATTTGAAGTTAAAATTTTTGATCTTAGTCCTATGATTTCAAAGACCCGTTAAAGTTAAGAAAAATCCAAAGAATTCCTACTGTGATGGTTAGCATGATATAGAAATCATATAAAATTGAATATACACAATTACTTTTATTACTTTAGATTTTCTTTGGGACAGCCTTATGTGTGTAAGGTTTGCCTTTGCCTATATAAGCTATCTAACCAAGAATGGCCTTGAACCTGTGGTTCTCTTGCTTCTACCTTCCAAGTGTTAGGAGTATATGCATTTCATTGCTAGATAGCACTCAACACAATATTTTTCACATAGAATTCGCTGTAGAACCCAGAGTTACCTCAAGATCATGGTCCTCCCGTCTCAGACTCTCAAATTCTAGGATAACAAGAATATGCTAAAGTATTCAGAACACATATTTGTTCTGAGGATACATTGTGGACATTATGATCACTTTTCCTTAAATATTTTAGTGTTCATTTCTTAGGAAAAGTAATTATTCTTTCATATAATCCAAGCACTAAAATGAGAAAAACTGGTATTTTAATTTGATATCATACTACTAGTCTACATTCAATGTGTTATTCTTCACTCAAACACCCCTAATACTTCCTTCTCTCATCAGTGTCCAGGTTAGTATTATGCAAGTGCATCATAACACTCCCTAGTTAATAGTTTTACATAGTTAGAAAGCATATTGAAATTGAATATATAGCCATTATTATAATCAGTGTTCTACTACTTTGAGGAGACATGATGATCACAACTCTTACAAGGAAAGCATAAAGAATCGATCTACCATAAGACTCAGCTACACCACTCCTGAGCATATATCCACTCCTGAGCATATATCCACTCCTGAGCATATATCCACTCCTGAGCATATATCCACTCCTGAGCATATATCCACTCCTGAGCATATATCCACTCCTGAGCATATATCCACTCCTGAGCATATATCCACTCCTGAGCATATATCCACTCCTGAGCATATATCCACTCCTGAGCATATATCCACTCCTGAGCATATATCCACTCCTGAGCATATATCCAAAGGATGTTCCACCATCCCACAAAGACACTTGCCCAACTCTGTTGATAGAAGCTTCTTTATTCCTAATAGCCAGAAACTGAAAACAATCTAGATGTCTCTGAACGGAATGGTGGATAAAGAGGATGTACTACATTTAAACAATGGAGTATTACTTAGCTGTAAAAAAACATTATGAAATTTGCAGGCAAATGGATAGAACTATAAAAGAACAATCCTGAATGAGGTAACCCAGACTCAGAAAGACAAACATAGTATGTATAAGTGGACATTAGCTGTAAAATATAGAATAATCATAGTGTAATTCACAGACCCAAAAGGCTAAGTAACAAAGAAGACTCAAGAGGAGACTTGTGGATCTCCCTGGGAAGGGGAAATATAACAGATTTTGTGGGTGGACTGGGGGTGGATGAGGGTGAGACCAGAAGGAATCAGGTGAGGGGAGGAATGGAGGGAGAGTACTGAGAAAGACAACTGAAACTGGGAAGCATTTGCGAGGTAAGGTGGAAACCTAGTGCAGTGAAAACTCCCTGGAATTACAAGCGTAAACCTAGCAAAGACTTGTAGTAATATGGGCTATGGAGCCTGAACCAGTCATCTCCTACAACTAGGCAAGGCTTCTAGTCATGGGATTGGGACACCAACCTGGCCACAAAACCTTCCACCTACAATTTGTTCTGCCTACAAGATGTGCTGGGGTAAAGGTGGAACAGAACTTGTAGGAGTGGCCAACCAATGACTGATGCAACTTGAGCCCTATGCCATGAGAGGGAGCCTGTGCCCAACACTTCCTGAATAGCCATAAACCAAAGGCTGGACAGCCCTGAGATCTAGAACAGAACCAAACAAATTTGCACAATAAAAGTTAATGAAATTATCCCTAATAATATTCTGTTATACTCATAGACTGGTATTTAGCCCAGTTGTCATCAGAGAGATTTCATCCAGCAACTGATAGAAGCAAAGGTAGAGACACACAGACAAATACTCAGAGGAGCTTGAGGAATCCTGCAGAAGATGGGTAGGAGCCAGAAGAGTCAAGGACACAAGGAGAAAAAAGCCCATGGGACACAGAATCAACTAACCAGGCCTCATAAGAGCTCACAGAGACTGAATCAACAATCATGGAGACAGTATGGGTCTGACCTAGGTCCTCTGCATGCATATATACACACGTATATACATACATACATACATACATACATACATACATACATACATACATGCATACATACATACATGCATACATACATACATACGTGTGTGTGTGTGTGTGTGTGTGTGTGTGTTAAAGATGTGTAGCTTGGTGTTCTTGTGGAACTGCTAACAGTGGGAGTGGAGGGTATCCCTGACTCTTTTTCCCTGTTCTTGGGACCCTTTTCATCCTACTGGGTTGCTTTGTCCAGCTTTGATATGAGTATTTGTACCTAATCTTATTGTAACTTGTTATGCTATGGTCGGTTGAGGCCTGTTCTTTTCTGAAGGGTAAAATAAAGGAGGAACGATTTGAGGAAAAGTAGAGGTCAGAGTTCGGGGCATATGGGAGAAGTGGAGGGATGGTAAGTGCTGACAGGATGTAATATGTGAAAGAAAGAAAGAAAGAAAGAAAGAAAGAAAGAAAGAAAGAAAGAAAGAAAGAAAGAAAGAAAGAAAGAAAGAAAGAAAGAAAGGAAGGAAGGAAGGAAGGAAGGAAGGAAGGAAGGATAGATAAATAAATAAATAAATAAATAAATAAATAAATAAATGGGAAGTATTTAATTGGGGCTTGCTTACAGAAGTTTAGTCATCAAGGCAGGACAGCACACAGGCAGACATGGTACTGGAGAAGTGGCTGAGAGTTCTATATCCAGAGCCGCAGGCAGCAGGAAGAAAAAGACTCTGGGCCAAGCACGGTCTTCTGGAACCTCAAAGCCTACCCCCAGTAACATACTTCCTCCACCAAGGCCACACCTACTGCTCCATCAAGGCCATATCTCCTAATTCCTCCCAAAGAGTGCCACTCCATGATGACCAAATGTATGACCCTATGAGGGCCATTCTTATTCAAAACACTACATGCATGTACACAGTTGTCTCTATCCATGGGTTCAATGTGGACTCAACCCAATCTGGTCAGAAATAGTCATTGCAATTGCACTTGTATTGAACTTGAATACACTTTTTTCTTGTCATTGTTTGCTAAACAGTACAATGGAACTACTAGAGAACTTAAACTATATTATGTATTATAAGTATTCTACAGGTGATTTAAAGTATAAGCAAAGGCACGCATAGGTTTATGTGAATACATTGCTATCATATACAAGGAATATCAATATCTGTAGACTTTGGAATCCATGGGAGACAGGAGTCAGCCACATGTAGATAATAATGATTGACCATATACATATATGCATGCATATGTATAATTTTGTTAACATAGGAATGCAATGCACATAAATTATATGTAAATAAGGATAAGATATCAGAAATATAAAATTATCACACTAAGTACTTGTGCCTTCAGGTTCAGATACCTGTCAGCAGACAGAAAGATCAAGCTACTGAAGACAAAGAGGATTTACCTCTATGTGGAACATGCTGTAGAGAGTACAATAGGGCAGGTACAATCCTGTTTAGTCACAGAATACAAAGACTACATTTCAACATAAGAGATAAAGGCAGCTAAGTACCATTATGATACTTGCCTATCATTATAACAGTAAAGTAGCAATGGCATATCATATACAGAACAATTAAATACCTTAGTAATACAAGAACTAAAAAGGTTAGTTCAAAGTATGATGTCACCACACGTGTGTACATTTGTTTGTTTGGTTTTTTTTCTCTTTTTAATTGGGTATTTCTTATCTACATTTCAAATGTTATTCCCTTCCCTGATTTAGTGTCCATCAGTCCCCTAACCCCTCTCCTTCCCTTTCTATAAGGGTGTTTCCCCTCCCCATCTACCTCCTCTTACCTCCCCCTGCCCCCAACCATCCCCTACCCTGGGGGGTCCAACTTGTGTACATTTGTAATGCGGACACTTGGGAATAAAGGCTGGAAGGTTGGGGATTTAAGGTCATTCTCTAATATTTAGCGAGCTCAAGACCAGACTGGGCCACGTGAGACCCTATTAAGAAATATGAATTGCAATCTAAGATCTACTTAGCAGGAGTGGAGTAGTTGTCAAGAAACTGTGTGGATACAAACATATCTAAGATTGCAATGGACAGGCTTTAAGTATATTTTTAAAGTTGGATACCTATGACTATAATAGGAGGCTGCCATCACTCAATAAAAGGAAAGAAATGTCAGACCCTTCAGTAAACAGTCTCCACTTCTCTCCCATTACCCTAGACTAACACTAGTCTACATTCCCTGTTATTAGCCAAATAAAGAAAGTTCATACAAATACAAGAAAGCCTACATCATTTGATACATTTTTGTGGTGCTGGGATCAAACCCAGAGCTTCATGCACAGTAGGCAAGTAATCGATAACTGAGCTATGGTCGTATGCCACCATCAGATATTTTATCACTTTTTTTTCCCGTTGGTATAATATTTTCAAAATTCTTCCATATGTTGCATGTTACACTTTTACTTCAGAATACTACTATATTGGATACAGCAAAGTCCTTATTTTAGTGAAACATCTCATAAAACTAGTGACAACGAGATGTTCTTTTTCTGAAGCAGGCAAAAATTAGAATGTGCTACTCTCAGCAGACAATTCCACAGAGTCCCAGGCTTGTTGATCCACAATAATTATGAACATAGGGAGTTACTATAAGGACCCAAGAAATTTAGAGCACATAGAATACATAGGAAAATGGCATCAATACTAACATTAACTTAATGAATATAAATAAAAATATAAATAAAACCTTTTCTTACTCTCAAACATGGGCTCTATAGGCCATCATTTGCTTATGTTGAGTCTGCCCACCTTTCTGAGTGAAAAGTCTAACATCCACTTTGTTTCCTCTGCCTCTTTCTTTCGGATGGTAACTAGAACTTACGTATTTTTTCTGGTACTTTGGGCTTTATCATGCTTTCTCTAAAGCTCCCCTGCTTGCTTGTGGCTTATTGTCTGCCATGTGGCTGACCTCCATGTTGGCTGAAAAGAGCAGAGCATTTTTCCATTCTTCATTCTCCTCCTCCCGGCAGCTGCTGAGATTTACAACTTGTCTGTCTTAAGAGTTTTTCTTTAAAACTCTAATAAAATGTTCCTCTTTGAATAAACTTTGGCATTCATGAATCTAAAGAGATTAAAAATAAATAAATAAGCTTTGAAAGAATCCCATGCCAAGGCAGGTAGATGGTTCTCTGAAACAATGCTATTAAAGTAGCCATAGTCACATTTGAGGATTTTAATTTAAATTAATATTTTTTAAAAGATGGCTGTACTAGCCATTATTTCAGATTTGATGGCTTCAATAACCCAGTCCCTATCATATTGGAGAACATGGATAAAAATATTTCCATCTTTGTAGAAAACCCTTTTGTACAGCTCTGGTCTCCAGGTCCATAAAATTGTCAGAGCCTAACCCATTTACTCATTCTAAAAATATTTATTAAAAGTCTACTACGTGCCCTGTGGGTATCACTCAATAGTAGAATATGTGGTTAGCATGGATGAGGTCCTAGCTTCCATAATTATCAAGCGAATGCACAAAGATGGGTGGAAAGAAAGTATCAGTTGTGTGCAGGGCACTAAGTGGCTCTAGGAATCCCACAACTCACAAACCTGTGGAGCCTTAAGTGCTAGTGACACAGAAGGAAGGATAAACAAATGAGCAAAGTGGATGGCATTGAGTTAGTGGTGATAAAACAGATGAGGAGGGGTTGTTCTTAAAATAGTGAACTGGGTCTCTGTGATGAAAGTGTTCCAAAGGGATGTAAAGATGGGAAGAAATATGTACTGAATCAGTGGAACTATAAGATTGGAAAATGAGCATATAAAAAGAAAACAGCTAATGCAAAGGGCATATGGCAAGCAGAACCTGGGTGTGATGGAATGCTTTGATGCTGCTTGTTTTCAAGTATTAAATTCTGTATCCCTAGACCTGGTTGCTCCCAGATGAGCAGATCCTCAGGTATACCAGCTTTTGTTGTATAAACCTTACCCCCAAGTTAGCCATGATGGGTTAATAAAGATGTCTACAGCCTATAGCTGGGCAGAAGAGAGGTAGGCAGGGCTGTGGTTACCAGGCTTGAGGTCTGAGGCAGGGACCACAAGGAGGAACAAGAGAGAGGAGGAAGAAGGAAGAAGTTGCCATAGGGTAGGTGATTCTTAAGAACACGGCCAGGAGGACCAGCCCGTTGGGAATAGGAGCAACCCAGGTGGATGACAGCAAGTGATATCTTGGGGTTATTAACAGGAAAGTAAACAAAATAGCATAGAGGGTTGTTATCTGTTTAAGGCTTATTATAAATATTAAGGTTTTGTGTCTTTTATTTGGGAACTAAATGATCTAAGGTGGGGTAAAAAAACCTCCAAATAATATTTACAGAAACACTTAGGTATACTCCAAACACTGTGCACCTACAACGATGACACATGCATGAGTAAAAGGAAAAGCTATGTAATTGTGCAAGAAACACAGATTGTGAAGAAAAAAATCTTACTTACTGTCATTTGGAAAGATGGTTAAACTATTGCAGAGTATGTTTATATCAAAAACTCACCTAATTAAAAGAGAGATTTCTGAAATAGTGATACCAAGAGCTTTATGAATCATTTACTGCACAACCCAATCTATTCTGGAGAAGATTATTTTTAAAGCAGGGAGGAAAAACTGGAAGATCACTAGGAAAAGTTAAAGGGTAGTAGCAATAGATAGATATGCTCTAAACGCCTTGTACAAATGTATAACATTTTCAAAGGATAAAAATATTTAAAGATAAAATTTTGAAAAGAAATATAATTAGATGTTCTGCTGTAGGAAGGAGTAGCAGGGTGAAAGGTGCTATCATTTCGACTTAGTTCAACTATGCATCATGTACATGTTACAGTTATTCGAACACTTTATATATTTAATACCACCCAAGTTGATAAAAGAAACACTACCAACACTCTGCCTGCAGCTGACTGAGACAATGCAAATGCTCACAATCAAGCACTAGACAGGAGTCAAGGACCTCTGTGGAAGAGTTACGGGAAGAACTGAAGGAACTGGTGTGGATAGCAACCCCACAGGAAGACCAGCAGTGCCAACTAACCTGGACCTCTGGGTACTCCCAGAGACTGAAACACCAACCAAAGAGCATACATGGGCTGGTCCAAATCCCCTGGCGCATATGTAGCAGAGGGTTGCATTGTCTGGCGTTGATAAGAGAGGATGAACCTAATCTTGTAGACTTGATGCTCCAGGGTTGAGGGGACCCTGGTGGGACACCCACTCCGAGACAAAGGGGAGGGTGGATGGGGGAAGAACTTTGTAAGAGGGGACAGAGAAGAGGGAAACATTTGGGGTGTAAACAAAATAATTCATTAATAATAAATAAACACCACTACAGCTAAAATAATATATTGATCCATAGGCGGTGATAGAGGAAGCCGTCAATACCCTCTCTCAACAATAGACAGGTCCTCAACACAAGAATTAAACAAAGAAATTCTGGACTTAAATAATGCAATAAATCAAATTGACCTAGCAGACATCTATAGAACATTCCATCCAATCACCAAAAATATATACTTGCTTCTCAGTGGCCCATAGAATTTTCTCAAAAAATGACCACATATTAGAGCACAAAGCAAGTGTCAACAGATATAAAAAATGAAATAACATATTGCAATCTTTATGACTACCATGGATTAAAGCTGGCTACCAATAAGAGCAACTAGAGAAAAAATGGCAGAAAATATGCAAAATCAGGGAGCTTAACAACCACAAATCAATGAAAGAAGAGAGAAATCAAGAAAAGATAAAAATGTTTTAGGATTTAATAAAAATGAAAAGATAATATACCCAAACCTAAATGAAGGCATTTCAAAGAGGCAATCATTTATAACTTAACAACATACTTGGAAGCTCTGGAAAACGTAAGAAACAATTCCCGTGGACAATAGATGGGAAGAAATAAACTCAGAGCTGAAATCAGTGAAATAAAAACAAACCAAAATAATATAAAAAAAACAAGATAGGAAGAACTGATTCTTTGAGAATATCAATGATACAGATAAATCGTTACAAAGTTAACCAAAGGATGCAAAGAATATCCAAATTAATAAAATTAGAGATGAAAAGGCAGATTTTACAACAGAAACTAAGGAAATTTAGAGAATCATAAAAACATACTTTTAAGATCTATATTCCACCAGACTAGCAAAACCTAAAGGTATGGATGAATCTTGATGTATACAATCTACCAAAGTTAAATCTAGATCTAATAAGCATTTTAAACAGGCCCATAATCCCCAGCGAAATAAAAGCAGAAGCAGTAACCCATCCCCAGAAAAGCCAAGGGTCAGATGAATTCAGAGCAGAATCATACCAGACCTTCAAAGAACTAAAGTCTAACCTCCTCAAATTTTTCACAAACTGAAATCTGAGGAAACATTTCCTAATTATTTTTTATAAAGCCACTATTGCCCTGATACCAAAACCACACAAAGACCAAACCAAAATGATGATGATGATGATGACGATGATGACGATGACGACGATGACGATGATGACAACAACGATGACGATGACGACAGTAAAGGAAAATGACAGATCAATATGCTTTAAGAACTTAGATGCAACAACTCAAAAAAATTTTGCAAACCAAATCCAAGAATTATGTCAAAAAGATTATCCACCACGATCAAGTTGGTTTCATCCCAGAGATGCAGGGATGGCTCCACATACATAAATCAATTAATGCAATCTACCATATAAACAGACAAAAATACAAATATCACATGATCATCTGATTAGATGCAGAAAAAAACATTTGATAACATCCAGCATACCTTTATAATAAAAGTCCAAGACAGACCACAGATACAATGGACATACTTCAACATAACAAAGGCAGATTATTACATGTCCACAATATTAACCTACATGTACAGAAACTGAAAGCACTTCTGCTAAAATTAGTAGGAAAAAGACAAGGATTGCTACTCTCTCCATCAATACTATTCAATATAGTATGTCAAGTCTTAGCTAGAGCTGAAGGAGATCAAGGGACAGAAATACAAAGAGAAGTCAATATATATTTATTTTCAGATAATATGAATTATTCCATAAAAGACTCTAAGTACTACTGAAAATGTCTACAGATAATAAATACTTTCATCAAAGGGGCAGGATACAAAACCCAGTAGTCTTCCTATATGCAAATGACAAACTGAGAAAGAAAGGGATACAGTATCTTTCATAAGAGCCTCAAAATCTCTTTCAATGACTCTAAAGAAGCTAGTGAAAGACTAGTAAAATAAAAAAATTAAAACCCTGAAGAAATAAATTGAAGAAGACATCAGAAGATGGAAATGCCTCCTGTGCTTGCTCATGGATCAGCAGAATAAATATTATGAAAATGGCCATCCTACCAAAAGCAATCTACAGATTCAAAAAATTCCCATTAAAAACTCCAACACACGCACACACACACATGTACACACACACACACACACACACACACACACACACACACACACACATGCACGCACGCACAAACTCCAACACAATTTATCATAGAAATTGAAAAAACAATTATTAACTTCATAGGACAACATAAAAAATTAGGTTAGCTAAAACAGTCTTGAATAATAATAAAAAGAATTGCTAGAGGTACCACCTTGGCAGACTTCAAGTTTTATTACCGAGTTATAGTAACAAAAACTGAACTGCATTGCCCTAAATATAGGCAGGGTAATCAGTGTAGTAAAATTGAAGACCAAGACATAAGCACACACACATATGGACACCTTTTGGACACCTGATTTTTTGACAAAAAAATCCAAAAGTATACACTAGAGACAAAGCAGTGTATTTGAAATATGGTGTCAGTCAAACTGGATGGTTGTATTAAGAGTAACATACATACAGCTGAGAACAGGTTCTTATGTATCAGCCCACACAAACCCCAACTTCAAATGGATGAAGAAAAGCAACATAAAACCTAAACTGTGTACTTTCTCTTTATCAGGTTAACACTGGGCCTGTCTCATTGGCATAGGAAAGAAGTTTCTGAACAGGACACCAATAGTAGATCTAAGCCCAATAATTAATAGGTCAAGAAAACAACCTAATGAAAAAATGGAATATAGGGAACAGCTACATCAGGCTCCTGTCAGCAAGCCCTTCTTGGCATCTGCAATAGTGACTGGGGTTGGTGTCTGCAAATGGGATGGATCCCCAGGTGGGGCAGTCTCTGGATGGCCTTTCCTTCAGTCTCTGCTCTACTCTTTGTCCCTGTATTTCCTTTAGACAGGAGCAATTCTGGATTCATATTTTTGAGATGAGCGGGTGGCCCCATCCCCCAACCAGGGACCTTGTCTTACCTCTGTATATGGTCTCTACGGGTTCTCTCTCCCCTTTGTCAGGTATTTCAGCTACTGCTATCCCTGCTGGGTCCTGGGAGACTCTTGGGTACCTGGCATCTAGGACTTTCTAGTGGCAACCCCCAGTTTCCCTCCCCCACTGCTACAGGCCAGGGCCTGACCAATACAGATGTGGATGTACGCAGCCAAACATCAGACTGAGCGCAGGAACCACAATGGAAAAGTTAGGGCAAGGACTACAGGAGCTGAAGGGATTTGCAACCCCATAGGAAGAACAACAATATCAAACAACCAGACCCCCCAAAGCTCCCTGGGACTAAACCACCATCCAAAGAGTGCATACATAGTGGGAACCCATGGCTCCAGCTGCATATGTAGTAGAGGACTGCCTTATCTGGCATCAATGGGAAGGGAGCCCCTTGGTCCTGTGGAGGCTTGATGAGGATGACTCAGGGTAGGAGAATGCTAGGGCACTGAGGCAGGAATGGGTGGGCAGGTGGAGAAGCACCCTCATAGCGGCAGGGAGATGGGGGATAGGGGGCTTGTGGAAGGAATACTAGGAAATGACATAACATTTGAAATGTAAATGAACAAAATAATAAAAAATGGAAAAAATAAAAATGGAATATAGAAATAAATGAAGTTCTCAAAAGATGAGGCACGAATAGCTAAGAAACACTTAAAAGTTTTCAACATATTATTTTAGGATTTCAACTTACCCTGGTCGGAATGATCAAATCAATAGAACATGATAACACGTGCAGGTGAGGATGCTTGGAAAGTAGAACACTCACTCATTGCTGGTATGAGTGCAAAATATAAGCTATAAGACTATTAGACCCAAAACAAAGGAATAAAACATATTACACAATAATATCAGAAAGAACATGTGTGGGACAGGGAGACATATGTAGTTGGAATCTATAGGAGGAAATGAAAAGAATTAGAAAAACTAAATGGAAACTTTAATATAGCACATTTTATAAATATATACTTGCTCTCCACTCTTCAGTTTTTTCAGATGTAAAAATCATATGAATTAATATAATTATAACAATGTAGTTTATATTTATAATATTGTTGAATACAGATAACAAAAATAGCACCCAAAAAAGAAAAAAAACTGGAAAGAAAATGGGGGAAGAAAGTAGCTCTTGAGTACATTACTGACACAATATTTAAACAGATTGTGGGAGAAGTTTTAACTTTTAGAGTAGAAACTAAGAAAATAAAATGCATATATGCAGTGAAAATTTGTAAATTAAATGTTATGGGAAACTATATTTACTTAATGAAAAAAAAAACAGATGAGTAAAAATAAATGACTAATGTGGGCCGGGGCTTATTGGCCCATGCCTGGGATCGCTGAAGCTTATTCACCGTCGTTAGAACTGCAAACTTGTGCAGGCCTTCTGGAGATCTGTTTGGAGAACTCGCAAAATGTTAAAAATAAATATCATATGTTCTAGAACCACTCCTTAGCATCTGCCCAAAGGACTTAACATCCTGCTCCACAGAATACGTGCCCAGCCACATCCACTGCTGCGCTACTCACAACAGCAAGGAAATGGAAACAACCTGCACGTCCTATAAGTGACAGTGGATAATGACAATGTGGTACATAAACATACTAGACTCGTACTCAGCTTTTTAAAAACGAAATCATGAAATTTGCAGATGAATAGATGGAAAGAGAAAAGAACATATTGGGTAATGACAAACATCCCATGTTGTTGCCTAAATCGTCAAATGTGAATAGACCACCTAGAGTAATAGTGGAAAGTAGCGAGGAAAAGGAACTGTTAGAAAGGGGCACTAGAGAGGGGGGATGGCAGAATATAAGTGACATGGAGGGAGAAATGGAAAAACGGGTGTCAGGAGTAACTAGGCAGGAGAGAGAAAGGTAAACCGAGAAGGAGGAGAGGGGAAAAACTAATGTTTTTGAAAAAGCCATAAGGGATCATCTTTATTTACATAAAACTACATATAATGCATCGTGTGTGTGTATGTGTGCGTGCGTGCGTGTGTGTATCCCAAAACAGTAAAAGCTATTATTGTTGCACGTGATTGCCTCCCAGAGACTAAAGCTAACTTCTTATTGCTCAAGACACTTTGGACAAAGTACTTGAAGGATCTGAGAAGTCCTGACCTAAAAAGGCTCCAACCTAAGTATTAGCTTTTCTATTACAAGAAGGTACTGTACAAGATGTCAAGGGACAGAAGCAACCAGTAGTCCTAACCAGCTGTGACACCTAGGAACCACAATATCTAGCATGGCAAAATATCCCTAGAATTGCAATAGTGGCATTCATATTTTGGCAGTAACTAATGGAGGTATAACTGTGATTTATACACCAATCAATAGGGCAGAAACCATGCCTTGAAGTGTAAACCCACCCCACTTCTAAGAGCTAATGAGGTTATACTTTACTAGATCAGCATAATTCCTTTCTGATTTTTTAAATGCATATCCTTATTCCCACAGATAATCAGAGCTCCCATCCCTCATCAAAGAAGCTACTCTTTGAAATATCATAATAAAATACCATGACTGGTCAATCTCCAGAGATCAACTGATTATGGGGTGTCCAGCCCCAACAGACACACCTGTAGCACAACTATTGCCCTAAGGCACAGGTAACGTGAGAGAAGAGGAGAAAGACTGTAAATGCCAGAGGAACAAGAAGTATGTGCTGTGAGATTATCTCCTGCAAATGACAAGAGAGCTACATCCATGGGACCTCAACAATATGGCTGCAAAACCAGAACCTGAGCACCACCACCACCAATAGACATGCTCTCATGGAAGGCTGTTATCAAAGCATCCCACCCTAGACAAAAAAACCTTAGGCAACTAAGCATTTCTGAGAGAAAGAAAATTAGTCATCTCCAGGAATGAGAACCAGAATTGGTTATCCAATTCCAAGTGATTATCCCTGGAATCATGTGCATATAAACAACAGTAAATGGACTCATCAGATCTCATCAGGTTTTGTGTGTGTGTGTGTGTGTGTGTGTGTGTGTGTGTGTGTGTGTGTGTGTATTACATATATAACCTGTAACCTGTATCAAAGCCACAAACAGAAAAACACGGTAAGAGGATGTTGAATAGCATATGATCCCCTCTTTTGGTCTCTATGGGTACCCACACATGTAGCAGTTACATACACATCAGTGAAGATAAATCTCTAAAAAGTATACATTAATAATTTAGAAGGAACTAAAAGGATTATAAAGAAATATTATGAGCAAATACACACCAACAAATTATATTCCAACAAGATGGAAAGAATCTTGTTCCTAAAAATCTTCCTAAAAAGAATTATACTAAAACATATACAGACATATAGAGCTAAATGAGTCCTAGAACATTTTTAATCAGCCATTTAAAATCTTGCCATGAGGAAAAGTCCAGGCCCAGAAATTTTTACTTTTCTTTTTTTATTTTATTGTTAAAAAAGTCAATGCCAATAATCAAGTTATTCTAAACAATAGGATGCACACTCTTTGTCCACTCATCCTACAAAGACAGCATCATAGCAAAGCCAAAAAAAATTACCACCACTAAAAAGAAGTATAGAGCAATATGTATTCTAAATATAAATGCAAGTATTTGCAGCAAAATATTAGGAAATAAATCCGAAAGATATAAAAGAGTTTAATGTGGCCACCTAGGATTTATCCAGCTATACAAGACTGGTTTAATATCTGAAAATTCAATAATGCAATAAAGCATATTCATAAAATAAATGACAAAACCATAATACCACAATCCACTTGACATAATTCAATGTTGGTTTATAATAACAAAAAAATCTAACAGACATAAATTAGAAGAGAACTTTCTCACCTAATAAATGACAGGAGAAGGAAGAAATGTTTTCTAAGAGTGAAGAAAAGATAAAGATGCCCAGTCTTTTCTATTTTAATTGTGCATTGTTTTATTTTCTTTTATAAAGCATTTTATGAATGTATGCACATGTTTATACATGAATATATGTACTTATGTATGCACAGGTTCATGCACAAAGGCAAAAAACAAGGTGTCATGGTTTATCACTGTCCATGTATTCCTTTGAGGAAAATTTCTCCCTGACTCTGACGTCATACCTTTTCAACTAGGCTGGAATTCAGTTAAGGTGATCCTCCTGTCTCTGCCACACTTAGTGCTGAGGTTACAATCATTTGTGAAGATAACCAGCTTATCGAATGGATACTGGGATCTAAACTCCATTCCTTAGGTTTGTGTGATAAGCACTCTTGATTATGGAGCTATCTCCCAAGTCCTTTAAGATTTATTTCCTAATGACATGGTTCCATACATAAATAATCCTAAAAACTCCTCTTACTCAAATTATCAGACCTAATAAAAAAGTTCAATAAGATTATGGGACACAAGGTCAATACACAAAACTCAATTGTTAGGTTTATATTCAGTCATAGAGTACTTGCCTAACATGTATAACACTACACTGGACAAATGCAACTGCATTTCTACATATGATTAATGAATAATATTAAAAAGAATTAATATAGAAACTTCCTGCACTATATAATAAAAAGAATGAGATATCTCAAAGTAAATTTTTTGTATAGAGAAAACTTTGTAAAAGGAAATTAAATGTGTCCTCATTTCATTTGAAAGGGTCAAGATGGCAATTTTCCCCAATATTAATTTGCATATCCAATACAATTTCCATAAAAATTCTAACAAGCTGTTTCATAGCAATTGACAAGAACATTAAATTAAACAGAAATGCAAAACACATGCAACAGTAAAACCAATTTTGCAAAGGTAGAAAGAAAGCTGAAAGGACTTTCATTTTCTGATTTCTACAACTATTTATGTGAAGATGAATATATAAATCAGAGAATGGAACTGAGAGGCTAGAAAAATTCTTATATTCATAATTAATTAAATTTTCCCAAAGGTAAAATTCAGTAGAGAAAGTAAGTCTGATATTATTATGCTACTGAGATATTTGATCATTTAAATTTTTTAAAAAGCCTTCAAGCAAGTTGTGGTGGCAAATAAATATAACCCTGGCTCTTGGGAGTCTGAGGCAGCAAGACAGGGAGTTTCATAACAGGGTTACATGGCAAAATTTTGTCCCCCTAAAATAAACAAACCAAAGTGCTATAACGGTATCAGAGTAACTGCCTAGCATCCTATACAAATCCCTGGGTTCAATACCTGAGTATTGGGGAGAGGGGGAGAACCTGGACCTTCAATACATGCCATATACAAAAAAAATCTAGAGATAAATCAAATAAAGGAAATTAAGTGTTATTTTTTTCTTTATAAACATATCCAGAGAAGCCTGGCTTCTTGATTGCAAAGTGAGCCAGGAAGTGTACAAAATACCCCTTGCCTGGAGAGAGGGTCCCAGTGTATACAAAGGAGGGAACAGAGAGGAAAAGGGGTTTGGAGGCTCATTGTTCATGGAAAAACTCTCTGAGGGGATATGGAGGCAAAGTTTGGAGCAGAGACTGAAGGAACAGTCATTCAGAGCCTGCCCCACATGTGGCCCATATATATACGGCCACCAAAACTAGATAAGATGGATGAAGCTAAGAAGAGCATGCTAACAGAAACCTGATATAGCTGTCTCCTGAGAGGCTCTGCCAGAGCATGACAAATACAGAGACGAATGCTAGTAGCAAACCATTGAACTGAGAACGCGACCCCTGCTAGAGGAATTAGAGAAAGGATTGAAGGAGCTGAAGGGGCTCCCATATGAACAACAATGCCAAGCAACCAGAGCTTCCAGGGACTAAGCCACTACCCAAAGACTATACATGGACTGACCCTGGGCTCCAACTTAATAGGTAGCAGAGGATGGTCTTATTGGGCACCAGTGGAAGGATAAGCCCTTGGTCTTGCCAAGGTTGGACCCCCAGGGTAGGGAAATGTTGGGGAGGCTGGAAGGGGGGATAGCAGAGGAGGGGAACACCCTTATAGAAGAAGGGGAGGAGGATGGGATAGGGGGCTTATGTCCGGGAAACTGGGAGAGGGAATAGCATTTAAAATGTAAATAAAAATATCCAATAAAAATAAATTAAAAAAGAAAAACTCTCAAGGAATAATGTGTAGTCTCATCAGTAAAGTATTGTCAATGCAAAGTGAAGTCACTAAGACAGGAAGTTGGATGGTAGAGGGTGGCGGGCTGAGGTGGTGAGGAATCTATTATTGGCACTTTTCTAGAGTAGCATAATGGAAAGATTATAAAAGTCAGAGGAACAATAATTCTTCTGTATGATTATATGTCCTAGAAATGTCAGGAGACCTACATCCATGGTATCTCAACAATATGGCTGCCTAACCAGGACCTAAGCAAGACAACACCTAGTCATGCTATCATGGAAGGAGGAAATCTCTCAAGGTTGTTAGTAGGAAAAGAACTGCAGGTAAATAGTGACGTGATGGCTTGAAACAGGGAGAATTCATCTTCCCAAGGGATGAATCTCACAGTTAGTTATTCAATACCAAGTGGTCAGCCCTGAAATCATATGAACATGAAAAGGACTGAACAGACTCAGCAGGCTGTATTTATATAGGTATATATGTAACAATAATAATCAAACAACAAAGAGGTCATGAATTTGAGAGGCAGGGGCATGAGATGGGTTGGAGGGAAGAAAGTAAAGGAGAAAATGACACAATTATATTTTAATTAAAAGTTTATTTAAAAAGTAAAACAAACGTGTAACAACAGGTTGTGAATAATGATCTAATTAAAAAAAAACAATTCTTAACAGAGGGCTGATAGCTCAATGAAGGTAAGTGATCAAACTATATGGGGTAGGAACTAGAAAGTCCCAGACTCCAGGGAAGCAAGAGGCTTCCCAGGAGCCAATGGAAATGACTTTAGCCAAAATACTCAACAAAGGGGAGATCACAACCTATAGAGACCACCTCCAGTAGATAAGCAGGGTCCTGGTTGAGGGATGGGGTCACCCACCCATCTCAAAAAATTTAACCCAGAAATGTTCCTGCCAAAATGAAATATGGAGACAAAATGTGGAGCAGAGACTGAAGGAAAGGCCATTCAGAGTCTGGCCCACCTGGGGATCCATAAACAGCCACCAAACCCAGACATCATTGCTGATACCAACAAGTACATGCTGATAGGAGCCTGATATAGCTGTCTCCTAAGAGGCTCACCCAAAGCCTGACTAAGACAGATGCAGATGCTCGCAGCTCACCACTGAACTGAGAACAGGGTCACCAATGGAGGGGTTAGAGAAAGGATTGAAGAAGGAGCTGAAGGAGTTTGCAACCCCATAAGAACAACAATACCAACCAAGCAGAGTTCCCAGGAAATAAACCACTACCCAAATACTACACATGGACAAACCCATGGTTCCAGCTGCATATGTAGCAGAAGATGGCTATGTGACATCAATGGGAGAGGAGGAAGGCTTGATGCCTTAGCATAAGGGGAATACTAGAGTGGTGAGGTGGTAGTAGGTAAATGGGGGGGGGGGGCAGCCTCATAGAGGCAAACGAGAGAGGGGAGAGGGGGGATGGATGGGGATTTGTTGGGGGGTAACCAGGAAGGGGGACATCATTTGAAATATAAATAAAGTGATTAATAAAAATTAAAAAATTGAAAACAAAAATATATAGTCAGACATTCATCAAGTAAGTTACATAGATGGCTAAAGAATACACGGACAGTGCTCAGTACTATCAGCCATAAAGGCAAATGAAAGCCATGGCGGAATAGCACTTCAGACTCTTGTAAAGTCTTATAAATATATGACAGGCAATAGTAAATGTCAGTGAAGAAGTGGAGAAACAAGAACCCTAAGGCACAAGGGGGTAGAAACGGTTATCAGTGCAGCTACTTTGGAACATATTTTCATGTCTCCTCAAAAAGCTAAAACATCAATTTACTCTTCAACCCAGTAATTTCACCCTCAGGTATCTATCCAATAAAAATAAAGATATACACCCACACCACGACTAAGACACAAACATTTACTCAAAATAGTTCCAAACTGGAAATCGTTCAAATGATCATTAATCCGGAAACACAGTAATGTGTGCAGCAACCTAGACCAGCGAATTCTATCCAGCAGCAGAAAGGGAAGAACTAGAGAAGCATTTGTTTACTATCACTGATGTCTTAGAAAATAGCATGCTAAGTGAAAGAGGCCATACAAAGATCAATTTTATGAATATTCAGAAAAGGTAAATATACTACCAGAAACTAAGTAGAACACTAGAGGTAGATACTAATGGGGTTATGGAAATTTTCTACAACAGGATTATAGAACGAGTGGATTGCTCGATGATAATGTTAATGAAAAACTTTCAATTATACATTTCAAATCAGCAGTTTTATGATCTGTAAAAAATATCTCAATAAAAAATTGTTTCTACACCTAAACACATGAATATTCTATGAACCAGAAATTCTCCTTCTAAGTGAATTGGCAACAGACATCCATGCACATGTTAACTTAAAGGCATGTTCACTTAGCCAAGGCATACTTGGGTGGCACAGTCCTTTAATCCAAGCACTCAGTGGGCAGAGGCAGGTGATCTCTGAGTTTGAGGCCAGCTTAGCTTACAGTGTGAGTTCTAGGACAGCCAGGGCTACACAGGGAAACCCTGTCTCAAAAAATGAAAGATGTTTATTTAATGATGTGTACTAGAACATTCATAGCAATGATATTTTAATAGGCTTATAACTTTATAATGAAGTCATATAACTTTGTTTTCTCAGATTCTATTTTGAACATTTAACCTTCTTATGCTTGAAGCAGGGCTTAGTACTTTACCTTCAACATAACTTCCAGTTCTACATGTTTAGCAAGCTCCTGAGTGTGGTGATCCAACTACCAATATTCCTACCATATATCAGACATGACCTACCCTTTCATTCTGTGCCCCTGCACAGACTGCTCTTATATACCAGTGTCAACTTTCCACCCACACTGAAACCACATAGATTTTGCGCCTGGTTGCTTTAAACCCATCATTTGAAATTCTCTATGGAAAACCTGCTTGGCTATTTCCCTGGACCCAAATTAAAGAACTCATCCTATAGGCCAAACTGACTTTTATCTGAAGTGTAAGCGCATTGTCCCCACAATCAATGAGACACACCCCTACCCCTGCCCCCACCGCCGCCAAGTATCCATTTTTGTTTTCTACGCAGGATTTGTTTTGTACCCAGGATTGTTATTTCATGGTTTATATTCTAATGCCTCTTCTGTCTCAGCAGAATGGCACACCCATACTTAACTTTAATCCAGTTAAGGCTCCCATAGAGAGTGGCTATGCTGGCAGGAATAAACTGGACAGACAAAAGCCACGGGTCATGTGCCAGTACAAACGAGTTTCCTGTGACTGAGACATCTGATCAAAGCTCAGACAACTAGCTATTAAAGTCTCTTCCAGGATAAAGAAGAAGCAGGGTTAGAGATGATTATGTGTAAGAGTTTTCAACTGTAAAACTGTAGTTTCGGGCACAAGTTTTATATTGTAAACGTAATAAATATGATTTCTAAGTACGTCTTTAAAAGTCCCTTCTGAGTCACACAGCATTGTTTTGGAAAACTAGGAATAATCTGAGCACACAGTGTTTACAGTGTATTTAATTGGAAAAATGAGTCGTGGAGTAACTAAAAAAAGAAAAGTAACTCTTTAACCAAAACAGGATTCTTTCCCTATTTAAACATGTAAATAGGAAAACAACAAATCACTGTTACGGTGTGTTCAACGTTCAGGCAAAGCAAAGAAAGTTGACTTCAATATAGCAAGTCGTTGAACTTTGCCTGAACCCCGTGTCCCAAGGAAACATTCACAATGACTGGGAGATCCC